>NC_081557.1:243144846-243511797 GCF_022355385.1 Mustela nigripes | reverse complement strand
CCCTTTTTTTTTTTTTTTTTTTTTTTTGTGATTGCCTGTTTTGTGTGTGTTGAGTTTGAGGAGTTCATTATAGATCCCGGATATCAACCTTTTGTCTGTACTGTCATTTGCAAATATCTTCTCCCATTCCGTGGGTTGCCTCTTTGTTTTTTGACTGTTTCCTTTGCTGTGCAGAAGCTTTTGATTTTGATGAAGTGTGAAGATTCCTCAAGAAATTAAAAATAGAACTTCCCTATGACCCTGCCATTGCACTCCTGGGTATTTACCCCAAAGATACAGATGTTGTGAAAAAAAGGGCCATCTGTACCCCAATGTTTATAGCAGCAATGGCCATGGTCACCAAACTGTGGAAAGAACCAAGATGCCCTTCAATGGACAAATGGATAAGGAAGATGTGGTCCATATACACTATGGAGTATTATGCCTCCATCAGAAAGGATGAATACCCAACTTTTGTAGCAACATGGATGGGACTGGAAGAGATTATGCTGAGTGAAATAAGTCAAGCAGAGAGAGTCAATTATCATATGGTTTCACTTATTTGTGGAGCATAACAAATATCATGGAGGACATGGGGAGTTAGAGAGAAGGGAGTTGGGGTAAATTGGAAGGGGAGGTGAACCATGAGAGACTATGACACTGAAAAACAACCTGAGGGTTTTGAAGGGGTGGGGGGGGGGTGGGAGGCTGGGGGAAGGGGAACCAGGTGGTGGGTATTATGGAGGGCACGGATTGCATGGAGCACTGGGTGTGGTGAAAAAATAATGAATACTGTTATGCTGAAAATAAGTAAATTTAATTTAAAAAAAATAAAAATGCAATAACTCATCCTAAGAAACTTTGATTGGAAATAAAAAAAATAAATAAAGGACAAAAGAGAGAGATCATATAATGAATTACTTACTAAGAAATAGTTACCAAAAAAAGAAAGAAAGAAAGACAGAAAGAAACAGCTACTGAGTTCTGAATACGGACCAAGCACTTTATGAGGTGCTGGAATCACACAGGTAAATGAGAGAAGCCTGATCTCTCTCCTCGGTGTAGCTTTTCATTTATATGAAAAAAATATGCCTGTTAATACAGAATACTAAAACTCAAGGTTAACCCTCAAATTCTTTTTTAGTCAAAACTGTAACTCTAACTGTGTTACAAAACACATCAGACCTCACAAGAGCAGAGAGAAAGCACAACACTGCAATGTAGCCTTCCTTCTGCCCCCCTGTCTAGAAGAGAAAGGGACTAGAAAGCATTTAAAACTGTAGACAGCAAGAGGGAAAAGGAAGACCAGAAAACTTCCATGACCTATCAATATACAAGCTATCCCAAATCTTCAAATTCAAGAATTATCTGTAAGATCGTTTTTAAATCAGGCTCTCATATTGTTGCCTTCAACAGTATCTGCCAAACAGTACCAAAAAGCCCATTATAAAATAGTTCTTTATTTCATAGTTTAGATATGTTAAATCATGGAATATGGAAATATGGAATATATGTGGGATATGGAAAATATAATTTCATTCAACAAAATTATAAGCACCTTGCCTTTAATAAATGGGTCTATCCCAAGAACCCAACTTCATGAAATAATTCTATTATGTTATCAGCCTATGACCTAAGGCTTCAAGAGATGGTTTACAAGGCTCTGAAGTCATGAGATGCCGATCTAATGAAAAGTGTACAAATATCTGCATGTATATGCATTCATACCATATAAAGTTCTGTATCAAAAGTTTTCATTACTTACCTCTTTGCCCAATTTCCTCTCGTAGGTTTTATGCCGCAGTCCTAATCCCAATAGCCCCACACCAACAAGCAGCCACAAAACTAAACAGAAATAAGAAATAATTGTTTAAAAGAAATGAAGTTTGTCTTTTAAAAAATATTTTGTGAATAATGCTGTAATAAACATAAGGGTGCATAGATCTTTCCAAATTCATGTTTTCATTTTCTTTGAGTAAATACCCAGAGAAGGAATTACTGGATCCCATGGTAGATCTGTTTTTAATTTTTTTTTTAAGATTTTATTTATCTGACAAAGAGAGAGAGACAGCAAGAGAGGACACAAGTAGGGGTAGTAGGAGACAGAGAACTAGGCTCCCCACAAAATAGGGAGCCCTAGGACGGGCTTTGATCCCAGAACCCTGGGATCATGACCCAAGGCAAAGACAGCCACTTAACTGACTAAGCCACCCAGGCGCCCCTCTTTTTAATTTTTTGAAGAATCCCCATACTGTTTTCCATAGTGGCCGCACCAGCTTGCATCAATGAATGAATAAAGGAGATGTGGTATGTCTATTCACAATGGAATATAACTGAGTCGAAAAAGAATGAAATCTCGCCATTTGCAATGACATGGGTGGATGTAGAGGGAGTAATGCTAAGTGAAATAAGAGAAAGACAAACACTATAAGATTTTACTCATATGTGCAATTTAACAAAACAAATGAACACAGGAAAAAGAGAGAAACAAAAAAACGGGCTCTTAACTATAGAAGAACAGACCAGAGGGGAGGTGGGGGGGGCAGTGAATGAAATAGGTGAAGGGGATTAAGAATGCTCGTGTGTTGAGCACTGAATAATGGATAGAGTTCTTGAATCCTGTACACCCAAAACCAATACAACACTGTATGTTAATTATCCTTGAGTGAAAAATAATAATTTTATGAAATTATTAAGTCCATTAGTCAAGGATTTTACGCAAAGGAGAAATGTCTAATTCCTGGGTTAGTTTTCATGTGTGATATGTATGCATTACCCACACTTGCAAATCACATTTGTTCTAGGATTTTTTTGTTTTTTGGTTTTTTAAATTTTATTTATTTGAGAGACAGTGAGAGCAAGAGAGATCACAGCACGAGAGGAAGAAGGAGAAGCAGACTCACTGCTGAGCAGGGAGCCCGACACAGTACTCGATCCCAGGACTCTGAGATCATAACCTGAGCCAAAGGCAGACGTTTAACCGACTGAGCCTCCCAGGAGTCTCTGCAGCTCAGGTTTTAAGGGATCTTCCCTGAAAATGCTCCAAGAACCATAAATATATACAATAAAAAATACGTAAGAAAACAAGTCTCCATGAGCAGAAACCAGCAAGGGAAAAAAACTGCAGAATCAAACTCACAAATACTTCAGATACTGCAGCTTTTAGAATCAGAATACAAACTACACATGCTTAACGTGTCAAAAAATAAAAGAGGGTATTCAACAGAGTATTCAACTAAGAAACAGGAGATTAAATTAATGATTAGGAAATTGTGTGAAGAAATAAAACAGACTTCTAAAAATAAAATTATATAGTAAATAGAATCATTGAAATTAGAAACTCAGTGGACAAGAAAGGTAGCAGTAGACAAAGCTGAGTAGAGAATTAGTGTAAGGGAGAGCTTAAAAACCAAGGTGGAGGGGCACCTGGGTGGCTCAGTCGTTAAGCCTCTGCTTTCAATTCAGGTCATGATCCCAGGGTCCTGGGATTGAGCCCCACATCAGCCTCCCTGCTCAGTGGGAAGCCTGCCTTTCTCTCCCCCACTCCTGCTTGTGTTCCTTCTCTCACTGTCTCTCTGTCAAATAAATAAAATCTTTACAAAAAAAAAAAAAAAAAAAAAGGTAGGTAGGGGCGCCTGGGTGGCTCCGTGGGTTAAGCTGCTGCCTTCGGCTCAGGTCATGATCTCAGGGTCCTGGGATCGAGCCCCGCATCCGGCTCTCTGCTCAGCAGGGAGCCTGCTTCCTCCTCTCTCTCTCTGCCTGCCTCTCTGCCTGCTTGTGATCTCTCTCTGTCGAATAAGTGGATAAAATCTTTAAAAAAACAAAAAAGGTGGAAACTAGGAAAGAGGTGAAGGGACACAGAGACAATAGTAAAAAGATCCAATACAATCCAGCTACAGTCAAAAAGGAAGAAGGGAAAGCATGAGAATGTGGCAATATTTGCAGAAATAAAACTGAGAATTTTCCAGAGGCGATAAAAGACATGATTCTTCAGATTCAGAAAGCCCAAACACTAACTAGCAAGATGCGGGGGAGAGGGGAGATGGATGGGGCAAGGCAGAAATCACATTCAAATATATCACAGTGAAACTCCAGAACACCAAAACAAAGAGAAACCCTAAGAGCTGCCAGAGAAAAAAGGCAGATGATCTCCAAAGGAGCAGAGATCGCAGGACAGCTGACGGCTCAGTGGCAAGAACTGGAGCCAGATAACAGAATAGTATCTTTCATGCGCTGAGAGAAGAAAAGCAAAACAGAAAAAAATGAAAACAACAACAACAAAAAACCCCAACTACTAAAACAATAGAACTTGAAGGTATAATGTCCCAACTAGAAAGAGGAGTAGGAAGGAGGGGATAAGAAAAAAATAAAAAGAAAACCAAATCAACGCAAAAGAAAGCAAGAAGAAGAAGAGGAAAAAATATACCTAGAGAAAGTAGAAAAAGCAAAAGCAAAGTAAGATGACAGAAGTAAATAATAAGGCATGAGAAATCACAACAAAACTAGATCACATTTTCAAGCGGAAAGACGAGACTGATGGTCCAGAACAGGCAAAACAGTGGAGACTGTGAAAAGATTCAGTAGTCGCCAGGGTCTGGAGGAAGGACAGAAGGATGAACAGGTCAAGTACGGGGGATGTTTAAAGTAGCAGAAATATTCTGTATGATGATACCATAATGGTGGAGAGATGCCACTAGACGTTTGTCAAAACCCACAGAACATACAACAAAAAGATGAGCTCGACTCTAAACCATGGACTTGACTTAATAATAATGCATCAAGACTGGCTCATCAGTTATAACAAACGTACCACACTAATGCGAGATGTCAAAAATGATGCTGTCCCTGTGGAGGAGCGGGTGTGACGGGGTGTATGAGAGGGAACTCCGTACTTTGCACTCAATACATCTGTAAGTCTAAAACTGCTCTGAAAAATAAAATCCATTCATTTTTCTAAGAGACAAAGATAGTGGTTGCCATTGGGAGAGGCAGGGAAGGTTGGACAGGCAGAGCACTGAGCATTTTTAAGGCAGTAAAATTACTCTGTATGACACTATAATGATGGCTACAGATCATTACGTGTCCGTCCAAACCCACAGGAAGTACGACAGTAAGAGCGAGCCCTAAAGTAAACCACAGACTCTGCATGATAGTGATAATGTCAGTGTACATTCCTCAGTTATAGTAAATGTACTAATTGGAGTGCCTGGGTGGCTCAGTCGGTTAGGCATCCAACTCTTGGTTTCAGCCCAGGTCATGATCTCAGGGTCATGAGATCAAGCCCAGCGTCAGGCTCTGTGCTCAGTGCGGAGTCTGCTTGAGATTTTCTCTCTCTCTCTCTCTCTCTGTCCCTTCCACTCTAAATAAATAAATAAATAAATAAATAAATCTTTAAAAAATAGCAATAATTAAATATGTAATAAACAACCCGGGGGGGGGGGGGTTACTGATAGTAAGAAAGGGCTTCTGTATGTGGGGCCAGAGGGTATCTGGGGCATTACTGTACTTTCTGGTCAAACCAAAAGTGATTCTAAGAAATAAAGTCTGTTTTTAAAAAAATTACATAGAACTGTCTAAACAACTTCATAAATAAATGGTTCCAAATGCCTCAATCTGATGAGTGACCTAGAGAGTTCTGGTTCTTAATTCTACTACTGCTACTAATAACAACAACGGCAACAATAAAGACAAAGACTGTCAGGATTAAAAACAAACAAAACCTACCAAGTCTTAGTTTTAAGAGATATACTAAAAAAAAAAAAAAAAAAAAGAGCAAGAAAAGAAAGAAAGACATACCGAAAACATAAGAACACACAATACAAAACTGTAAATTTTTAAAATATCCCCAACGTCGTAATATAATCTTTTAAAATTATGATGGAACATATGTAAAGTATTTACATAATGGTTTTGCTGCTTTGTGATATCTCTTTTAGAAATATATTACAATTTTATTTAGCTTTATTTTTTTCTCTTTACACTATAATATTTGGTCATCTTCATAAAAATATCAAGTCACGGAGGATGGAGACCTGCTTTTACACGTCTTCGTATCCTGCATGGTGCTGTGTAGTTACGGAGTGCGCTGGATCCTAATACACTATCTGCAAACACTGTCCTTGCAATAAACATTTTTACTTAATCCAGCTCATTTGAAATTAGACCAAATCACAAACTCACTTCACTTCTGAATTTCTACTTCATCAATAGTCTGAATGTCACCATATTTAAGCTCCCCCAAAAAGGAGAACAAGAAAGAAAGAAATAGTCTGAAATAGAAATAGTTCTCGTAAGAACAAAGCATTTGGGAAATTCTACCTGTGAAATGATCTTATCTACATGAGAAGTGAAACAAAAGTAATGCAGCGCATTTGTGGTTGAGACGAGAGGCTGTCTGAGATGTGCTTCAAAGTATGTTGCCAAAACCAGTAAGAAAATAGCTGTTGACAACACTGGCAAAATGTCAGTAATCTTTGGAACCGGGTGAAGGGTACTGGAGGGTTCATTATACTCTTTAATTTCATACGTGTTTGAAAATGTTGTTATAATTGAGTGCTTTAAAAGAAAGAAAGCAAAACTTACGGAGTTTCATGTATTTTTCACTCTTTTTGAAAAGGGCTTTAGGACTATTTTTGGCTTGAAGAAAGTCGAGGCTTTTCTTCGGACCAAATAGCATATTCAGGCCAATAATTAGCATCACGGTCCCTGTTAAAAGAGAAAGCAAGAACATAATGCATTTTAAGCCAAAAATCCTCCCTGTGGTAAATTCGAGGAGCCTAGATTGCATTTCAGCGGACGTACCCTGAAAATTCAGTAACCGGCTTCATTTATCTCAGTACCTAAGCAATTATTCTAGTAGCGCTTTTGATCATTGGGATTGATCGTAAGAAAAGAGCGAGGGCTCTAGGAACCCTGCTTTAAATGAGAAGACCCCAGCCTGTTCTCGATGAGGAATGTCTTTCCATTTCCTAAGAGTTTCCCGTTGTTAGGTTGGTAATAGCGTGTTTTGCTGCTGATTTTGCAGGGGAGGGAGGCGTACAGAGAAAGGAGCCTTTTGAACTGCTTTGGGGGACTGAGTTTTCAGCACTGAAGAGACCTCGAGAGGAAGACAGGTAGATTCTGAATCCAGCCGTGCTTGTGACCGTAATTCTGGCCTGGGGTGTCGGTCCTCATGGAGCAGACATCCGAGAACCCTTGCTGAGCTCGTTAGGGAGCTCCGTGGATGCATTACGATGGAATCTGTACGTAAAGTTTACATCCTTCTCAAGTCATACAATAAGAATGGAAACAGAGGTATGACTGAACAATATCTAAATGAGGAAATATCAAATAGAATTTAAACTTAGGTGGAAGACTGGCAAAAAAAAAAAAAAATTACATGCAACTTGCAGGAAATGGCATGGCAAGCTTGACAGTAAATGTATTACTAGTTTCCAGTTTAATACAGATTCTCTTTCATTCAATTAAAAGCTACACTAGGGGCACGTGGGTGGCTCAGTGGGTTAAGCCTCAGCCTTTGGCTCAGGTCATGATCTCAGGCTCCTGGGATCGAGTCCCGCATGAGGCTCTCTGCTCAGCAGGGAGCCTGCTTCTCCTCTCTTTGCCTACTTGTGATCTCTCTCTCTCTCTGTGTCAAATAAATAAAATATAATCTTTAAAAAAAAAAAGCTGTGCTGAACATTACCAACCTGCCTTAGTTTTTGTGGCCTTATCAATATGTCACTCTTACTAAAAAAAAAAGTTTCTTTGTGTGCAGCTATAATAAAGCCATTTCTGCAGTCCCATAAATAGTGAGAAGAAAACTGAAAAAGCATGTCATTCATAACATTCCAAAGAAATGAATTTAGGCTTAGGATGGCTCTTACTGTTGCTCGTTTTCTCCACATGGCAGACCCCTAAGCAAGCTGAAGTGAGAAAAAAGCAGGGCATTGGACAAGAAGACAGAGCAGGACAGAGTACACACACCTGAAAGAAACCAGAAGAAATACACAGTTTGCAAAGCCAAGATTACTGCAGAGGAAATGCAGCAATGCATGTCTCCAAGTGGATGAGAGCACGGGTGTTTACCAGAAATAGCAAATTCTCAGTTGTTTTTACACATTTCATATAATTCAAAGGAAAAAAAGCTTCCAAGTCAGCCTTTCCTGCCAGATGCCTAGCTCAGGATGTAGGGAAGTTTATGTGAAAATGTACAGTTGTTGGAAAAATACCGAGGGCCCAAGGGGGAACTACAGGTGGAATTGTAGCACTCACCCCAACTGTAATTCTGTTGTTGTCTGCTTTTCTGTATGGTGTTGTCCCCACTGCGCTGACAGCACAGACTCTGTGCCCCTTCCATCCCTGGTGCCTGGCACCGTGCCTGGCACAGGCAGGAGCCAGTAATTTTTTTAATGAGTAAATGAGCAAATGGGAAAATGCATTGGTTAACCAACAAGGACTGAATCCCCTACAGACATGTTCTGTCTCCTCAGTTTTTCACAATTTTTATCCTGGAAGCATTTGACATGTTTTACTCAAACTAAAATGACAGGCGACATTTGATTTGTATATGTCTGTATCCGTCAGTACTTTCATCCTTGCCGGAAGGCGATTTTTAAAATAGTCAACTGAGCTAAGTTTATGAAATTTCCATTTTGGTACATAGTTTTTAACCACTGAAATGGAAAATATGTATTCTATGATTTGGGAATTTATCATTCATACTAAGATTCATGCATGTAAGCTATATTTTATTGGGAAAAAAATATGGTAAATAAAAACCATAGATAGGAAACCTGGGTGACTCAGTTGGTTAAGCCTCTGCCTTCAGCTCAGGTCATGATCCCAGAGTCCTGGGATCGAGTCCTACATTGGGCTCCCTGCTTGGCAGGGAGTCTGCATCTCCCTCTGCCTGCTGTTCCCCCTGCTTGTGCTCTCTCTCTCTGTCAAATAAATAAATAGAATCCTTAAAAAAAAAAAACACACAGATAAGATTTGGGGGAGCCACAAAAAATAATCACAATTCCTTTTTATATTTATGAGCCAACACCAAAAGAGCAAGGAGCACACCACGATCGTACCTTTTCCTGACATAGCTTGTAATACAACTGTTACATAGTATTTCTTTATACTCTACTATGGATTAAATTTGGTTAAAAGATCTTTGCCATAATAAGTATTACTGAAAACAAGAGGGGACTGGGGAGAGAGACAAACCATAGAGACTCTTAATCTCAGGAAACAAACTGAGGGTTGCTGAGGGGTATGGGGGGAGGGATGGGTGATGGACATGAGGGAAGGTATGTGCTATGTTGAGTGCTGTGAATTGTGTAAGACTGATGAATCACAGACCCGTACCCCTGAAGCAAACAATATATTATGTGTTAATTAAAAAAAAAAAGTCAAATAGTTAAAAAAAAAAGTATTACTGAAACTCACTGATGAATTAAATCTTTTAAGTAGCAATTTACACATTCTTCCAGTTGTTTTATTTTTATCAAGAGACTCTATTTGAATTAAAAAAAAAAAAAAAAGGTAAGATCATCCTAGTTAGCTCCACCAGGCACATAAAATGCTAAATCCTAGTCAGCCTGAAGGGTATTTTCAAGTAGTTACTCTAATCCAGACCTTTCAGATATACTCACCCAAAAGCACATCAGATCTCTCTCTAGCATAGACACCTCCTGGCACAAATTTAAAAGCCGTGCACCATGCACAGAAAAATATCTCTAGAAGATAAAATATCATGGCAGTGGTCATGGCTTTCCCAGGGCTCGCCCCTGAGCTAAGAAGGTGTCCAAGCACGTGAGGCCACACAGACGCTGTGAAGACGGCCAGCACACAGCCAGAAACAGCGGCTGCCCCCGTGGGCAGGTATAGGAGGCCCGCAGCTGACGCTGCTCCTGTTGGTGACAGAGAGAGGAAAAGAATCAGTCAAAAAGGCAGAAGAGTCTCTTCCATTTTCTTAAAAAAAAACAAACAAACAAACAAACAAAAAAAAAACAGAAAGAAAGAAAGAAAAGAGGAATGGGGTTATAGGATGACTGATACACAGCTGTTCAGATCCCTAAGGGACCTCAATGGCATTCAGGTCCAGCCGGCAGACTGACGAGCAAGAGAGGTCTCACACAGTTACGTGATTCCCTCAAGGTCACACGGCTCATTCCTTGCAAACCTGGAGGCAGAAGGTGAGTCTAGTAATTCTCAGTCCAGAGCTATTTCTTCAGGAGGTGTAGGAGGAGAGAAAAAGGCATTTTTAGGTTGTGCTACGATCCTAATAGCAAAACAAACAAACAAACACCCTGAAATAATCTGTAATACCAAAAATATGTTCATTTAATTTAGCCAGCCAGATCCAGGACATGAGGAAACATGGCAAGTCAGCGCGGTTTCTAGGATGTTTTTGTTAAGGAACTTTCTAACCGACTTCCCATCCGCTTAAATGCCGCCGCTTGCCCTGCAATATGTAAGTGGGCTTTCCCAAGCACACGTGCCCCAAAGAAGATGTGTCCGAGATGGGATGAGAGGGTCAAGGCATTAGCAATTCTGCTATAGGTTCATTCACGACCGGACAGCCCAGTCGGTGTTGAGGGCAATGCCACCTGCTGGGTCCGCTGCAGGTAATTCATAAATGTCTGCTAGTTTGCTGAGCCCAACCTGACCGCCTAACATTTCTCCCAGTTCCCGTGAGATCAGTTCTGAGACAGCAGGTCAGGGTCTTAACCGTAGCCCACTGGGGATCCCTCAGGGTAACACCTTTCCGTCGAATGTGACATTCTACAGATGGTCGAATGTGACATTCTACAGACGGTTCTGTCGGTGTATAACCGTGACCCATCCTTCCAGGATGTCTCTAGCACGATGCCTCACTCACTGCTGGGGCAAAAACTCCAGAAAAGGAGTGGGGAGCAGGAAGTGGCTCCCGCCAGGACACGCCCCCCCAACCCCCACCCCGTGGCTCATCCATCCGAGAGTCCCACTTGTAACACGGCCGGGCAATGCCGTGGGACTGCCTTTCCCTCCCCGCCCCCACTTCAAAAAGAACATCACCCTGATGAACGCGAGAACCAGATCCCAGAGCCCTCTCCAACCCACAGAAGTTAACTCCACAGCAAGACCTTGTAATACGTAGGTCTGACAATGGTTATTTTAGTAACCAAAATATTATTTTATTTTGAAATCAACAAATGTAATGACTATATACTGTAAAAAATTTTTTAGAATACAGAACTTTAAAGCAGTTAAGGATTGCCTTAAGACCAAGCCAATCACAGCCAATGCTCCTATGTTTTTTTCCCTTAAGTCTTGTTCTATGTATATATAAAAGTATTTTTATGTTAATGGAATCATACCACATGTTGAGGATGATATTTTACATTTTCTCATAACATTGTTTTTTTAAAAAACATTTTTGTGGGTGCCTGGGTGGTTCAGTGGGTTAAGCCGCTGCCTTCAGCTCAGGTCATGATCTCAGAGTCCTGGGATCGAGTCCCGCATCGGGCTCTCTGCTCAGCGGAGAGCCTGCTTCCCTCTCTCTCTCTCTGCCTGCCTCTCCATATACTTGTGATTTCTCTCTGTCAAATAAATAAATAAAATCTTTAAAAAAAAAAAACATTTTTGTGTATATATACTGTATATATACTATACTCTGGGCAAATACCCCACAGGATAAGACACCATTTTCCTACTGTTGGCCATTTACAAAGCTTCCAAAACTGTGAGGAACATCTTTTTTTGTCAACTAACCTCTTACTCCATTTTTTATCATCTCCTTAAAATACTCTTTAAAAAATAGACCACAAGTACAAGTACCATGTCAAGAGATGAAAGCATTTTAAAGAGTCATTATTTATAGTCAACAGCTTATGAGAGGCTCTAGCAATCTTCTTTCCTCCAGAAACCTTGCCAAAAGTCTCACCTTGTGAACACTGCCAAAATTATCTCTTTCCAAAAATCTTTACCAAACTAATGATGAAAACAGTATCACATTGTGAGTTTCGCTTTTCTGATGATTAGTGTGAGCGGATTTTTCCTGTTTACCAGTTTACAAGGGCTGTTGTTTTTTGTTTCTTTTTTGTTTCTAAGAATGAATCCTGAGTTGATACCCTAAATGAAAGACATTCTCATGACTGTTGTTTCTGTCTTACCACAAAGAATTATTTGGAGGGTGGGCACCTGGGTGGCTCAGTGGGTTAAGCCGCTGCCTTCGGCTCAGGTCATGATCCCAGGGTCCTGAGATCGAGTCCCGCATCGGGCTCTCTGCTCAGCAGGGAACCTGCTTCCTCCTCTCTCTCTCTCTGCCTGCCTCTCTGCCTACTTGTGATCTCTCTCTGTCAAATAAATAAATAAAATCTTTAAAAGAATTATTTGGAGGGGAAGAAAACATCTTTTCAAATTCCCTTGACTGTCACTGCTTTTATTTTTAATTTCTATTTTTAAATGGGCTGTCTATCTTTAAATCCACTACACTTGTATTTTTAAATAGGTTATAAATTCAAAATCCGAAATTCCAAAAGGTGACGAGCAGTCTCTCTGGCCCCGACACCCACTAGACCCCCCTAGTGGAGGAAACCATTGTTAGCACTGTCTTTGTCTCTGGATTTCCACTGCCTCTGGATTTCCAGAGATCTGCTGATGGATGAAAAAAATATATGCGTGTGTGTGCATTTCTGTCCCTTTTTCATACCAGTGGCGGCATTTGACACACACCGTTAATCACTCTGCCTTTTTCATTTAACTCTGTATCTTAGCCGTTTTGTGTTTGAGACCGAGTCCTTCCAAGTAATCGCCTCCAAATCTTTATATCTAAGCTACCAGGCAGAATTAAGAGTAACTGAATATTCCAATAATATTTATAATAACTAATGTGCTAGTTTTCAATAGATCAAATTTTCCATACAATAAAATCATAGGACCACTGTATATAATACATTGGGCTCCTCTCCATGCATATGGTACACCTGTTCTTTTTTTTTCTTTTAATAGGACTTTGATTTTAATAATTTATTTGCCACCAAGATTTAAAGCTCCTGTATCTTTGCATTTATAAAATTCTATTGGTCACTACCATCATTTATTTCACGCTGGGACCCACTGGATTGCAAATTTTAACTGTACAATGAAAAAAACAAGATTTATTTTTCTACAGTCTGCTTTATGAGATGGTTTCCAGAGGTGGGTCACAGTGAAAAAGGGGCACCATTTCTAGATAATTGTGTGAGTTCCAACTTGTTTTAGGTGAGCGGAGGCAGAACTGAAGCCCATGAATCGTGGTCCCACTTTTCTCTTTACTGCAAAGAGCCCCTTAGAAGCCTCAAATCTGCTTGCCCCTGAGGTCTTTTTAAACTATCATTTAATACTTTAGAGAGACAGCAAAACTAGAGTAGGTCTGACTCTACTTCTCTGGGGATATAAGTATCAGCATATCACTAGAGGTTCACAATTTTTCTGTCCTTTTATGAACAGTTTATATATTTCTGGGGACCTCCGTTCTCCCATGTTTTAAATGAAACTGCCAATTCCCTGCCCAGGAAGCATGTTGCTTATATCCCATGTGAAAAAGGCACGAGATCCGTGCTGAAGAAACTTCCAGTGGGCCTCGCGGACCTTTCCACGATGGCGTGTAGAAGAGGCTGTACATGCTCCCTGCGGATTCGGCATTTATGAAAGTCTCCAGCCTTTTTCTTGAGGAATCTTATGAGGCATCTCTCTGATGAGAAGGAAGGGACTTCTGTGTTCTACTCCTACACCCACCCACAGACCCCATGTAGAATGTCTACCAGAAAATACGCATTTCCTGAAAGTAGAAACAGCTCAACCTACCTGCCAGGCTTTGCTCCTACAGCTCCAGGAGGATGGGGACCCAGCTAAGCTCGCGAATGGAGCTATCTGTGCGGACTCCACGTATGTCTCCATGCAAGAGTGATGGCCCTCGGGGTGTGAAGAAAGGCTAGCCAACCCGCATCTTCTGTCACCGCTACACAGTCTCGAACCCACCACGGCATCCGGGAACACTCGGGATCGCCTGGTTAATGAACACGTATGGGGGCCACTCTCCTCACAGAAACCAGAGATGCTGGTTTCTCTGTCACGGAGTGGGGAGCTGTTTATTCAACACTAAAGCTGATTCTAACTGCTTCTGCCTTTTAACAGGAAGGGAGAGGGTGGCATGATTCAGTCACAGAAATAAAATAGAGTCATAAAAATTAAGTAGTTGCTCCTCAGATAGGATGGTCTCCATCAGTATTCCGGGGGTGATGGGGAGGAGAGGGTGCCTTGCTCAGCCTTCGAAAGAGCAAACGTAGACCCCGAGAAGGGTGAGAGCTAAGGAGGGTGTTCCTGAAAACCAGAGAAGCAGGGATGCTTGGAGAGGACAAGAGGGTTGGCAGCATGGTGACGTCCGAGCACCATCTCCTCAGCCCCGTGGGGATGCTGTTGCCAACACCCGTGGCTTGTTCGGGAGATGGGGCAGGGTATGGAGGTGCCGTCAGGTAGCAGTAGGGAGCTACAGGAGGACGGAGGCAACAAAGTAGGAGGAAGCAGGAACCTGCGGCCAGCAGGCACTGGGCCCCGTGGTGACATGTGGGTCACAGGGGCAGCAGCTGGTGACCGCAGCCCCGCTTGGCAACAGCACAGAATGGTATGGCCGCCTTGGCCATCGGCTTCCACTCCGGGTGCACACGCCTGCACAGAAATCACCAGCCAGAGCGAAATGCCTGACACATCTACAGGCAAACTCCACGTACCTGTGGCCCACCAGATTAACCCGGAGCTGGGAAACCACGGACACGCTGAGAGCGTCAGTCCACTCGCCAAGCCCAGCAGAACTGCGCCTCTGTAAGAAAAGGACATGTTAGGGCACCTGGGTGGCTCAGTGGGTTAAGCTGCTGCCTTCGGCTCAGGTCATGATCTCAGGGTTCTGGGATCGAGTCCCGCATCGGGCTCTCTGCTCGGCAGGGAGCCTGCTTCCTCCTCACTCTCTCTCTGCCTGCCTCTCTGCCTACTTGTGATCTCTCTCTGTCAAATAAATAAAAAAAAGAAAGAAAGAAAGAAAAGGACATGTTAGGGGGCACCTGCCTTCGTGAATATTTCATTGTCCCAAATATAAAAGGGAAATACACCTCCAGCCTCTAGGTACATCCGAGAGACAATATGAGGGTGAAAAAAAATCACTGAGGTCCTGAGAGCCCAGTGAAAACCAATATAAGATCCATTTGGAACATAGAAGTAATAGCGCCCAGACTTGAGATACAAGGTATCTTTGATCTTTCATGGTCAAAGTGAAACTCAGCAACTGAGTCTTCTCGGACTGTTAAATTCGAGTCCATATTGGCCATGTGACATTTTATGGTATTTTTAAAGATTTCATGTATTTATTTGATAGAGAGAGCAGCACGAGACGGGGAAGAACGAGGAGGAGGGAGAGGGCCTCGCAGACCCTGTGCTGAGCTCAGAGCCCACTGCAGACTTTCAAATCCAGGCCCCTGAGACCGAGACCCGAGCTCAAACAATTATCTGAGGCTGATGCTTTAAAGGATCCTCCAATCTTTTTACGTGAAAGGCTGGGCCTGAACCCAGGAGAAAACAGGTATGCCAAAGATGAGAGAAAGGATCAATGAGGGCCAAGTACATGAACCAACACTTTAAATCAAGATCCGTGGCCTCCCCAGGTGCCCCGTGGTTGGAGCAGGAACCAGAGGATGCAGAGAGCCTCCTGGGCTTCCCCCCTTCCCAGAGAACACAGATCAGTGCCCAGACTGCCAGCCTGCTCTCTCTCTCATCAGGGCACTGTGGTCTCGTCCCACCAAATGCCAAATGAGGGGTGTGGTGGAGACAGGCCTGGAATGCCATACCTCCCCTGCCCCTGATATGCTCCTCCATGCAGGGATTCCTCAGAGTCCCCACGCAAGAGCTTCCAGAACCTCTTACCCAGCCATGCACACCCCTCAGCCCTCCATCCTCTGCTTTCTAGCCATCTTTCCGCACAGGGCAAACACCCTTCTGGCTCCTTCCCCGCAGTAGGCAGTAATGTCAGGCAATGTTTCTGCTGGGTCGGGAGAGTGGGATGGGATCACCTGGCTGGCACAGATCTAGCAGCTCCACAGAAGAAGTATTTCCTCCTTCAACTATCATAGCCAATTTCTCGATCGCAGCCAAACCGAGACTCACCCAAACGGGTTAGGATCTGGCCCTGGGTGGGGGTGTCCGCTCACTGCCCATCTGGAAACAAGCGAGACCTCTCCAAAAATCCAGTGGGTGAGGAACACGAGACTGCCAAAGGCAGCCCCTGCCAACCACCAGGCAGGCCGGGAGGCCACGCCCTTGGCTGCCTCTCCAGGCTTTTTTCCCTCTGGTTTACAGCAGTCGCCATCTAGGATTTTAAAAAAAGGGGTGAGGGAGTCAGTTACATGTAAATTTACCCTCCGCTTTTCACAGTCTTTTAGCAAGTTAAGAAATGGTACCTGGCTTCAAGGAGCTTATTTCAGAAGGGAGGGTGAGACATGAAACGACAATACGAAGCAGAACATGCTGAGAAGCTAGTTGGTGGGAGAGATGATTTCAGGCTGGCTAGATCGGGAATGGTTTAGAGAGAACAAGGCGGGGGGTGGTGGGGAGGGAGGCCTGGGTGGCTCAGTCGGTGAAGTGTCTGCCTTCGGCTCAGGTCATGATCCCAGAGACCTGGAATCAAGTCCCATGTCAGACTCCCTGCTTAGCGGGGAGGCTGCTTCTCCTTCTCCCTCTGCCCCTTCCCACCACCCGTGCTTACTCTCTCTCTCTTTCTCACTCTCTCAGACAAATAAATCTTTAAAAAAAAAAAAAAAAAAAGGAAAGAAATGCAACAAGTTATTTATTGTGAAGTTAACAGTTATGAGCCAAAACATGAAGAGAAAAAGAGACTGGTATGTTCAGGGAATACCAGGCCATGTCCCCCCACAGAACAGGGCTCTCATCTAATCTGCTGTGCAACCAGAGGAACACCAGTTTGCTGACTAAGCAGTAACTGTTCCCAGCCTTTAATACGAACTCATTCCAGCCTGAGGTAAATTTCATTACTAGTCCCATTTTACAGATTAGAAAACTGAGGCCCAAAGAGAATAAGCCACTTGTCCGAGCTCATACTGCTGGTAAAGAGAGCTTAGGCAGACTGGTTCCTGGGCCTCTGTGCCTAACTGCACCAGACTTCATGGGACTCTTTGACCAAGAGGTCTCATTTCATCGCACCAATGACTTCGTGTACAAAAACGTAAGACCTGGACAAAATGCCGGCAGAATTATTTCTTTGCAGGAATGGACGGCCTGTTGGGCAGATGCTTCATGATTCCGTGAAGCTCTCAGTATAGTAGAAGAAAGCCTCAGGGTCTGTCTGTGGGGCTGGCAGCTGGATTTCACAAGGAGACAAGCCCTTCTACTAAGGAAAGAGTCAGAGGAAGGAGAGCAGAGCAGGGAGCCACAGGGATGATGGGGCGGGCGGTGAAGACGCAGGAGGCCAAGACCTGGAGACTAAGCAGTCTTTAGGAAAGGAGAGACTTAAACTCAATTTGCTAAGTCTGTCACCGCGGTGTCCTTTGGTGCGGGACCCCTCCCCCGGGACCCAGCAAATCTTCGATAAAACTACAAAAATGCCTGGTCTGAGCTGATCCTGGGGGAGACGAGGTGAGGAGTCTGGAGTTTTGTAAACGAGGCCCGGGGCACGAGTAGGAAGAAACCAACAAGTGGGTCACACACATTTACAACAGGCGAGAAAGAAGAAAACTCAAGTCAGGAAATGTAAGCGATACCCGGACGCTCAGATCCTTATCGGGCTGTACCCGTGAAATCCGCTGCCGGAGCTGCCACCTTCAGATGTTAGTGTTTTACAAAACGTAAAGCTTGTATTAGGCACCAGACCATGTTCTAAACGTTCTAAGTAATATTAATGTCACTTGACCAATTTGCTTGCCTGATGCCCCCCTGGTTTCATGCCCAAACTAGGACCAAAGAGGGATTATACTAGCACTTTGTTCGTGGTGAGCCAAAACCCTCTAAACTTCCATTAATCTGCGAGATTTCTCCTCGTATTGACAAAAGAACAGTGACTCACTGAGACCGACACAAAAAGCCCCGGGGAAGGTTAACCAGAATCTAGTAACACTTCTCCCTTCTTTTGAGGCGATCTCAAGTTAGCATGTGTCGCAAACATCCAAGTCAGCTCTGGGTATGTCTGAGAGAGTCAGTGCCAGAGAGAGAAGTGATTTGAAAGGCCATGTAAAGAAGCAAAATTTCTTTTTCTTTTCAAGCGTCAGATTTGGAGCTTAAATATCTTCAGACTCCCGGAATGCCTGGCTCTCAGTTTTGGCTCAGATCGTGATCTCTGGATCCTGGGATCGAGCTCCATGTTGGGCTCCCTGCGCAGCAGGGACTCTGTTCATCTCCCTCTCCCCCTCTCTCTTGTCTGCCCCTCCCCCTGCTCGTTTGCTCTCTCTCTCTCTCTCTCAAATCAATCAATCTGAAAATACGTAAGTATCTTCAGACTCCCAGGGGGGGAAAAAAAAAGACACAAAACACAAAAAACCCAGAGAGTTCTCCAACCCTTGCTCAAAACCAAATTCTCATAGTGTTAGCGATAATCCTGGGGTCAGTATCGAAGAGGAGAGATGAAGGGTCTCAGCCCGGAAAGCCCTGTCTAGGGAGTAAAGGGAGAAAGAGCTGAAAGCCAGCTGGGAGTCTGAGGCCTGGTTTACCCTCCCCCTCCACACTGATAAGAGCCAGAAATTTTCACCCTCTGTTCTGGCAAGGAAAAGGTGCCTTCTGCTTAGGTAACACCCCACTGGCCCCACGGGTTACTATTTCAGAGGGAGAGGACATTGAAATGGAGATCTAGTGCAGAAAGACTTTATCTTTTCAAGATGTGCTGCATTCAGATAAGAAAAGTAAACTATGTAAGAGAGCAAATTCCTTTAAAAAAAAAAAACTGAACGTATACTGACCTGTGTAAATGCGGTCAAGTGTGGCTATGGTACTTAATGTCAGTATCACTCTGTTGGACATCTGATAACTCCAGATTGGGTTTAGTGAAGTGTACCAGATGCGGAGAACAAGAAGAAGAATCTGTCCTAAAATGAATCCCCAGATTCTGAGGTACCTGTAGATAGAAAAATATATTTAACAACTTTTTCTGTGTTTTCAGTGTACTATGTTCGTAGCAAACGTCATAATTCAGAGCATGAGTATATGAAATAGTCCAGGTGGTAATTTGCAGTAAGGAACATGCTCTTGGTCTTTATAGGCAGCTTGTTATAATTCCTTAATTCTCAAAACAGGATGGAGACTGAGAGCAAGCATTCCCATTATGATTTTGTGAAAAAGGAAGAAAAAAAGAGAGAAAGAGAGAGACTTCTACAAGCCATATGCAAAGTAAATACTACTACTTGGGTCTTCTGCTCGCAACTTCCCACTTGGTAAGTGACCACATCTGTGTGTCTACAGGCATAAGAGACGAACCTTTGTCCATAGATAGAAGATGCCATACCTTTGCAAGCCACTTCCTGTCCACCACGTCACAGCATGGACGATCAGCGAGGAAGACACGCCAAGTGCAAGGACCACCAGCCGAACCCTGGCGTTTGGAGCCTGGAAGGAGGCGATGCTGCCTACAGACAAATGAAGGGGAGCTCAACCTTTCCGGCAAATGTGCGTTGGAACTCCATGATCTGCACTTGGTAACTGCTGTGTCTGGCACCATCTTTATACTCGGGAAGATCAAGTTAATAAATGTTTGTGTGTATACATCTTTTAAAAAATCTTTGCAGTGTCAACATAAAATCCACTATGCTAAAGTGGACAATTCAGTGGTTTCTAATGTATTCACGAAGCTGTGCAACTATGACCACTAATTCCAGAACATTGTCACCACCCCCAAAAGAAATCTATACCCATTAGCAGTCCCTCCTTCCTCGTCCTTCCTATCGTCCCAGCCCCTGGCAATCATTAATCTACTTCCTGTCTGTCTGGATTTTTCCTGCTCTGAGCATTTCAGATTCCATTTCAGATAATGGAATCATATCACGCGTAGCCTTCTGTGGAGGGCTTCCTTCCCGGAGCATAAGGTTTTCAAAGCTTATCGATACTGTAGCGTGTATCAGTGCTTTTTTCCTTTTCACGGCTGAATAATATTCCACAGCATGGATATACTGCATTTTGTTCATCCATTCTTTGGAGATGGGCATTTGCGTTGTTTCCATTCTTTGGCTACTAAGAATAATGTTGCCATAAACATGTGTGAGCATGAACTAGCTTAATAGTTACGTACATAGTAATTCATTTAAAATATTGGAGGCATCAGAGGTGATAGCATGTACCACCCAGATCTTCTCTGTAGTTATACAAAGATACTTTGGGACTCTTTAAAAACAAAGTTGTTTCATTTCCTTAAGAAGCATCTGAAGGGAGTTTTAAAGTAAACCGTGGCTTAAGGCAGCCTCTGTTCAGCCTCGGCAAAGCGCAGGGGCGACTCAGAAGAGGATATAGCCGCACTGGTCTCTTTACCCTCAACTCTACATCACTCTCCTACCTCCTCTGTTTTCTCAAATTTAATTCGAATTCTATTCAAAGTGATGGGTCTTCATAGAGGAAAAGCACCCCAGACACCATACCTACTACAAGCTTAGTAATATCACATCCCTCACAGCGACCAGAAGTTACTGGGCCAGAAGTGGACTCACATAATAAAAAACGACCCCCGTCACTCTCAGTCTGTAGGCTTTGCAGGTAAAGCTGCCAGAGGCAGCACTGAGCAAAGGCAACGGAAGAAGGCCCACTGAGGAGACCGTGCTGGGAAAGCCAACCGAGGAGTGTGATGAGAAAATGAAACTCGCAACACAGTAACTCATGAAAGGAGACTGGGAGCCCCAGGCAGTTTAACTCAGTTACTAGACACTCCATCTGGGGTAGAACATTTCATTTCTGTTATTTCTGGAGCTGAAATTTGCACAGTCGTTTGACAGGTCCTTCCATTTCTATGGACACCGTCCTCATAAAGGGTGAATTTTTCAGTGTTCTTTCCCACTGTTCTTTCTGAGCCTGGGATCCTGAAAAGCCAGAGATCTGCAGCCTCGTAGGGACCCATAGAAACTCACTGCACTTAACCTTGTTCTGCTTTCTTCAGCGACTGGCCCACAGAAAAGCAGAGGCAATTCCTTAGTAATTCCTGCCACTGTAGTCAAATGATTGTTTCCGGAGAAAAGGAATATACAGCACAGTTCGTGCACAAATGCCACTTGGAAAAGTCAGAGAAACCAACTGCATCATAGCAGAGGAGCAAGACACCCAGAATTCTCAGCCACAGAGCCAAGCGGACTGGACTCTGCTGTTTTTGTTTTCTAAACCTTCTCTTCCATGACTACTCCTCCTTTCTTTTTTTTTTTTTTAAGATTTTATTTATTTATTTGACAGACAGAGACCACAAGTAGGCAGAGAGGCAGAGAGAGAGGGGGAAGCAGGTTCCCTGCTGAGCCAAGAGCCCAATTCAGGGCTCAATCCCAGGACCCTGAGATCATGACCTGAGCCGAAGGCAGAGGCTTAACCCACTGAGCCACCCAGGCACCCTTTCTTCTTTCATTTTTACTACCAGTACTTCTTCAAGGACTCTCAACACCCCTTACTAGGAATACTCTCAAGTCTTTGTGATAGTAAGTGTACATTTAAAATTTTTCATTGTTCTGCTTCTCCCTCTTCCTCTGCCCCTCCCCCTCCACGTATGCTGTGTGCCTGGCTTTCTATCAAATAAATAAATTTTTTAAAAAAATTTTTAAGGAAAAAAATGGGAGGCACCTGGGTGGCTCAGTTGGTTAGCCATCTGCTTTCAGCTCAGGTCATGATCTCAGGGTCATGGGATCAAACCCCACAGCAGGCTCCCTGCTCAGCGGGGAGTCTGCTTCTCCCTCTACCCCTCCCCCTCCACTTGTACTTTCTCTCTCTCAAATAAATAAATAATCTTTAAAATTTTTAATTGCTAAAAAAGCTCACAATTTTTCATGGCTAATTTTTGGCACTGTAACATACTCATATTCAGAATTCCAAAGATACAAAAGGTATATATTGCCTATGTCTAGCTAGATACCATATTCAAACAACTAACATGCTATCCGCTTTTTAAAAAAATCTTTCTAGAGCTTCTTAATGCATGTTCAATTAGATACTAAATATATTTCCATCTCAACTTTCTTACACAGATGTTCATACTCTGCACAGTTTAGTGCTTCCTTTTTCTCCCCACTTAATATATTATAAAGAATATCCCATTTCCTTACAAAAATGATGTTCTCTTCTTTTACCAGATGCACAGTATTCTATAGTATTCCAAGTTTCAAAACCATAATTTACTTAACCTATCTCATTTGATGATGTTTAGGTTATTTCTAATCTTGTGATTGTAAATATTTCTGCAATGATCAAATAATCTTGTATTTTTATGATTTTAAGATATATGTGAGTGTATCTGCAGGATATATTCCGAGCACTGGAATTGCTGAGCAAAAGAATATATATATATATATATATATATATATATATATATATATATACACACACACATACATACATGCACACACATATATATACACACACACATACATATGTATACACATATGTATATGTGTGTATGTATATACATATATATATTTGTAATTCTGCTAAATGCTGCTAAATTAACTCTGCAGAACTTGTGCCAATTTATATTCCCACCAGCAATGTCCAAGTGCCTACTTTCCCATCCTTACAATATTGTATTCCTCAACTTTCCTCTTTGACAATCCAGTATGTGCAACTACATACAAATACGTATGTATGTGAGTGTGTGGTTCATATGCCACACGTTTTAGTATTTTTAAAGAACCAATTATATTTCCTTTTCAGTAAACTGTTCATATTCTTTGTTATATATTGAGTTGCTAGTCCTTTTTGTTGTTGATTTGTTAAAAACTCTATATGTTAGTGAAATTAGCCCTTGACTAAATGAATTGCACATATCTTTCCTAAATTGTTGTTTGACTTTACTTACTACAGTGTTCATCATGCATAATTTTCCTATTTTCACGCAGGAGCATTCAACAATGTGTAATGGTTTCTGAGTTCTGTGTTGTAGTTGGAGAAAGAACACAAAATTTTCAAGAGCTGAAGTGTTCTCCCTCTTCACTTCAGTGATTTTTAGGCTTTTCCAATCTGACAGAAAAAGTTAGAAATATAAGAGGCATCGACTCTTGGTCTAGCATTCCAATTCCACTAGAACTATTTAAGGTAGTAGTAAGAGAAAGAGGAATCTTGTTTCATTTAATTATTTAGCATTCAAAAAACAGTCTACATATTTTCACTTGATTTTTGACATCAACAACAATAACAAGAAAAATCTTAAAGAAGCACTTTTGAATCTTACCCACAGTAATGATCCGCAACAGGATTAGCATCCACTTCTTGTTAACCAATTTCCAGAAGGGAGGAAATATTAGGAATACTGGAGAAAGAAACGCTATGCCAAAACCTTCAAGCCCAGTGAGTTCCAGAGTTTGCAGGGGAAAGTAATAGATCATGGGTCCCAAGCCCTGGCAGAGAGACCAAGAAACATATCCTAGGGGCAAACAAACAAACAAACACGTTTTAAAGGACAAGTGCAAAGGCCTCCTTGTTTCCCAGAGTAGCCCTGCCCCTCCGCCGCCTCCACCATAACTACTCTGGCCGACCCACCCTCCCTCACAATTCTGACCTTAACCTGGTTCCACTACAGAAATCCTCCCCCTCCCCCATCAGAAAGAGAATGTCCCGTGACACCCCTTATTTCCCCCTTTACCCTTGTTGGCACCCCCAGAGGTCATCCCTTTCTTAAAACCTCTTCATCTGGACCATCTGGGTTGAACTGGATGTTCTGTCGAACCCTAGCTGAAAAAATGTCTTTACCTAAGTCAACCCTTCTATAAAAAGCAATATCATGAAAATCAAGCAGAGGAACAGACAGGGGTGCCTGGATGGTTCAGTTGGGGGACATGCCACTCGATCTCTGGGTGTGGTTTCAAGCCCCATGTTGGGTGTAGAGATATGGGGGGGGGGGAAAGCAAACAAAAGAAAAAGGACAAGCAGCATGACTTTCTCCTTTTCTCCCACTCCAGAGCGCACCCAAAGGCAGGTTAGTTAGGCAACATATTCTTGTAAGTAGACTATTTTAAACCTAACCTTAGGAGAAAGAGCCGGGTAAGTGAAATACCTAGATCTGACTCAGGCTCACCTCTGCCCACTACTGACTGCATAATCTTCTACCGTAATGATAATTAACTAATGGGCCCTTCCCATGGGCCAGCGTCTGGGCTAAGTATTTCCAGAGATCATCTCTTTAGGTCCTCATCCAACTCCTGTCCTATGAAATGGACCCCTTTTACTCCCGTCTTACAAAGGTAAAAATAACAAAAATGTCTGAGATTCAGAAAGTAATCGCCAAGATCAAAACGGTAGCACATGGCAGAGTGAACCTAAACCCGGGCAGCCTGGTTCCAAAGGCAGCCGTCTAGCCATCGGGAGTGGTTAACTTTATCCCCACGAACGTCCCAGCCTGACGTTCTTCATCAGCAAAATAGCCCTGTTAGCCACCTCACAGGGTTGCGAGGATTACCTGAGATCAAGTACTAAGTACCTAGCACCCTAGGTACTTACTACAAGTAATTCATTTCACATTGCTGTATTAAGATACATTCGGAGCCAGGGGAAAGGGGGGGTGCTTCTGAATTATTAGCAGCTCCCAGAAAATCAAGTTTTTAGGCAGGTGCCCCTCCTAAGCAAAGGAATGTTTCATAGTAAACAGCGAGATGATAGCATTCTCCCCAACGTTCGGTTGGGAATTCTGATTTTAATCATACAAGTCGGACAGAATTACACCAATAATTGTTCTCGGGACTTTTTTGCAAAGCTGCTAAGCGCGCACAGGTTCGATGCCCAGCCGTGCGTGAGCTGTGCTCACCTCACGCCGCCGGGGGACACGGTGGGGGGGGGGGGGGGGTCCTGCGGGAGGTTAGAGGCCCGAAGGGGAGGTTATTCGCTTAAATTAAAGGTTTGGACGGGGGGTGGGGGGTGGGGGCGGGACCTGTACCAGCAGCGCCGGTTCAAGGCCTCCACGTGGGGAACTGGGCGCGATCCCAGGGTGGCGTGGGAGCTCGGAAGCACCGTCTCCCCGCGGAATCCTCCTCGGCTTCCCAGCCGCGGTCGGGGACTTGTCTTATTTATTTACTTACTTACTTTTTGACTTTGGTGGCAAGAGTTCCCAGAGGACGTCTCTATGTGGGGCCCGGGGCGCGCTCCCCCCTCCCAGAGCCCAGCCCCCGGGGGTCCCAGCGCCGCGGCTCCGGGCGCGTAGGGGGCGCGCCGCCCGGACCGCGCGCCCGGGGCTGCCTCGGCTTACCCAGCAGGCTCTCCAGGAGGATCTCGCGCCACAGCCAGGGCATGGCCGCGACGTGGAGCCGCGCTTCCTCAGCAGCAGCACGCGCCCGCCCCCCGCGCACACCCGGCGCCCCGCGCCCGCCGCCGCGCGGTCTGGAGCTGAGTCCGTGCGCCCGCGCCCTCGCCTAGCCCCGCCGCCCCGCACCGACCCGCGCGGCCCGCCGAGCCCGGGCGAGGGTGGGGCCGCCGCGCGTCCGCCTCCGCGCACCACACCCAGCCCAGCCTGCCCGGGCCCGCGCCACCTGCGCGCTCCGGCGCCCAAACCCCCGGCCCCGCGACGGCTCCCGGCAGGCTCGCGGGGGGTCCTCGGACCCCGCCGTCGGGCAAGACCCAGGGCGCCCGGCCCGGCCGCGGAGCAGCCCGGGGAGGGAGCGCTGCAGACCCCCGGGAGGGCGGGAGCCGGCGCAGCGGCGGGCCGGAGGTGCCGGGTTTAAACCGAGGGCCACGGATGTGCGCTGACGAGGGGACGGCTGGACGGGAGGGGACCTGCAGGACGCGCGCGCGCTCTGGGCCGACAGGTGCCGACAGGCCCTCGGCGTTCTTAAGGCCTGGGCGACGCTCGGGAGGCGGGCGGCTCCCCAGAGCGCGCTACTCCCTCTCAGCCCGGTGGTGAACAAATTGCGCTCTAGAAGGGTGGTCCAAAAATTCTAGAGGCTCCAGCATTTTCTGTGGCTTTTAGAGACGCCGCAACCCTTGCACAGAGGAGAGAAGACAACTGATGAGCGCGGAAACTCTGCCCTCCTCAACGTCATGGTTAACGCGGTTTGTGAGCGCCCATCCCTAAGGAGAGAGGCAGAGAAGGTCTAATTAACGATGGAGCCTGCGGACTAAGCCGGTTGTTTCTCGCTCAAATAATACCACACCCCAGAATGTCTTGGGAAAAATTTTTTGAACCTTCTCAAAGCAGTTTATTTTAACTCGCTTTAGTTCCTTCGAAGACTTTATCACTCCACTCTTGGAAAGTTTGTTCTGAAAGGAAACAATGATGAGTCGCCTAAAAGTGTAAGAATCTTTTATGAGCAATTGTTGTAAGTCTGTAGCAGTTTTGAGCAAAGAGATCCTAACCACTTAGTTAATTACTAGTACTCTGTCACAAGGGTAGCATATAGATCAATGAAGCAGAACCAAGAGTCCTGAAATAAACTCTTGGGGTCAGATGATTTTCAACAAGTTTGCCAAGACAATTTCCTGGGGGTTAAAGGATGGTCTTCAACAGATGGTTCTAGAACAATTGGATATCCCTCTGAAAAAGAATAAAGTAGGACCCCTATCTCACACAGTATGCAAAAACTATTCTAAATAGACCAAAAACCTAACTGTAAGACATAAAACTATAAAACTCCGAGAAGAAAACATAGGAGTAAGTCTTCAGGGTCTTTGGTTGGGCAGTGAATTCTTAGAAATGACGCCCAAAGCCCAAGTGAGAAAAGACATAAGAGAGCCTCATTAACATTAAAAGCTCTGTGCTTTAAAGGACACTATCAAGAAGGTAAAACAAACAAAACACCACAATGCACATACTGTTAGACAGTATTTTCAAATTGTATGTCTGGTAAGGAGCAGCTGTCCAGAATATGCATTAAAAAAATATGAGTCAACAATAACAAACGACCCAATTTAAAAATGAACAAGAGATCTGATAGACCTTTCCCCCCAGAACCTATAGGAGTAGCCAATAAGCACAGGCAAGGAATATTCAAATCATTTCACTTGGGAAATGCAAATCAAAAGCACAATGAGATACCACTTCACACTCACTAAGATGGTTATAATTTTTTTAAAGATCATACAATTACAAGTGTTGGCAAGGATTTGGAGAAAGTAGAACCCTTCTACATTGCTGGTGGGAATGTAAAACGGTGCAGCTACTTTGGAAAATAGTCTGGTTACTCCTCAAATGATTAAACATTAAGTTGCTATATGATCAAACAATATTCCTGGGTTAAGTATAAGTATATATACCCAAGGGAAATGAAAACATGCAGAATTTGTACACAAGTGTTCATAGAACCATATTTATAATAGAACGTGGGAACAACCCAAATGTGCAACAAATGATGGGTAGATAAACAAGAAGTGGTATAGCCATACACTAGAATATTATTCAGCAATCAAAAAGGAATGAAGGTCTGATATATGCTACATGGATGAAGCTTGAAAACAATGCTAGGGGCGCCTGGCTGGCTCAGATGGTTAAGCAACTGCCTTCATTCAGCTCAGGTCATGATCTCAGAGTCCTGGGATCCAGCCCTGCATCAGGCTCCCTGCTCAGTGTAGAGTCTGCTTCTCCCCCTGCCTGCCGCCCCCCCTGCCTGTGCTCTCTGTGTCTCTCTCTCAAATGAATAAATAAAATCTTAAAAAGAAAGAAAGAAAGAAAGAAAGAAAGAAAGAAAGAAAAAGAAAAGATTACTCTTAAGCAAAAGAAACCAATCACAACATAAATCACCTATTGTACAATTCCATTTAAATGAAACTTTCCAGATAGGCAAATTTATAGTGACCAAGAGTGTATTAATTGCTTAGGGCTGGGGGGCAAGTGGCAAAAGAAAGGGAATGAATGGGTATACAGTTTCTTTCAAGACGGGGTGGAATGCAGTGTTCTAAAATTAGATTGTGGCAATGGTTGTACAACTATGAATATACTAAAAATATTACATTACACATGGTAAATGGGCGAATTAGAGGTGTGTGGGTTATGTCTCAAGAGGACAGTTTTAAAAATGCAATACAGGGGCGCCTGGGTGGCTCAGTGGCTTAAAGCCTCTGCCTTCAGCTCAGGTCATGATTCCCTGAGCTGGGGGAATCTGCCTTCAGCTCAGGTCATGATTCCCTGAGCAGGTCACCTGATTCCCAGGTGCTGGGATTGAGCCCCACATCATTGGGCTCTGCTCAGCAGGGAGCCTGCTTCCCCCTCTCTCTCTGCCTGCCTCTCTGCCTACTTGTGATATCTGTTTGTCAAGTAAGTAAATAAAATCTTTTTTAGAAATGCAATACATTCTAGTTACATTTTGTAAAAATGTTTTGGTTCTGTTCATCATTTACTCTCAGCCATCCTTCAAAATGTGACGGACTTCAGTGAATAGAAACATCAGGTCCTTCATTTTCCTTCGTCATTTCCCACATACATTTATTTTTCTTGGTCCCATGTGAAAAGCATCGTATTTAGTGCTGTGAGTGCCATGTAGGCGCTCTGTAAAGTTTGTCCCTTTCAACGCCAAGTTCTAGGGCAAACTTTGCTTCTATTAAGGATGCATTGTCTTTTCTCTTTTCCTTAAATCTCAGTTTTTAGTCTTAGTATTTTTTTTTTTCTCTTTAACCATTTGATCACAACTACCTTCAGGGGAGTCTGGAAAAATGCAGTCTAGCTGCTAGCCCAGAAAGGAAAGAAACCAAGTTGGGTTGAGCCGCTGTCTGTTTCTGCTATAAACACCTACTTTATGCATAGTTGTTTTGAGGTTTAAATAGATCGGGTACAAAGGCATTCAGCATGTCGCCTATGGGATTTACAGCATTTAGTAAATGGTAACTTGCTTTATTATTTGTATATCTCTTCATAATACTTGACATTATGCAAAGCATATTGTAGGTTAACTCCTTGCTTGGCCGTTACGTCAATAACCTCTGCCTTCTGAGCTCATTTTAATTGCCTTCTCTGGGCATTCCCTAATTCATTCTGACTTCCTTCCAACTATAAAGAGAAGAATGGCATCAGTATGCCAGGGAAAATTTCATTAGAGGTTTTTTTTTCCCCCCTTCCCTTCCACAAAGGAGTAATAGTATTTCGGTTGTGTTGGCAGTAATTTTTCTGGTTGACCATGTTGTCCCTCTGTGGCACATTGTGGGAACATCTATCATGATTCCTTCCTATGTGGCTTGTCATTGTAGCTTGAATTATTGTTCCTCTTGCAGGCTAATTAGGAAGTTACTTTTAATTTCATTCCCAAATATCCTAAGTCAAATAGATGAACTTTTAATTACCTTGCTCTCCATTTAATTTCATTGCTATTTAACTATTATTACTGTGTAATTTTTACTCATCTCCTACAGAATACAAGTTACCAGACAAATGATATCAGCGTCATCAGTTTGATCTCCTCTGTGAACATGCCCATTACATACAATTCACTGCCACCACCTCAATTTTTGTATTTACAATCTGCCTGGTTTTAAACTAATTTCAAAGGCCACAGTCTTTTCATTTTTGTCAGTGTCTCTTCTCTGACCTCCAAATGCCATTTGCATTCTTATTTTACATGGAAATGAATGAAGCTCATTATGGCTTTGCCCACTGCTTCTTTTCTCTCTTCCTTCCCTATTTCTTGGAGCATGAACACGTCAAGGTCAGTCAGAACATAGTGAGACTATTTTTATCAGAAGACAAGAATCACTTCTACAAGGAGAGAATACGTTTTAGGGAATAACAAAGATCCTCTGGTCTAACAAAAAAAGAGAAATGATTTTCTCTGAAAAGGCAAAATAAGAAGAAACGCCTTCGTGTCACTTCAAGCTCTCAATTATGCCCATTTTTTTTTTTTTTTAAGCATCCAGGCCACTTTAGTATAAGCTGAGTTTGTGTTTTGTGATGACGGATGTTTATTCCTCAGTCACATCACATCTCCATGGTGGGTTGGTTGCAGCTGCTTTTCATCATCATGAATCTGGGACTCGGGCTGAAGCAGCCTCTACCTGCATGTGTCATCGAAGACTACATCACCCTCAGCCAACAGAGTGGTCAAGCAGACATCAGTGGGGCAAAGCTATATAAGCGAAGCAAGAAGTACTTTGAACAATAATGCAATCTATTACAATTCATTACATCTGATATGTGTGTGTGTGTGTGAGTGTGTGTGTGTGTGTGTGTAGGCACAGAGAGAGAGAATTTATAGTTGTTAGTCCTTTTCATTTTAATTAGTAATTGCTTCGTAGGTATTTAATTATTTTGATTATTTGCTTCTTTTTTGCCCAATACATTAAGAATTTTTTCTCATGGCCATCAACTATCTTCTGAAATGTGACTTTTAATGGCTTTCTGTTATTTCATAGCATGGTTATATATCATTTACTTAACCATTCCCCTTTTGGTGGATATGTAGGTTGCTTTGTTTATGGTAATGGTCAATAAACAGACTCCCTACCTAGAAAACATGAACACTTTTCCCCCCATACGGTTCCTTCAAAAGAGAGAGGTTACACGTCTCTAACAAAATGAAAATGTGATGACCTTCTCTCCAAGAAACAGATGAACTCTGGCTTTGTTTTAGCCAAAGTCTTGAAGGCACTGGATTTTGCTTGAGATCGGCAGGCTTCAGCTTGTGGCTCCAAAGAAACAGAGGAGTGTTCCTCGCCGGCCTCTCTCCACTCTGGGCAGCTAAGTTTCTTTCCTTGAGTGGAAACAAAATGGAAGCTCCCTATGGCAGAGAAGGTTAGCTCTCTGCCCAAACATTCCTGTCTGTCCTGTGCTGGCCGGAGAGCAGAGTTGTTACTAGAGAGGAGCTGCCGGCTGGAGGCTACACTTCTCAGCTCTCTGGTGTCTTTGTGGGTTCTTAGGTGGCTGGTTCTCAGCAAAGGAGTGTGATCAAGGGACATGTCACTGCCAGGTAAGGAGGTTGGAGCTGCTTCTCCCCTTTGCTCCTCTTCTTCTTGTGATGAGGCCCTAGGGAAAGACTGAGCCATCAAGAGGAAGAGAGCCAAGGTCTTTGACTCATTACAAAGAGGAAAGCTAGCCTGTTGACTGGGAACACCACCCTTGAACTGGTGAATGTGATGAAGCCACTGAAATGTATTCGTTATAGAACTAGGATTGCCCTAACCAGTATAGCCCTACCCAGCTTTTCCCACAGAGGTTAAGGGGGTATAAAAATTAAAGGGGATGCCATTGAGCACTCATTCTGTGCCCTTCTAGGCACAGGAAGGAGACAAAGAGGAATAATCAGGTTATAAAATGTGTGATGCTTGAACTAATTATTTCTCTGGGCGTTGTTTTGCTGACCCTCATGAATACTTGCTCAATAAATGCTCTCTAGGGAAATCAGTACAGCCAGGGATCCCGTCTCCTCAGTTGCCAGAGTCTTCTACTAAGTAACTCTTAGTCTTCAACTAAGGTTACCAGGAAGATCACTACATTCTTTTTGAACTGGAAAAATGGAGACCATATTACAACTCTAAAGCGTGGGGCTTCAGAGAGAACTCAATCTGTATTCAAATCCCAGCTCATGCGTGGACTAGCCCACAGTTAAACCAAAAGCCAAGCTGTATTCCTGATCTGTGGAGAAAATCTCTGCTGCACTGAGCACTGGCTGCCACTGTTAGCTCCTCTGCCATGTCCTTGTCCACGCTAGAAACTCAACTCTCCTGTGACTGCCTGCCACCTTGCCTTTTCGGCTCCCATATCTACCAGTACCTCCAGAGAAAATGTGTCCTTAAGGTCCCTAGAGGAGAAGACACCACGACAGAATTAGAAGGGAAAGTTATCTATGAGGGGAATACCCATGAAAAAGAAAAGGCGGAGGGCACCTGGTTGGCTCAGTTGGTTAAGCCACTGCCTTTGGCTCAGGTCCTGATCCTGGAGTCCCAGAATCAAGTCCCACATCAGGCTCCCTGATTGACAGGGAGTCTGTTTCTCCCTCAGATCTCTCCCATCTCATGCTCTCGCTCTCTCTCTCTCTAACGAATAATTTTTTTTAAAATCTTAAAAAAAAAACAAAACAAAAACAGAAGGGGAGGGAGCAGCGGTGGGCAGAGAGAGCCTTCAGAGGGCGATGCAGGTTTGATCGTTGTGAAAAAGAGAATGCGGAGGAAGGAAGACAGGGTGGGAAGAGCCAGAGACTGTGGTGACCTCTGCGAAAGTCTCAGCTGGCCAGAATGGGAATCTGTTGGAGGATCCTGCCCTGGAGAGGACGAGGCTAGGTCCCAGGCATCCCATTCCCCCTCCACTGAGGGCAACTGCCTGGTTTGAGCAGAGGCATGGAATGAATGAAGGCAGTGGAGGCGAGAGGCTGTTACCTATGCCCCTCACAGCAGGCTCTCTTGAGGGAGATCTGAGGGGCACCCCTTCCTGCCAACCAGAGAAGCACTCCGGCCTTTTCCTCACCGCCTCACCGGCTCCTGAATCAAAGTCGGAGGAATGGAGATTAGACCGAGTGCTCCTACTGCAAGGAAGCCCACGGGAGCAAGTGACTGGCCTTTCAGCACCAAAGGAGGAAATATTCTCCTTAGATAGAGGTCAAACCAAATGAGCTTAAGCATGCAAAGCACTTAGCCCAATGCCTGGCGTGTAACCGCTGTTATGCTCACCCTCCCCCACCAAGAATGTCAGGGAAGGTCATGGAAAGAGAGGCATTGTTACCTCAAGCTCTCCGAGGTTCAAATCTTGACTCCAGCTTTCCAATGCAATTGGGCAAGTATCTTACCCTTTCTGGGCATCAGGTTCCTCATCTGGAAATCCTCCTTTGTGGAGTCATTGTGAGGATTTGCGTTACCGTATGGAAAAAGGCCCCAGGTAGACTCTGAGGAAAATAACAATGCTGTAAGTCCTTTGTGGTGAGGGGAGTAAAGAGCACCAGAGTTAGAGGGTACACTTCATGGGGCTGGGCACTATGCCAAGTTTATCCTTGTAAGAACCGTGACGTATCCTAGGACCTCAATAGATACTTGTTGATGAATGAATGAATGAATGAATGAATGAATATACTTTTTCTTATTGCTAGATAACAAAGAGAAAGCTACATAAATCATTTTTTTAAGATTTTATTTATTTGAGACAGAGAGAGGGAGAGCACAAGTGGGGTGGAGGGTCAGAGGCGGGGGGAGAAGCAGACTCCCAAATGAGTAGGAAGCCCGATGTGGGGCTTGATCTCATGACCCCAAGGTCATGACCGGAGGCAAAGGCAGACACTTGACAAATGGAGCCCCTCAGGCGGCCCTTCATAAATCAGTTTAAATTGGGGTTTTCTTTTGCAGACTCCTTCTCCCCGATAATGTCCTCGCTTCTTATTTTTCCCTAACGTTCTTGTGTGCAATCCCACCTCTCCCAACGGTTTAGGGATTATAGAGTCAAATAGTTTTATTTTATTTCATGAACCCAATCTTTATTCTTTTTTTTTTTTTAAAGATTTTATTTATTTATTTGACGGACAGAGATCACAAGCAGGCAGAGAAGCAGGCAGAGAGAGGAGGAAGCAGGCTCCCTGCTCAGCAGAGAGCCCAATGTGGGGCTCGATCCCAGGACCCCGGAACCATGACCTGAGCCGAGGGCAGAGGCTTTAACCCACTGAGCCACCCAGGCTCCCCTCAATCTTTATTCTTTTTGAAGTAGTAGAATACACAGTTTTAAGAATCATAGTGACAAAACATATTTCCCCTGGCACACCCCTCCCTGCCTGGATCCCCCCTCCTTAGGGACAACCAGTCGCAATTCCTTAGCTGTTTTTTTTTTTTAAGACCCTCCCCCTCTTTATTTTAGAGAGGGAATGCGTGTGCTCATGCATGAGTGGGAGGATGGGCCGGGGGGGAGAGAGAGAGAGAGAAAGAATCCTCAAGCAGAGTCCCCCTTAGCATGGAACCTGATGCAGGGCTGGCATGGCCCAATCCCAGGACCCTGAGATCACGATCTGACTTGAAACCAAGAGCTGGTCACCCAACCAACTGAGACACCCAGACATCCCCCCCTTAGCTGTTTTTTTTTGGGGGGTGGGGGGGGTATTTATTTCCATATTTCTATGTTGATTTTAAAAAAGAAGACATCACTAATTTTTTTATTATAGGACATGGAGGGTTAAATCTCTTCTCCCTACACATAGACATGCACACACACGCATATACACACATACTTCTTACCTTCTTCTATGCAATGTAGTTGTGACCGTTATTTCACAAATCTTTCATAAATCAGCAGGATTATGTTACTGCTGCATCACACAAAACACTGCAATTCTATTTTATTTCTCAGATAGTTTCTGTGTCCTCTTAGGATTACAATTAATTTCCTTTTTTCCTTTACTTACCTGTGATAACCACAATTCATTCCCAAACTGTCCCCCCAAGTTGTAAAACCTCACGATCGTCAAACCTATGAGGGCTTCTACCAGTCCCCTTCTTCCTCTGGAATCTTCTCTCCTGGTGGTGCTCTCTACTCTTCTGATCCAGTCTGGACAGGCTGCTCTTCACACTTGCCCCAGACCTCTCATCCTGGAGCTTCACATCAGTGCCATTTGAGAAACTGCTTTGCCCCTCCTCTGTGTTGGACTCCCTGTTTCCAGGATCTCATGTCTTCCCCTTCATCAGTTGACTCAGTGGCTTCCTAAGATAGAGTACCTAGGAAGCAAGTGGGTTTTTTAGGTTTTATCTGCAAATGTTATCTACCCTGCCAGTACCATCCATTGAGATCGAGAAATTATTAAAATAGAAAACATGTCATGGCAATCATTCATCTCAAGGTTTGACCAAATACGATACAGATGCAAAGGAACAGTGACGTCAACAAGTTGAGGTGTTGTCCCTCTCACATAACTGTTGGCCTCCGCTGTCCTGGGTTGATATGATGGCTCTAGAGTCATCAGGATCCCAGGCTCTTGCTATTTTGTTGCTCATCATCCTCAACAGGAAGGTTCCACCTCTTGACTCAGAATAAGAGCTTTACTGCTACACTCCGTATCCTCATTCAAACCAACAAGAATGAGGAAAGGGGAGAAGGACATTTCCTAAAAGTTGCGCACACTACTTCCACTCCCTTCTCCTATGAACTGTTGTACAACTGCACTGATATTCTTTCCTTATTTTATTCTTGTTTTTAACCTTACTTTTTATGGTACCTCGCAGAGATTTTATTGTACCTATATCTCTGCCTCACAACTATTATTAGTTTAAGCACATGGTGTGAGGTAAACAAGCATCTTAATTTTTATTACTTTCATAGCTTTAATTTGTGACCCAGATGTGGGATCTCACCAAACCACCCTTCTGTTTAATAGATTATACCCAGTTTGAAATACAGCGTCCTTATATCCCTCAGAAGCAAACCCACTCCGCATATCAATAAGGATTTTTGAAGGTTGGCCTGTTGTGTTCCAGTGGAGCTTTGCCCATGTTGATGGCTTTTTAGCCTCCTTGGTGGATGACGCCAGGCAATGGAAGGCAGGGAAATGTCGCTTGTTTCCCACCACGTGGAGGAAAGTGGTTTGCAGTGGGACAAATGATGATGTGAAAAGAAGGGAAGAGAAGGAAGAGTCTTGACAGCATTCAGGTCCCTCTTTCCAGTTGTTTCTAAGATCCAGCTGCATGTTTTCCCTTCCCATAGTTTGATTGTTCAATGCATCCATGGATCGTGTTAGAAAATTAATCCTCCCCTTTGCCCAAGCCAGTTTGGTTCGGGTTTCTGTCACTTGAAAAAACAATAATCTTAACCGGCTCATATTCAAACAAAGTAGCTTCTTGTCATCACAACAGAGCTTTCTCATTGGACACACAGTTGGGATGTGGGGGGTTAGGGAATGATGGTTGAAGGATACAAAGTTTCTTTTTGGAGGATGAAAAATGTTCCAGAATGGGGAGGGGGTGGTTGGTGGTTGCGCCACTCTGTGACTACACCAAAAGCCACGGAATTGTATATTTCACATAGGGGAATTTTATGGTGCGTGAACTAAATTTCAATAAAGCTGCTTTTAGAAACTAGTATAGGGGCGCCTAGGTGGCTCAGTGGGTTGAGAATCTGACTCTTGGTTTCTTCTCAGGTCATGATCTCAGAGTCATGAAATAGAGTCTGACGTAGGGCTCCGTGCTCCGTGTGGTATCTGTTTCAGGTTCTTTCTACCCACCTCCCGCTCCACCCTTCCCCACTCACACTCTCTTAAATAAATAAATAAAATCTTGAAAATTAAAAAAAAATAGCATAAGTTGTAGAAGATGCATCTCTCAAAAATTAGCAAGGGATTCTCGTTATATCTACCCGGAGCCAATTTCTACTCAGAGTCCTGTAAGAGTGCTGATCAAGGTGATAACCATCATCCCCACAGGGGACAAGGCAGGTTGTGTTCTTGCAACAAGAGAGCAGGAAGTGCCTGTTCTCAGGGACCAACAGGAACAATTACCACGGTGGGGGCCAAGAGGGCTCCTCAAAAGAGTGGAAAGGAAATCAATCGTGTTGGCCAAAGTAAAGAAGATCTGCTTGAGTGAGCACTTTCAATACAGTGAAAACGGAATTAGAAAGTCTCAAGAAATATTGAGTATATATAATATAAGAATCAAATTTCCTTTCATTTAGACTTGTATTCAAAAGCACTATTGTAGCACAGGTTACAAAAAAGACTTACTCGGAAGACAGGCCTGGAAAATCCAGAATCATTCAGGTTTTTCTTCAGTTTTTACATTCTTCCTCATTCATTCTAACGTTCCGTGGAATCCTTCTGTGTGGGAGGGGCTGTCACGACCCATGAGTGCACAGAGGGCGTCAAGACACCGTCCCAGCAAGGGAGGAGGTCATGGCCCAGTGGTGGAGCCAAAGAGCCCAGCCCGGGCCCAGCCCGGCCCAGCATGGAAAGTTCTGCGGTTCCTCATGGGAGGGAGCAGACCTGTGGGTCTTTGCCCTCGGAGTCATGGCTGTGATAGTCTATTTACACATAGACTAATGTGGTGCTCATTTACATGCCTAAGCCTCCATTTTCCCACCTACAAAGAGAGGGTAATTATAGAACATGAAAAATGATGGCATCTACGCTCTAACTGGTCTGACTTGAAAGAGATACGGATCATGTTTCAAGTTAGCTCCCTCAGAAGACTGTGAAGCGATATATAAATTTCTGGAAACAGTTACCTAAATACAAGAATTTCATTTGTGTTGTCATATTTGGATATCATGTATGTATCCGGTAAGTATTTATTGGACATCTGTTAGCCATGCTTCTCGAACTGGAATATATAACAGCAGTGAGCACCGGAGTGACAGTGAATATGCAGACTCCGCAATTCAAGATTGCACACCTTCTCAGAGCATTTTGGTTACTCAGTGTAAGCATTTCATCGTGCTTTTATGTTAAAATAAATGTGGACAATTACACAGAAGGGTGCAAAAGGCATATGAAGTTTTAGGATCGAGCATTTAAGGCTCATAGTAGACTTCTTTGATGTCTTCCAGAATTTGGCAGAGGGAATTTGTTGTCTTCTGCCATTATTTGAACCCCAGTTGTTAAATAGGCATCTTAGAAGATGCAAAATAACATCCCTCCAAGAACCTGAGCTGAAACAAAATACTTGAGCGAATGAATCAAATAGATCTCCATAGATGTGTCTTTTGAGAAGGGTTAAGAGATCACTGCTATGTCTGTGGAATCATTTTCTGTTAGACTCCTATATGGCAGAACTCTGAAAGACAAATTCAGGGGCCCCACTAGAGAAACTTCAAGAAGAAAATGAAATTCATCAGGTAGATTATTGAGGAAACAGATTGAAGTAGAGAAAACAAAGGGTCCTTCTTACATAGAACAAAATCTCACATTACTAAGGTGATCAAGACAGATGGGCTTGGAGGCATGGGGAGGATGACAAAAGACAGGGATTGGGAGAAGCCCATTCCAGACAAATAGAGTGACATCTAGAAAAGGGACAAAGTCAGAAAAGCAAAGTTGTATATGGAGTTCAGGGAGTGAGCAGTTGATCTAAAACAGAAGTTTCACCAAGCGCGCCAGCAGTCTACTGAAGAAAGCTTGAACCCAAAGACAAAGAATGTGAAATGTACCTGCCCCTTAGCACGTGCTCAGAGGAAGCTTCCTAACTTCTGGGAAAAGGACGGGGCAGATGCGATGATGTACTCCTCTGCTCCTTGGCAAGTTAAAACAGGTTCAGCACCAGAATCAGCTTGAAATGGTTCCAGCCAGCTTCCTCTCCTCTTCTCTCATCTCATTAGCTATCCTCTCCCATTCTGACACACACACAGAACACATTTTGCAATCCTGCCCACGCCATTAGTTCATCACATGCAGTTAGGGCAAGGAGTAGTCCCGTGTGATGGTTCAGGGAGAGGAGATCACGGCTTGTACTGCTGGATGAAGGGGAAAGAGCTGGGCTTGTCCAGCTTGGCAATAGGGGACCCATGCAGTTTTGTAAGTTTTATACCTTCGTAGTTGCTAGACTGTCCGCTCACCCTGGGAAGGAACACTGTCTTGATAAACATAGTTCCCTGCAACTTGGCACACCATGTGGCAGTTTGATGGAATCGATAAATAACCCCATTCTTCCCCACCCTATACCTGAGCCAACTGAGAAATACAAAGGAAGCAAGCAGATGGAGAATACAAACCTGGCAGCTTCGTTACTAGTAAAAGCAGAATGGGAGCATGCGGTTTAGAGATGCAGCAACAATGCAAGTCCTAAAAACAACTCAAGAAGTAGGCAGACTCACTCACACAGCCACCAGCACCCTAGAAAACCACAGGTCTCAACCCATGGGGCAGATCCCTTATTGGGTGCCCAACAGCAGAACAGAGCCTCTGCTTTCTGCAGGTTGATTCCAGAGAGAAGGGCAGGAGGAAGGACTGAGCATGGCATGTTAGGAACTCCTTCTGAAATCAATAGCCCTTGGAGAGACTCGAACAAGGTGCCCTACTGTTACCTATTAGGTGTCCTTAGGGGCCAAGAAGTCCCTCCCCAGATATGTGGCATTCTGAACCACGTGTACACTGGATCGTCTATGTCAGGGAGTTTACTAAGGCCAACTTGGAATAAGAGGCCCATTAAACAGAAGTGCTCAGTTGTTCTAGCTGATCCTCTGTCTGGTGATGAAAGCTGCAGGTCCCCCTTCTTGTCCAGGGAAAAATCACCTCAACAGCACATCTTCGTTATGACGTATCATCCAGGAGGCACTGGAGGAGGACAAAGGTTGCATCAGAAGGAATCCTGGCACTGTTCTTCCTAGAGATCTCTGGAGTGCAAAGCAAGTTGCTGGAGAGGGATGAAATGAGTTTGCACAATGAGCCCAGAGCCTTCTAGGAGAGAATAAACCAGGGACCCAACACTTTGAGCCGCAACACTTGCTTTCAGAAATTTGAAGATTCTGCAGACAGCTGACCATGGTGGAAATAGCACCAATCTTTTCTAAGAGATAATAAAATTTAGGAATGCCAAACAGATTAAAGCAAAAAGGCTTTTATCTTTTATTTAAGTTATTTTTTAGAACAATATTTTTCCCTAGAAGGTGACACATTTTTTAACAATTAAAAAAAAGCCTAGGGGCGCCTGGGTGGCTCAGTGGGTTAATAAGCCTCTGCCTTCAGCTCAGGTCATGATCTCAGGGTCCTGGGATCGAGCCCCACATCGGGCTCTCTGCTCAGCGGGGAGTCTGCTTCCTCCTCTCTCTCTGCCTGCCTCTCTGCCTACTTGTGATCTCACTCTCTGTCAAATAAATAAATAAAATCTTAAAAAAAAAAAGCCTAATGACACAACAATGTTTGCCTAGTACCATAGACATATATATGTACAATAGTCCATTGGACAATACTAAATCAGGGGCAATCACCATGGGACTGGACTCTAAGTAAATTATGTACCATAACAGAAGAATGTGAGATTCTAGGTCAATTAATAATATATAAGATCGTGACTAAAGCAAATGTCTAGACCATTTATTATAGTCAAAGTGTTTAAGCCATTAACACAAATAAGAAATAATCCCCTTAATTATAAATAATTACTACAAGTTCATTTGTTAGAAAAGGTCTGATTTACTCTCTTCTTAGAAACAGCCCAGTGTGTGTATATATGCAAATCAAGTTTACAGAGGTTTTGAGTCAAAGAGGATCATAAAAATCATCTAGTTATTTAGTTCAGCAAATACCTCAGTACTCTCACTTTACAGATGAGTAAAGTCACTACAGATAAACCAAGGTCAAGTTGCTTCAGGGACAGAACCAGACCAATCTCTTGTTTTCTAGCTTATACCATAAAAAGCATATTTAAACATATTTCCTAATTCTGAATTTTCTCTATTTTAGATCGACTTTCTATCCACCCAATCTAAATTAAAGCAGTTTTCTGCACAGACAGGAACCGCAAAACAGAATCAGTACGTAATACCAGGTTGTCCCAGAAATGCAGCAATTCCTGGGAACAGAAGTAGTTACGGTAAGGTGTGGAGATTTCCAGTGGACCTTATGCCCCCTGCAAGGGGTCCAAGCAAGGTGCTCACATGGGCATATGTTTAGATACAATTTTCAAAAGTAAACTATTTTAACCACAATTGGTGCAGACAGCTGTCCCTTTCCACTCCAACTTCCTGTCTGTGGCATTTTGCACCTGCCAAAGGCATTAGAGCATCTGAACAAAGTTTGGGGATCCTGCTAAGGAAAAACTGAGTGGGAAATAAGTCATGTTTCCCACTTGAAATATGCAACTTGGAAAGTGTTCTGGAAAGTTCCAGCAAAATGTGATATCATTGGACTTCTTATTTATTTATTAAAAAACTGAAAGAAAAACATTGTCTAGCGTTATTGAAGTATAATTGACAAATGAAATTGTGTTCATAGCAGCAACGGCCACAGTCGCCAAACTGGAAAGAACCAAGATGTCTTTCAACAGACAAATGAGTAAAGAAGATATGGTCCATATATACAATGGAATATTACGCCTCCATCAGAAAAGATGAATACGCAACTTTTGTATCAACATGGACGGGACTGGAGGAGATTATGCTGAGTGAAATAAGTCAAGCAGAGAAAGTCAATTATCATATGGCTTCACTTACTGGTGGAGCATAAGGAATACCACGGAAGACATGGGGACATGAGGAGGAGAAGTGAGTTTGGGGAAATTGAAGGGGGAGACAAACCATGAGAGACTGTGGACCCTGAGAAACAAACTGAGGGTTTTGGAGGGGCGGGGGGTGGGGGGGTTGGGTGAGCCTAGCGGGCACGTATTGCGTGGAGCACTGGGTGTGGTGCATAAACGATAAATTTTGGAACACTGAAAAGAAATAAAATAAAATGAAAAAAGACAAATGAAATTGTATAAATTTAAGGTGTACAACATGATGATATATGTATATATGGTGAAATGATTAGTCCAATAAATAAAGTTACTCAACACACCCATCACCTCACAATTATCCTTTTGAAAGGAAATTCAGATAAAAAATTAGTAGAATATGAAACAAAGGTGGTTACTACGAAGAACGAAATCAATAGAAATTAGTCTAACATGGAGAAGCCGCCTGTGATAAAAATTTTGGATCATACCAAAAGCAGGAATTCATCAAGAGGAAGACATACATTTCCGATAGAAGTAATAAATAGGTTTTTGGATTGTTTGATAATCTCGATAAAGAAGAGCAAAAATATATATAATTTTAAAATATTTAAATTTCTTGCTCTCTTGATGTGAAATAGTGCCATATAAAATAATAAGGGGGGGGTGCCTGGGTGGCTCAGTGGGTTAAGCCTCTACCTTCAGCTCAGGTCATGATCTCAGGGTCTTGGGATCGAGCCCCGCATGGGACTCTCTGCTCAGCAGGGAGCCTGCTCCCCCCCCCCCCCTCTCTGCCTACCTCTCTGCCTACTTGTGATCTCTCTCTCTCTCTCTGTCAAATAAATAAATAAATAAAATCTTTTAAAAAAAAAACTTTAAAAAATTAAATAAAATGATAACGGAAATCATAGTATATTCCTACGAGAGCCAAAATGGTTAATAATTGTTGTCCCTTCAAACCGTACTCCAGATTAGACACTGTACTGTACAAGGAAGCTAGAAAATGTCCTGAAATCTTACCACTGGTACATGAACGCTAGACTCGTCCCCAGATTTGACCACAGGCCTCAGTACCATACATGACATTACAAATGAATTGTGAGGCTGAGGAAAATTCTTCTCCCCTATTAAGACTAAACAACTCCGACGAGCCATGATCAAGGAAAAATGGGATTATCTTTCTATTCTCACTGAGAAAGTATTACAGAATCATTTTTAACGATTTTATTTATTTGACAGAGAGAGGGAGACCGAGCGCACAATCAAGGGGAAGGGCAGGTAGAGGGAGGAGGAGAAGCAGGCTCCCCGCTGAGCAGGGAGCCCAACACGGGGCTCGATCCCAGGACTCTGGGATCATGACCTGAGTCGAAGGCAGACGCTTAACCGACTGAGCCACCCAGGTGCCCCCAAAATCATTTTTCATGAAGTGACCACTAATGTTTGAAACATCAGGGAAAAGAGTATTAAAGAGTGTTATTCATATTGAATAAGCTGTCTACAGGTCTCATGAAATCAGGACCTGGCCCTGGATATCAATTAAAATGTGTTTTCTTATAGGAGGACATGAGGGCATCTTTTCACAACTTTGGGGCGTGCTCAGAAGGCAACCAGTGCGGTCACGGTCACAGGACTGTAAGTCATCTGGTGATTGACCAGCAGGTGGCAGTGACGGCAAACAATGCCAATCATCACCCCCGCTGCCTTTAGGAATCGCTGCCAGATAGAAGGCTAGTTTTTGCATTCTGCCGGGTACCAGATGTTTTTACTTTGGTGCTTCGGAGTGTTGTAGAGGAAGAACGTTTTAAGAAAGATATGAAGCATAAATATCGCTTCCCTAAACAGCAATATATTTAATAGCATGCAGAATCCCCCATATTCTATTTACTTCATTTTACCGTTATGAGTACCATGCTTCAGAGTTTTACTATACTAAAACCAGTTTCTCCTAAAAGGTGTCTTTTTCCTTATTACCCTGCAGGAGAGGCCATTGTTTTTCCACTTAAGAACAGCCTCTTTTGGGGCACCTGGGTGGCTCAGTCGGTTAAGCGTCTGCCTTTGGCTTGGGTCATGATCCCCGGGTCCTGGGATCCAGCCCTGCTCAGCGGGGACTCTGCTTCTCCCTCTCCCTCTGCTCCTCCCCGCTGCTAGTGCTCTCCTTCATGCTCTGTCTGCCTTTGTCAAATTAATAAATCAAAAAAAAATTTTTTTTTAAAGAACAGCCTCTTTTCATCTGGAAGAGCAAAGATTAATTTACAGGGTCTGTTACGCGTGAAATTAAAAGAATTTCATGTTGAGCGAGAACAGCTAAAGCAACGGTAGCTGCAACATAGGCTGGTGGCAGATGGAAAACTCGTGGTCAGTGAAAAAGAACTGGGCTCTTTCAGGGCTGATGCCCAAGATCCTTGGCATAACAATTAGGAGTAGCAGCTAGAGACTTCCGTGGGTCCGGCTCCGCACCAGCATTGTTCCAAGTCACTTGGATTGTTTCATCCGTTTCAACAACGCTCGTAGCAATCCTGTCAGGTGGTGCTGTCATAGTCTTGTTTTCAGATGAGGAAACTGGGCCACGGAGAAGTAAAATAATTTACCTTATGCCACACAGTAAGCGGTAGAGCTGGGTTTTGAGCCTAGGCAGCCTGGTTCACGAATGGAGGTACTAAAGCCACCTGCTACCGCCTTTGCTATAAACCCATCCTATGTTTGTCCCGTCCAAGGAGGGCCATCCCCCCAGAACAGTAATACTGCAATAGTCCCGTCTTTTAACAATGATAAAAAGGATGCTACCACTCAGTCGGATTCCCTCCTCCACGTTCAAAAAGCTGCATTGCCCAGGAATGGAGCAGAGAGAACACGGTTTCACTCGCTTTTCTTCTGCCGCGACCGCCCACGACGTCCGCCAGCTGCACCACGCACACAGCATCTCACGAAGTTTCTCCCTCCGCGGCATCCTCTCCCGAGTCTCCCCTTGCCTAGCGGTGGACCTCTGGTGCGACAGGCCGTGCGGACCTTCCGTACTGCCTCATCGCCTTCTCCGCCCTCAGTCCCCGACCCAGCTCCTGGCCCCACCAGCTCCTGGGAAGCTGAGATCACCAAGGTCATCAAGAACCTTCAGTCCCCCCAAAGCAGGACCTGTCTCTTCCCTTGGCTGATGTACCCCTTCTTCCTCCGGGCCGCCTCCTGCGGCCCAGCCCTACACTCCTTAGCTGTGGTGGCGTCTCCTCCCCTCCTCTGCTTTTTCTTCTCTTGGCTTTTCTTTTTTTTCTTTTTTCTTTTTCTTTTTCTTTTTTTGTTTTTTGTTTTGTTTTGTTTTTTAAAGATTTTATTTATTCGACAGACAGAGATCACAAGTAGGCAGAGAGGCAGGCAGAGAGAGAGGAGGAAGCAGGCTCCCTGCTGAGCAGAGAGCCCGATGTGGGGCTCGATGCCAGGACGCTGGGATCATGACCTGAGCCGAAGGCAGAAGCTTTAACCCACTGAGCCACCCAGGCGCCCCTTCTCTTTGCTTTTCTGACACCCGCCCCGCCCTCCAGTCCCCTGACCCTGTCCCCCTTCTCACCTCATGTTTTGTATGGACTGGAGGTTTCTTTCTTTCTTTTTTTTTTCTTTTTAAAGATTTTATTTATTTATTTGACAGAGGGAGAGAGAACACAAGTGGGCAGAGCAGTGGGCAGAGAGAGAGAGAGGGAGAAGCAGACTCCCCACTGAGCAGGGAGCCCCATGTGGGACCCAATCCCAGGATCCCGAGACCAGGACCTGAATCGAAGGCAGATGCTTAACTGACTGAGCCCCCCAGGCGCCCTCAGACTGGAAGTTGGAAACCCTTTCTGGTTCCGCAGCTCTCCTTGGCTCCTTCTGTCCATCATACATCTCTCTTTGGACATGTCCACTAGAAGGGCCCAAACGTTATCTTCTGCCCACCAGCTGCATTCCTTTTCTTACATCCCCTGTTTCAGCTCACGGCATCATCCTTTACCCAAGCTAGACATCCCAGCCGCATCCTAGATCCCTTCCTCTCCCTCAGATCCGCCTGTCAAGGAGCTCTGGTGACTCCCCCACCCCCCTACCCCGTCATGCATTTTGTGTCTCATCCAGCGTGGACTCCGGTCTCCACTGCTGGAAGACCTGCTCTGGCCCCTCTTTCTCCTCATCAGTCCTGGGCAAATGTGCTTCCTCACTTTCCTGTGAGTGGCAAGTGACACTTTACCTTTATCTTCTTGGCCTCTGCCCTATTCTCCCCCAAGCTCCCACCACCTCCCTGCCCGACCCACCACCGGCCACCCAGTCCTACCCGTCTCCCTGAACAAAGACTGCCGGCATCCCTCTCCTACCTGAAGATCTCCCATGGCTTGTTACGAAGACTATGTATGTCCCTTAAGATGTCCGTTTGGGACTGCTGCCATCTGGTCCCCCTCTGGCTCTAATGGGCACCTTCCAGGTGAGTCGCACATGAGCACCCTAGTCACACAGCTGGCAAAGAAGATAAGCCTGCTGCGCAGAAAAGCCTGGGGTCTGCATCTAACTCCACCACTTCTAGTTACATGACTTTTGAAATGTAATTTAATCTCTCCGTGACTCAGTTTCTTTACCTACGAGATGGCTGTAACGATTTTTCTAACCAGGATGCTTATTCACTGAACAAATACTTACAGCGTATCTACTACGTGCCACATGTTACATTAAGAATTCTGTAAACATTAGCTCCTTCCCTAGGTAACTACTTCCTCTACACCTTTGTGGATGTGCGTTCTATGTGAGCAGGACCGCCCCGCCCAGTTCTTCAAGGAAGGTCAGTAGTTCCTTGTGACATGGACTGAGTGCCAAGCCTTAGCAGGAGGGCTGGGGGCATCCCTGGGACGAGAGGTATACAGGGGGTTTTGTTGGTTTTCTGCTGGCTTCTTCCTCTAGCCCCAGAGCTCTTTTGAAAGTAGGAATGATGTCCTAGGTATCTGCATCTGTTGCATTTAAAAACACATATAAATACATGCAAAGGAAAAAAATTACAGGGTTATCTACTGTTGTCAAGACTTCATGACCCTTAGCATGAGTCTCTGGAAATTAATTATAAACAGACTCATGTTGAAGCATCCCCAACATTTTCAGATTGCCTTTCATGTTGTGGTCAATAATTTCCTGCCTCCCTACCACAAAACCTTATTAATCTGATGTATGAAGCACTGATTGGACTGTTTGCATTTCCTAATATTTGTATTAGATGACAGTTATTGATTAGTTAGTTAGAAAATGGGCCATTGTTGATGTGTATTATTTTGAATAAATAGTTTTGAATTAGTGATGTTTACCTACACTTGTTTCTGCTAATATTGAGCACATTTCTGTTACTTGGGTTTTTTCTTGTTGTTTTTGTCTGTCTCTCCTACTAGAAGGTAAATGTTCAAAAAGGAACGTTTGTCTGCCTTGCTCACTGTTATGTCCCCAGTGCTTAGTAATATTTGTGGACTAGATGATGAGTAAGGAATGTATACGACTTTGTGATTTTTAAGAGAATATGAATTATAAAATGCAAAATATGTGCACCAACATGTTTAAGAAATTAGTTGAATCTCTTAGTTCAACTAATTTTTATAGATCTAATATTTGTAGATTTGTGGTCCAATATTCGTAGACCTCCACTCATGTGACCCTCCAGCAGTCCAAGATCTCATGTTTGTGTTGTTAACCCATATCCTACAGCCAAACCTTTACCACACTCTTCTGGAACCAATCCTACCGCCATTTCTTTCCTCTTTGAATATACTCCTGCTTCTTTCCTTATTTGTAAGTTGAGGTCATCTGCTGTGATCTGCTCCACTTCTTCCATTTCTACTTCAAAGTTAACTCAGAGTCGACTTTACTCATGGTTTCCTCTCCGTCTCCCACTGTTTCACCCCTGTACACTTCCCCATTTCCCAGAATTCTCTTTCCAAGCCCACATGCTGGAACCCTGTTCATTCTTCGCTGCTCACTGCAGAAACCTGTTTGCCCCATGAAGCCTTCTGGACCTCGCCAGCCAGAAGTAACCCCTCCCCCATCTGACTTTTCTCAGCACTTTATCTAACAATTTTTTTTTAGGGTTTCCTAGCGAAAATAAGACTGACTTTGTGCAAAGCATGGGAGGTGTTGGGAAGGTTACCAGAAGATGGTTCTAGCCCTTGAGGAATTTACTGTCTAGGAGTGTAGCCCAATGAACAACTATGAAGCATTATCCCTAGGAATGTTCTTGTTCTCTTTGTAGAATATGAACTGATCTAGAGCAGGTCTTTGGTTTTCTCATCTTCATACTCCATGAAACATCTTATATGCTGTTGTGCATTCAGTAGATGCACGTTTCTAGGTTATTTAAGAAAATTCCGGCTTTCTGCCCAAAAAGCGGGTTGCCTGCCCTTCTGACAACATTGTCCAGACCGGAGGTCCTCCACCATCACTCTCAGAATAAGGTAAGTTTTCCTATGATCAGTCAGCAGATACAGATGAGAAAGCCGTGTGCTTAAAAAAAAAAAAAAAGATTGTTCTTTTTTGTTTGTTTTTAATTATCCTGCGCTGGGGCTAATAATACATTATACATTTATTAAAAATATTTTTTTTAAATTAAATTATAAAAAAAAAGAAAAGAAAAAAATAATTTAAACTAGTAATAAACAAGGAATTGTACAAACAAAAGTGTAACTCCCATTAGAATTGAAAAATAAATAAATAAATAAATAAATAAGCAAGCCTGGACGGAATGGGGACTGGAACAGAAAAGGGGAAGGAGATGAAGGATGTGATCATTAAGATAAGCTAAGAAGAGCTGAAGAGCTCTGAGCTGGCAGATCGTTATTTTCCATAAGAAAAGAGGGAGAGAGGAAAGGGGGTGGGGCACGAGAGAAAGAGAGGAAGGGCAGGCTAAGGCCAGGCAGGGCAAAGGAGAAGAGCTTCTGGGAAGAAAGCCGTGCTATACCGGTCAGAGGCTAATTGGAAGAATTTTTTCTTTTTTAAATAAGAAAGATGTGGGGGGGTTTTAAAGTGCTTTCGTAATATATGCTTTAGCATGAACGAACCTTGGAAGCATTGTATTAAGTATTAAGTGAAAGAAGCCAGTCACAAAAGGCTACATATTATCGATTCTGTGGATATGAAATGTCCAGTTTAGGCAAATCCACAAAGATAGAAAGTAGATTAGCAGCTGGGAGGAGGGGGAGGAAGTAGGGAGTAAGAGCTAATGGGTCTGGGATTTCTTTCTGGAGCGGTGGAAATGTTCTGGAATGAGTATGATTGGTTGTATCATTTTGTGACTATAGCAGGAAAAAGAAAACAGCAATGACAAAAAAAAAAAAAACCTCACTGAATTGTGCATTTTAAGAGGATGGATGTTGGGACACCTGGGTGGCTCAGGTCATGATCTCAAGGACCTGGGATCAAGCCCTGCATCAGGGAGCCTGCTTCACCCGCCCTCCCCCACCCCCCTCTGGCTACTTGTGATCTTTGTCTGTCAAATAAATAAGTAAAATCTTAAAAAAAAAAAAAAAAAAAGAGGATGGATTTTATGTCATGGAAATTACTTCTCGATAAAGCTGTACTTTTTAAATAACTATCCTTGACAATAAGAAATTTAACATCCAGGCAAAGAGATCTCTCCACCCTGCTAAGGTCTTCACCACCCTCCCCTTTACCAAAGCCCTAAGCAGCAGGAATTATTTAGCCAATCGTAATGGTAATAATTCAATCTAAAATTAGGGAGACTTCCTTCCTCCTGGAGAAACCATTCTTTATTTTTTTAATAAATTAATTTATTTATTTTCAGAAAAACAATATTCATTATTTTTTCACCACACCCAGTGCTCCATGCAACCATTCTTAAAAGTCTGTAGAGATTCATTCATGTGTCTGTTTTTAACTGAACTACTTTGTGATCTGTTAAGTGGTCTTTAAGAATACAGAAATTTGGGGGTGCCTGGGTGGCTCAGTGGGTTAAAGTCTCTGCCTTCAGCTCAGGTCATGATCTCAGGGTCCTGGGATGGAGCCCCACATCGGGCTCTCTGCTCGCCAGGGAGCCTGCTTCCCCACCCCTCACCGCCCCCCACCTCAGTCTGCCTCTGCCTGCTTGTAATCTCTGCCTGTCAAATAAATAAAATCATTTTTAAAAAAATACAAAAATTTGTATAGGTACAACTTCTTTTCTCACTTTTACACTCTAGTCAGATAATGAAGAGCTCCTTTATATTTATTTATATATTTTATTTTTAGTGGTGAGTTGTACAAGAGCCAACCAGCAGAGGTTAGCAAAAGAACTTCTATGAATAAGGAGGCTATTTCGACAACATCCAAAATATTGGGTACAAGTCAAAAGTTTAACATTAAGAAATGATTAAATTATTATATACCACCCAAAGGAAAAAATATTTTTGAGGGGCTATAGAGTAATATGGGAAAATGCTCATGAAGTTATCATAAATATCAAAGAAGATACAGTGTACAGCCTATAACCCCAACTTCACCAAATACGTGCATGCGTAAGTAAAGACTAGAGGGAAATGCTCAAAATAGTATCAGAAGTAGAATTACAGGCTTTGCGAACTTTTGAATAGAGCCTGCAGTTCTTTAATTTTTAATATGTGCTACTTCAAACAAAATACAAGCATATCATAATGAATGCAAAAGATAACAAAAGGATAGTGTATAGAATGGTGTGTGTAGTGTGGTAGAATGGTAGTGTGTAGAATCATCCTACTGGACATCTGAAATGAATATAACATTGTATGTTCATTAGACTTCTATAAAAAAATTTTTTTGAAGATGCAAAAGGGTATACAATGAAGGGTAAATCTCTTTCCCTTGCCTGTCCTTCATTGCCCTGCCCCAGAGGAAACCACGGTGATGTCTGGGCTTCTTGCGTGGGCTTGGAGAGAGAGCTGGTGTGTACACAGGCAAGCATGATGTCCAGCTGTAGCTTGGATGGAACGGTCCCCCGGGTGAGCAGCTACCCCTGGAGAAAAGAGACTAAGGACAATTCCTTCCAGCTACTTCCCCTCCCTACAAATTCTCTCTAAAAGGATCATAACATTTGCTTCTCCACAGCAATAAACCTAGCCTGATATTTTGGGATTCCTCTGGCCCCACAAGTTTTCCCCATGCTGCTCCCTGATGTCTAACATCCCTTTAACTGGAATAGAGCTTCTAGCACCCTTCCCATCTCTTACTCTTCCAGTCCTCCCTTAGTACCATGCCCTGCTACCACCAGCTGTCTCCATCCATCAAAATAATACACAGCTTCAGGGCTCAGCTCAAAAGCTTTCTCATCCATGAAGCCATCCCATGTCCTTCTGAAATAGTCACTTCCTCCTCTTCTTTCCCATGGCCTTTGGCCATCTACAGGGTGTTAAAGTGTATCATAGTTACTTTCAAGCTTGACTTCACTCCCTTACAGAATGTGAATATTCCTGGCAGCCATCTTGCCTGGTTGAGCGTCCCCACTCCTCCCCGACATCTAGTCCAATCCCCGACATCCATCGTTTAATACTCTTTCTTGGACTCAACCTAACATGCAAACTGTCCCCTAGCGATACCCCTACCTATTCCACAATATCTCGAGTTTAAAAATGCAAAATAGCCCTAGGACCTATACTGGTTGAGTTGTCATTTGTCCAGAGATATCTGTATTAAAAGGTTTCCCAAAACTTTGTACCTGCTTGGCACGCCGCTCCATTGTGTTCCTTTGGCTTGTATTTCGGGGTCTGGCCAGAATGCTTCAAAGGACAAGGAAAAGAAACTGGGGGGGGGGGGGGATTGAAAGATCCATAAATCTTACCTGTGCCAACAAGTTGCAACTAACACTCCATGTAAAAGGTGCCAAGAGGGAGAGTCCCTTGTGAGTCAGCCTTGGTGCCCATGAAAACAAGGGAAAAACATTTCCAGATGCTTGGCCTTCGGGAAACAGCACTGTCATTCCCTCTTAATTTCTCATAGAGTTGGAAAGGCCGTAAAGTGCTTTGCAAATTTATTTCTTGGGCTTTCAGCCATGTTAAAATTTTGTGCTTTCTATTTCCCTTCTCGGTTAAAAACTATAAAACTCAGCTCTAATTAGGCCTTAAGAAAGTGGCATGACGTTAATTCAGAACTTCCTAAATGTGCACCTGCCTCACAGAGGGAGAAGAGATCCAAAAATCCATAGGAAGAAAGATATAAGCAAAACCACCATCGCTTCTGAAGGCATTGAACATTTGAAGTCTGAATCTTTGAATCTCCAGGTAGGACACCACAGAGTTCCATTTCCCCTTACAATTCTGTTGCTTCAATTTCTAGTGCCGCCTTCAATCCCAGTAGCTTCCAAGGTCTGCTCGCTCCTTGGAAGAACCTGTGCTGTGCATATCCAAGAAACATTTTCTTACCCCTTAGCACAGCTAAGACAGGACAGGATTTTCAAGAGGACTTTACAAAATGCCAAAGGGGCAAACAAGGGAAGTTAAGTACAAAAAAACATAAGAAAGAGTCTAGCTCAGTGGTTCTCAAACAGGCTTCCCCAGGGGACACTTGGCAATGTCTGGAGACATTTTTTTGTTGTCACATCTGGGGAGATGCTATTGACAACCAGTGAGTAGAGCATTCAATTTCTCCCTGCTTTCAGTAACTACAGTATGATATTGCTAACTCTCCCACAATGCCCATAATATCCCCCTACAACAAAGAATTATCCAGTCCCAAAAGCCAATAGTGATGAAACTGAGAATCCCCATCACAGGTTAAGAACCAAGAGAAAGAAGAGGTCCCAGCTCTTTGAGGGAGCCAGAGGATAGCTATCTCAGATGGCAGATAGAATCAGAGGGGTAGGACTCAGAACGTGGCCACATGGAGGATATTGTGTAGATATCATTCTCGTAGTCTCTCCTTAATCATCTTGACATCTCAGAGGGCACGACCGAGAGGAAGAAAGATCCCCATTCTGCTACTCCCCTACAATTCTCCCACCCAATTCTGGGATCTAGGCCTCTTGCCCCGTGGACCACACAATGAATTATCTTACCCTTCAGATATGACCTCACTCCTTAGTACATGAGAGTGTCTTAAACCTTATGACAATAGCATAAACATACATTATGAAAAACAATTATCACTGCATTGACATAACACTAGTGCTCCATGGACGGTCTTCAAGCAAATCATTTGGGCACAGGTGACATCCACATCGACAGCTCTAGCTGCTGAGGAACAGTATCCCAACTATTACCACGGGTTGAAAGTCATTCAACAAGTCTTGGTGCCCAGCCCTGTGCTAGGTGCCAGATAAAGCCCACTGAGCAAGATAGGTATGGATGATAAAAATAAATCAAGAAGTTGGTGATTCTCATTAACTGTGTGCCAGGCACAGTGTTGTCTGCTTTATATACATAATTTCAACTAATTATGACAATAATCCCATATGTTGGGTCTTCAAAGTTGAGAAAATAGGATCAGAGAGGTTGGAGAACTTTCCTGATAGTCATGCTTTTTTTAAGGCACAGAGGCAAGATTCAAACCCAAATCTGTGTGAGGCCATACCCTAAACTCATCACGCCCAGTGGGATGGGGACATCAAGAGGCATTTTTAGAGCACCAGCCTCCTGTCTGGGGAGCACAAATGTTACATCTCTTCCATGGCAACAACAGGAGGGGAGATGAAAGGGGGTGAGGGCTGATGACTCATGCTTCTCCTTGCTCCTCTGGAACATACAATGGTTCATTTGCACTAAGCACCTGTTTTCTGCCCCTGAGGTTGTATCCAAAGGGAGTGATCAAGGCCTTCTCCCACCTGTACCTACATCAGCTGGCCTGCTACTAGCAAGAGCTAGAAGCTTCTGGAAGAGCCAGAAGATAAATGAAAATGTCTCCAAGTGGTGACCAGGGTCAGGCAAGAAAAGGTGCTAATATATCAGACAGGAGGAGCAGAAGAAAGAATAGAGAAATAAAGCACTAGGAAATAACTATGTTAAATGTAATCCAAAAGGGGAATGCAAAACTCCTTCTTCACAAATGGAATGGGAAGAGTCCGACATGATCATCTGTGACATGGAGCATGGAATCCTCAGGTCTGTACCCTACTTTAAATGCCAGCGCTGTGGCCAGGAATGGCTGGTCCAGAATAATCTAGATAACACAAGAGGGTACAATTGCTCCTGCTAATTGAGTAAATGCTTTTTCAACCCTGGAAAAGACTGGAATGGAAAAGAGATGAAGAAGCAAGGCAAATCCAGAGACAACAACTTTCTAGTCCCTTTGGGAATCAGCTTTGTAATCCCTGGGACCATCTCTAAGTGTTCTGGAAAGGGGTAGAAAATATGGCGGATGAGAAAATCCAACAGATTAGATTTGTGACTTCTGGGTGAAAGTTGTAATTTTAAGTTGAAAAGCAAAAGGAATCTTGAAGAAATGTTTAGCCAGTTCTGAAATATTTAAGAGAACAAAAAGGTAACTACATTTACAAATTTATTGAATCTACAAGACTTATCTAAGGCTCAGAAAAGTTTTGTTTGTGAGGTCATAAATTTGTCTTGTCAGACATTTGAAAAGCACTTAAGAAAATTAAATATATTATACATACATATAGGCTTTGAAAAGTTTAAGGGAATTTAAGTTTGTAAACGAGACGGATGTTTGGGGGAAATTAATCTGTTCAAATTGATTTATTCTAATGTTACCTTGATCTTGTTTTATTAGGTTTATAAAAAGTCTAACAAGATTTCTAAATTTAGGGGCACCTGGGTGGCTCAGTAGGTTGGGCGACTGCCTTCGGCTCAGGTCATGATCCTGGAGTCCTGGGATCGAGTCCCACATCAAACTCCCTGCTTGGCAGGGAGTCTGTTTCTCCCACTGATCTCTCTCCTCTCATGCTTGCTCTCTCTCTCTCTCTCTCTCTCAAATAAATAAATAAAATCACTAAAAAAAATTTTTTTTTCTAAATTTAACATAAAGGCTTAAAAAATGAAATTTTAATATTTATGACTTTAAAATAGTTGGAATTTTGAATACAAAAAAAAAAAAAAGTAAATAGTCCTCTCCAGACAAAAAGACCACTCCTTGAGTGTGAAGAGGAGGAATGCTTCCCAAACTTTTTCAAGAACCCCAGAAGGATGGGTGGCAGTAGACGAGACCACTTCTACTTCCACCATCTTTAAGGTTTTTTTTAATCCAAGAAGTAGATTTTGCATCCCATTCTGTCATATAATTTTTTCCATATGAACATTATTTCCCCCTAAAAACCCTCCAACAAAATTGACATTCCACTAAAAGGCCCCATGCTTAACATGCAGGTTCATGCACTTTCTGGCATTCTTCTGTGTCCCTCTGGGGAACAAGCACTCTTGGTGGAGAAGCAGGAGCTTAGCCCATCCACTCAGCTCTGCTGGAGAACATCCTTCACAAGGACACATGAACAGGTAGTCTCTCACCCCAGCAACCATGCCTCTACCACCATTCCAAGGTTTCTCTTGCAAGAGAAGTCTGTCCTTTTCAGATGACCTTGGTTCAGAGATCTCTGCTGAGGACAAAATGCGAGTTGATAATAAGCCAGCCATCTCGCGTCTGCATGCCCAGCTACGATCTTCAAGTCCTTCAAATGACCTTGGGCTTCCCTGGCCTACAGTGGAAACCACCTGTGCTGGTTATTAAGACCTGGCTTCTCCGATCCAACCCCACCTTTTCCAAAGCAGAGACGAGGTGACTGGACTCAACAAACAAGATTTTTCTTTTGCCTGTTTGCTTGCCTATTAGGTTCTACCACTAGAGAGACCATAGTGCTACCAGTGGCCTTTCGCCCGAGCTGGAATGTTCCAGGCTCCCGCTTTTTCCAACATGCCCAGAACCAGACTCATTGTACCCCCTTAGTGGTGCCAGAACCACGGAGACAGAGCTTCTTTCTCAATTATCTACATCTCAGCTCCAAGAGGCCCATTCTCTTAAGGTCTGGTTTCTGAACCTCCCAACTTCTTTGTTTTGTCCCAGCAGCCCTGGGGGGTGGTGCTACTTCCCGGAGTGGTTGTCTGTTTGAGTCAGTGTGCCTTTTCTGCTCCGTCAGCCCTCCCGCATCTATCTCTATATTAAATTCTCTCTGTTGGAATAGACAATATAGCTTCTGTTTTCCTGGCTTAATCCCACCTGGTACATTAACTCCATTCCCTGTTGCCCAGACCCCCCTTCAGAGGCCCTTGAACTACTAGCTGTGCGAGAAGCGATAAAGAGCAGTCCCAGGCTGGGAGCTCGTGGGAATCAGAGTCGCATGGTCTGTTGGCACTTGGCAGGCAAGCCCCTGTGGGTAGCTTGGTGCTTCAGAATGTGCTTCAGTCTCAGGGGAAGTGTCCTCTATATAACTTTGAGGCATGAAAAAAAATTTTTTTTTCATTCAAAACGCTATATACTCGATTTAGGAAAATTCCTATGAAGAATCTTGTAAGTCCTGAAGCTCATATTGTTATAGTGTTTCTTGGGTTTATACCCAACTTGGAGTCCTCAAAAATCCCATGAGGGGGCGCCTGGATGGGTCAGTTGGTTAGGCATCTGCCTTTGGCTCAGGTCATGATCGCGGAGTCTTGGGATCAAGCCCCGCATCAGCCTCCCCACTCTTCAGGGAGTCTACTTCTCCCTCTGCCCTTCACTCACTCATTCATATGCTCTCTCTCTCTCTCTCCCTCTCAAATAATATATATAATCTTTAAAAAAAAAAAAATCCCATGAGGGAGGGAGAGTGGAGCATACCTTCTCCATTTTACCAGGAAGAACCTTAGGGGAGCTTCCCTCTCTTGCCATGCTCTCACCTAGCCCAACCAGGGGCAGAACCCTGTCTCTTTAACCTTTTTCTGTTCTGTCTCCAGGACGTGCTTAATGCCACAGCTTTGCTTTACTTTTCTATTACTGCACAACAAATACCATAAGTTCAGTAGCTTAAAACAACGCCCATTTGTGAGCTCATTGTTCTGTAAGTCACATGCCCAGCAAGACCTGGCTGGGCTCTCTGCTCTGGGCATCATGAGACTGTAATCAAGGTGTCAGGCAGCCTGACACAAGGGAAATTTGTTTCCAAGTTCATTCTTGTCATTGGTGGAAGTCAGGCCCTTGCCACTGTGGGACTGAGGTCCTTTTTCACTGCTGTCAGCTGGGGTCGCTCTCAGCTGCTGGACGCAGTCCATGTTCTCTGCCACTCTTTTATCCTCAAGCAGCCCCTCCCCTTCTATCTCTCTCCTGCTTCTAATCTCTGACTTCCTCTTCTGCCACCACCCTGAGAAAACTCTCCACTTTTAAAGGGTTGTGTCATTAGGTCCACACACCCACCAGATAAACGACTGTGTGGTATGATCTAGTCTAATCACAGGAGTAAAATCCCAGTAATCCTGGGATCCTGCAGGATGTGTGTACCAAGGACAGGACATCTTGGCAACTTCTCAGAATTCTCCTGTCACAGTGTTATCTGTGGACTCCTGCGTCAGAATAACCTAAGATACTTGTTATTGTTAACAATGGAGATTCTCATCACAACGCAGACCCCTGAACCAACCTCTGGGGGCATGGGGTCTAGGACGCTGCCCTTTACTTCTCAGATGATTCTGATGCTCACTCAAATTTGAGAATCTAGGGGTGCCTGCCCGGCTAAATTGGAGGAGTATGCGACTCTTGATCTCGGGGTTGTAAGTTTGAGCCCCATGTTCGGTATAAAGATTACTTAAAAATAAAATCTTCAAAAAAAAGTTTTGAGAATCTAAAATCAGAGTTTAGCATTTCGTCAGCTTGGGATAAAATGCAACATGTTAGCCACTTTGATGGAAGTAAGGGTTAGGGGAACCCTAATGGATGCTGTGATGTACCATCCATATGCTTGAGTTGCGATCTAGGCACTCACTTCTCAGACACTGAGAGCGCCGGGTCCGGACAACCCCCACTTGAGTCCCTCTCCAGGAATTGCCCTCCTGTTAAGGTAGTGGCAATGCCCAAGATTATGTACCCCCCCCTCCAGAGGCAGCCCCCTTCCAGTGATGAGTCCACCAGGGAAAGAAAGACCTACCCCTTCCTTGCTTCAACTGGGGACATATCCCAAGAGCCATTGCAGCTTCAGATCTCCCTCTGCGATTGTCTGAGGCCATTGTTTTAAGTGTGGATCCACATCTCTGTCTGCCCCACCCTGTGCTCCTCACTTTTTCAATGGCATTCGAGAATGTTCCTCAAAAAAATCCTGCTTTCAAATCTCCATCTCAGAGTCTGTTTCTAGAGTCTAACCTAGATAGCCTGACATCATCTGTCCGAGATCTACCGCTCTACTTCACATTAGATCCCAAATCTGCCTATTTCTCTCCATCTCCACTGCTGTTGTTCTCATTCAAGCCACCACCTCTCTGTCTTGGTCATCTCTGTCTGCTATCTTGGCCACTACCCTTCCCTCCTCCCTTCCCCATCACATTCCACCCTCCACATGGCAACCCCAGACAATTATAACAGCCCTTGTTACTTTGTCTCTTTACGGTCTAATTCCTCCATTGCAATGCAAGCTGGTAGAGGGCAGGGACTTTTTTGTGGTTGAACTTCTTCACACTGTATCCCTGGCATAGAGTAAATGTCAATGAAAGCTTGTTGAATCAATTAACAGATTAAAGCACCAACATCCCACTGATAACCAGAAGACACCATCAGATATTCAAGTACAACAAATTAAGATTAGAAAACACCCTTCGAGCTTTGTTCCCCGGAATTAGTGATATGAAGTCCACAAAGTTGTTTTCATACCAGGATTTTCTTCTGGACACTTCCCTTTAATATCTAGGATTTGTGGTTACCCTTGGAGAATGTCAGAGAAAGGAAGACACCTGGGCCTCTACGTCACGTTGCGTTCTAGTATCTGATTGTCATATCTTTTCTTTTTTATAATAGTTACATTCCAATAAAATATGTTATAATAGTAACATCGGAAAAGGAAATCTTATTCTCTCAATGACTAGCAAGACCAGTGGTATTTCTTGGGTGGGATGGGAAAAACCATTCATGGATAGAGCCAATAGAAGACTCTTCAGGAAGATGTGTGAGCCTTCTCTTGCAAATTCTAGAAATTTAAACCTAGCTACAGTGGGTTTATTTAAAATGGACTATCACCGGGTTATGTCTGGGTGACTTGGTCATTTAAGAGTCTGAAGACTCTTGATCTCAGCTCAGGTCTTGATCTCAGGGTGGTGGGTTTGGGCCCCGTGTTAGGTTCCACACTGGGCATGGAATCTGCTACACAAACAAACAAACAAATAAAATGGAGCATATCTGTATAATGTAACTTGCCAAGTGAACTTGAGAAATGAAAAAGTTAACTCATTTTTACTGATAACTTCCTTTTTAGAAACATTCTAATATTAACTTCTATGATTAGTCAGGAATGGGGCACCCAGTCACTGAAATCGTCATCCCTGAATCAGGATTTAGAAAAGGACAGCTTTGTGATACAAGTGCAATTTTGGAATGACTATTATTAAGGGGAAAAAAAAAAATGTTCTCTGGGTAGTCAGAATGATTCAGACTCCAAACGTATCACATGATTTATAACAGTAATTTGCCAGCCTTGGCTTTCTCAGGAGGAAAACAATCCTTGAGAATAAATAAATTTTAAAAATATATAGGTGTATATATATTTTTTCTATGCTATATATATATATGTGTTATATATGGCAATTATATATAGTATGTAATATATATTATAATATATAGTATTATATATAATACGTAAAAGCTAAAGCCAAAAAGTACATGATACCACCATTAATTTAAAAGCCAAAAATAAAATAAAGAGAAATAAAAGTAAAAAATTGAGAACAAGAAAAGAACAACAACCACAAGATTGACCACAGCAATCTTGTGAGACACATAGAGAATGAAATCCTAGTCTGTGTTTTGGAGCCACCCCTGGCGCACAGAGCATCTTCAGCAGCTGCTATGGCGAGTTACAAAGTAACAGATAATAGAACCACACATCCTGGTGTCCCATGAACCTAGTTATTCCTGCCTAGGTGTCAACAGCAGACAAAAATCCATTGAAACTGGTTCGACCCAATACCCAAGGAAGAAATTGGAAACATTGTCAGAGAATTGGCTTTAAAAATGGACTTTAACACCAAGCAGTCATACTGCCCATATTCCCGTACTTTCAAAGAACAAGTCATTTCTGTGCAATGCAAGTTGCTCCAACATATAAAATAGAACTACCTAATGTATTCTAGAAAATAACTGGTAGCAAACCCTGACATGACTAGCCTCCAAAATGAAAAGTAGGAACACAGCATTTCTTCCGGAGAGGCCTTTTGGTTTTTATTAGCCAAATGAAGTATGTGTGTGCCCTCTGACTCAGAAGTTAACTGCTGAGCATATATCCTGGGGCAATTCCCACCCAGGTCCATGGAAAGACGTGGCAGGTCCTGTGTCATGGTAGTGGAAGGAGCTAAAGGCTTGGGCGTGCATCAATGGGAGGGTGAATGGTAAAACATGTAAGCCTACCAGATTATTTTGCAGCAAGGAGAAGCAATGAGTTGGACATACTTATAAAAGCATGGATTGAATTTTTTTTAAGATTTTGTTTATTTATTTGAGAGAGAATGAGAGAGAAAGAGAGCATCAGAGGGTGGAGGGCCAGAGGGAGAAGAAGACTCCCTACCAAGCAGGGAGCCGGATGTGGGACTCAATCCCAGGACTCCAGGATCATGACCTGAGCCAAAGGCAGTCACTTAACCAATGGAGCCACCGAGGTTCCCAGCATAGACTGATCTTAAAACCATGGTGCTTAGTGAAAAATTCCAGAAACAGAATAATACAACACCACTTCAATGAAAAATATATTGTGCAAAAAATAATGCACATTTTCAAAAACACAAAATAGAAATAAATATACACATTAAAAGCGTTGCTTACTGGGGACAATAGGACAGAGACAGACATATGATAAAGGGCGTGCATACATGCAGGACTACATTCTGACTTCCACAGTCCCTGGGTCCTTCTGCATTTGTCTGCCAAAAAAAAAAAAAAAAATTAAAAATCGTACTTTTACTAATGAGCCCTAAAACAGCATGCTTGCTATGCCTGATGATAAATTGGGTCCAGATAAATGAATGAATGAATGAATGAATGAGAGAGGGTCCTTGCAGGACCCAGGAATAATTATGTATTATAAAATGAGGAGTAGGCTTCCTTCTGTCCTCTGCCCCTGTGGTCCAAAAGCCCTTCCCTAGTGTCGGGGCAGAAACTGGAATTAGAGTCCTGCCGCACTATCCTAAGACTGCCCTGTAGAGTCCTAAAACTCAGGGGGCCTGTGGGGAAAATTCTGTATCAAATTCACCACAGAGTCATTAAAAAAAAAAAAAAAATTAGAGTTGAATAACTGTGGCTGGATGGGCTTACCGCAGGGGACACACTGTAAACCTTGAACTTCTGATTATAAAGTCTAAGGTTCAGTGGTACTTTCCCTGGATTAATGAGTGAACAATCTGTTACAAGTCATCCGAGGGGAGACTGGAGGGAAAGGTATCAGTAAAATCTACATTCCTTTCAAAGGTTAAGGACTAGTATTGAGTGGGAATGCACCAAACCTAATAGTACTGCTACACATTTGCCTAAATGTGGGAAGAGGGGGAAATGGGTGAAGTCCAAGCTCAATTAAGTAATTAATTAATCAATTAATTAAAATAAACTTCCAAAGAAGTAGTTCCTTAGGTGAGAACATGATGCTCTGGGTTATCACTGAGGAAGAAGGAGGAGGAGGAGGGGGAGGAAGAGGAGGAAGGGGAGGAGGGAGAAGAAGAAAAAGAAGCAGTAGTTTCCCCAAAAAAGTGCTCCACCTGGGCAATGCCGAGTTAAACAGTGTCGAGCAGATTTTCTTATCCTACATCTGTCATAAGCGTGACTCTACACTATAATATAAATTGTGACTCTCCAGAGGAGTGGGCACAGAAATAGGGTGTACCATTTCCCAATGCACTTTGACAATGGAACCCTCCTGCTGGGATGGTGGAGGCCTTGAGAGCTGGAACTCCCCAGGAAAATGTGGTCCAGGCCAGTACCTGGTCCTGGTCCAGGCAGGTGAATTCACCCGCGAGAGCCTGAGCCCAGAGCCTCGGCTGCCAGGGGAGCTGGGTTCCCACTTGCAGGTAGTGGGGATGGCGTGACTCCTTCAGCCTCCAACTTGCGAGGACGATCCCTGCAGAGTGCTGTGACCACGTCGGACACCAGGGCGAAGTGGTAACATGGCTGGATTTATGCTTTGCGAATAGTTAGAGATACGGTATACATGCTTTCATTTATACTAATGCATGAGCCCCTCAAATATTCGGGCCAGTGCTGGCCTGATGGTTCCCCTAAGCAGGATGGTCCTCCAGTACCACACCAAAACTGTCCTTGCATAACCCAAATCACAGCCATTCAGGCCCCCAAGATCCCTCTCCCAGGTGCCAGTTAGCCCTGAGTTGCCCAAGGAAGGCCAGCTTTGGGTATCCACACCTCAGGGGCTCAGAAGCACCACAGTGTGTGAGTTCTGGGTCTTCCATCTCAGAAGTGCCTCTTTTCTGTGGGGCCCAAGCCCCTGATTTCAGGGAAACACACACACATCGCCATACACTTACAGACACACAGACACACACAATACCTCCAGAGACATGCATACACACAGACATACACACACATACACACACAGACATACACACACGGATACACACAGAGATACACATGCGCGTGCACACACACACACACACACACACACACACACACACAGCCAGGCTACAGTTATGAAATCCTATCTTCAAGAAAAATCCTTGGGCGCCTGGGTGGCTCAGTGGGTGAAAGCCTCCGCCTTCAGTTCAGGTCATGATACCAGGGTCCTGGGATCCAGCCCCGAATTGGGCTCGCTGCTCAGCAGGGAGCCTGCTTCCCTTCCTCTCTCTCGGCCTACCTCTCTGCCTACTTGTGATCTCTGTCTGTCAAATAAATAAAATCTTAAAAAAAGAAAAAGAAAGAAAGAAAAGAAAAGAAAAACCCAAGGTCTTGATGGAGTGATAATATTCTAGAGTTCCCAATGGGGATCAGAATCTCCCTAAACACTCTCACCTCAAGCATTGGGCTGATTCCTCTCCATAAATCCATTTACCCCCCCCCCCCCCCCCCCCCCACCCCCCCCCCCCCCCTTTTTCCCCCCTCCCCACCCCCCATCCCCCCCCCCCCCCCCGCCATCAAATCCATCCACTGCCCTTTTCTGCCACGTTCGGACCCCCAAGGACCTCCCCACTGACCTCACTTGTCCATCCAGGCCTTCAGCTTTCGAGAGGAATGTGCAAAGGGGTAGGGGGGCGGGAAGAAGACACTCAGATACCAGCCGGGCAGCGCAGGAATCCCGAAGTGAGGCTTTCACGGTGAAGGCACATTTATGTCTACACTCTGCAAAGTGCTACATGGAGAAACGTTTCTTTGCGTCACAAGACAACTTCAGGGCAGGCTAGCCCTCTAGCCCTACCCATTTACAACCCCTTGATGAACTGAGATGGAATTATCTGGACTGAGCTTGGAACTAACAACTCAACCTGGATTGGGTTTTTGATAGCTCACGCATGTGTTTTTGCATTTGAATAACCTTGCTTTGGGGAAATGTGCTAATATCGAGCCATGATGTGATTATCTTAGCGAGGCCATAGGGCTCGACCATTTTCTCCCATACAGTTGCCCCAGTAAGACATGAGCATCTCCGACTCTTAATCATCCATGCAATAGAATAATTGTCTGCAGTACGGGGGCCAAAGACAGAAGTGAGGAAGAAACTCCCCTTTCTCTCTAGGGATGGGAGACGGTTGGCACAAACCCTACGGAATTTAGAACCTTCAGTACAGAGTGAGCTGCCCCAGCCTAGGGAAGGGATGCTGGGGACCAGGCAGGGAGCTGGAGTATTATTAGAGAAACTGAGTCCTTCTGGTCTTTCTCTGTCCTGTTGTACATCCCTTTCGTTATCATTAAATCTTCAGGAAACTACCCTTAAACCAGAGGCTGAGAGAGTGAAGATATGGGAATGTGAGTAGTGCCTGCCTTACCAACTCACTGGTGAAAATACCACCCGTTCTCAGGAGAAGACCACCTTGGCCAACAGAAAAGACTCCGTGAGGGTCAGCCACACACACAAGGTCATGGCAAGAGGAACCGGTGAGAAAACAGTTGAAGTGCAGCCCAGGGAGGCTCAGAAATCACTCGGGGCAGCCTGTAAGGGACTGATTCCCGGGTAATAATAATTCGAGTTACAAGTAGGACAGATCAGTTCGGATAACTGAAAAAGAGAGCCACACTGCTCATACCTGATCTTGAGATACTCATTCAGTTTGGGGATTAAACTTCAAAAACATCACCCTAAATCCTACGTGATGGTTTTTCATCCAGAGCTCGCCTAGGATCATTCCTAAATAGGTGGGTGGGTGTTTAAAAATTCTTTTCCCGTATTTGAAAAATGGGACAACTTTCCACTCCCAAAAGCCAACTCGCCTCAGAGCTATAAAAAGAAGCAACCCTTTCAAAAGCTGGCTACCTAAATCTCTCGTGCTCCCGAGACATTAAAATAATCAAATGAGATTGCACAGTACCTGATCAATGACCTTGCTTGGAAGACTCCTTCCAAAGTGCATTCGGGCTTGTGGCTAATAACAGCCATGAATCACACGAGCCACACAGAAGACTGGGCAAGGGGTAATTATATCAGGTAATAAAAGTGAGAAATAGCCAGCCATTAAAACCGGGAAGCTATTTTTGTACAAAATACAGGATCAGGGTGACATATTTAGGATAGAGTCATCTGTGTATGAGCAGCAAAAAGAGGAAGGTCTGATCCCAGAGTAAATGATTCTACCACATAGAACCAAGGAGGATTTAATGCTTGAAGCCAGCCCTGGTGTGGGACAGGGTCCAGGGACAACCACACCACCCACAGCAACTGACTGGGGTGTCCTTCGTAAGTCACTTAGCCTCTCTGGCCTTCAGCTTCAGCTGCAAAAAATGAACTTGGAATAAATATTCTCTTGGTTCCTTACCAACTCCAAATTTCTCTTTATAGTTGATACAGAATTTATTCAATACTTGGGAGGCAAAAAAAAGAAAAAACCAAAAAAACAAAAAACAATGAACCCTGAAATTGCTCATGATCAGCAGTTCTTTTCTTCTTCTTTTTTTTTTTTTTTAATTTAAAATAATCTCTGCCTCCAATGTGGGGCTTAAACTCACAACCCCAAGATCAAGAGTCGCAGAAAACTTGCTTTATGCCAACGTTGACTCTGTGTGATTTCATTTCACCTTCGTGACAGTTTTTGGTTTGGGAAGAAAGGCTGTCATTCCTTGGGAAGAGAAACCAACCCCAGTAGAAAGTAAGGCAATAAAGAATCCCGGATGATCCCCATAAATGAATTTCCCTTATGGATTCTTACCCAGTTAAATAAATGATTGAGCTAATTTCATGCATTCTTTGTACACTTTCTTCTTTTGAAGTAGGCTGATAGATAAAAGGAGCAATAAATTTCATACATTCAACATAGTCGCGTAAGTATAGCATACTTGCTTTGGAAGTAAGCTAATTGAAACAGCAAAAAAAAAAAAAAATCAACAAGATTTAAGATCTTCCTTGGGTAAGTTAAACTTGTCAAGTCATAATTGAAGTGTATATTTCATCTCGTGTATGCCAACCAACTGGAGCTCCAAAGATACTCTCAGCTGCAACAGAAAATGAAGATCTCTTATACTCCATGCCTGATGCGTAAACTCTCCATTTAATGATGTTTGGGTTTCTCCCTTTGGATATGCCAACTGCAAGGGAAGACTAATAAAAAGTTTTAAACTCCAGGTTGCTAGGATACATTATCCATTGATTTTGAAGTACAAATCTCCATTCTTGCTCAGGCTGGGATAAATTATCATTACTAAGAAATCTTTAGAAATACAGTTAGTTCTCAAAGTACTTTCCCCAGAATATTTATTCAAATAGCACTGTTCTAAAAAGGCTCTGTGTTCTTTATTCTTAGGAACTTGGAGGGTGTACAGACAGACCTATGAGTTACTATTGGGTAAGTCATTTGCACACTAGTGGTAGTTTACCCACTGGAGAAGAGAAATGTAGAGATATTTTGAAACTTCAGAGCGAAAAGGGAATTTGGACTTTGAAAGGGTGGGGTGAAGTGAAGGGAATTTTTTCCAATATTTATTTTTAGTGTCCTTTCAGATCTAAAGTCATTCCATCCGGGAACATGAAGATTGAGTTATGACTGGTTAGTATATTTACCAAATTATCATGTGTGTCTTATATTTTAATGTGTAATTTATTAGATATTTTCAAATGTATTACTTGGGGGTTCTTCTCAACATTCCAAATGGTTCCTACAGGTGGAGCTATATATTCCCAAATTGAAAGAAATCCAGCACCTTTAGGTTTTGTTAAAAGCAAGCCAAAATCCACAGAGAAGAGAGAAAAGAAGCATTTTATATTTTTTAAAGAAATATATTTATTTCCTTATTTATTTATTTATTTATTTATTTAAATGATTTTATTTATTTATTTGACAGAGAGACAGAGAGAGAGGGAACACAAGCAGGGGGATGGGGAGAGAAAGGGGCAGGCTTCCCGCTGACCAGGGAGCCTGATTCGGGGCTCAATCCCAGGACTCTGGGATCATGACCTGCGCTGAAACCAGACACTTAACCAACTGAGCTACCCAGGCACCCCGGAAAGAAGCATTTTAGAGCATTTACTGGATGCAGGTGCTACACGTAGGTGATCTCATAGATTATCTCATAGAATCCTTGAGAGGTAGGGTTGCTGGCCCATTTTCTAGGGGAGGAAGGTGGGGCTTAGAGCAGTCTAGCAGGTTACACAGCCAGCAAGTGGTAGAAGTGGGTTGGAACTCAGTCTACTGGACTCCACAGACTGCTTCTCTCCCATCGCCCAATGACTATGGGGGCCCATTAGTCACCGGGGGGCCTTCAGAGAGAGTCTGTTTGTCCACCACCTTCCCACATCCTCTGAGGGTGATTAATCTTTCTGCCTCCACTGTCACAGTGGCACCCGTTAATAAACCTGTGGGCGGCAAGAAAAGAAACACATTCTGAAGTTCACCCTTGACTGCATTCACCCTGTAGAAGGTGAAATCACGGATGCCGCCAATTTTAAAGACCTTTGAGGGTTAAGAATCAAAGTGAATGGAAAAGCTGGAGGTCTTGGTGGAGGGGTTGTGTATGTTGAAAGGAGCAAAAGCAAGATGACCATAACTTCTGACGTGACTTCTTCCCAATAGTACTTGAAGTTTTTCACCAAGAAAGATTTGGAGAACAGTCTGCATGCTTGGTTGCACATAGCTGGTAACAGGAAAGAGAGTCACCAGTTGCATGACTGCTAGATTAGCAAGGATGAAGAAGAGTAGGAAGACAAGATCAAAACTCGTTTATCTGGAATGGTTTTGCAGGAGTTCTTGAATAAAAACTTGGGAACCAAACCGAACAAACCAGAAGTGCCTCTAACCGCTCACTATGTATCAGTGAGCTCCCACCATGGGATTCTGCTTCTGTGAGTCTCTACTACAAAGGGCCTATTCGTGCAGGACAGATGTCCCACATGAAGAGGGTCAGCTTCTTAGCTGGACAGCTCAGCCTGGGGTCTCCAGGGTAGCCCTGCTCAGGCAGGGAGGAAAGCTGTCACAAGACCAGCTCCTGCTAGCCGCTGGGGGCTGGCTGCTGCATTCAAGAAATATGAGCCCTAGAAAAAGCATAGTAACATGGATCCAGGAAAGTGATCCTAATTTCCCACTCCCCTGTTTGAAAATGTCACTTCACTCCTGATGTCGGGATTGGGCCTATGACACACAACTGGCCAATCATAATCCTGTTTCCCTAGACACAATGGGTGATCCAGGAGTGGGCAATGACCCAAGCAGAGCCAGAGATTGTTTTTCTGAGTCTGATACGTGGATAATGGGAAAAAGAATTTCCCCGTGGGGAGCCTGTGACATTTCAGCTGCCTGAAACCATCTTCCCTACCAGGCCCCTGGGGGAGAAAGCATCTCTGCAAAAGGAAATGAGAGATGAGAAATAGAGTGAGGGAGAAGGAAAGTTCTGGTGGTGCCCAGTCCTGAGAACAGGGACTGGTACATGAAAGCTCCTCGTCGAGTCCTAGGAACTAACCCAGAAATCAGCTCCTTCATGTGAACCAATAAGCCCTCTTCCGCTTTTAAACAAACTTGGGTGGTTTTCTGAGCCCTGAACGTGACAGAGCTTTGATTCCTGCACTTGGTTACCTTCCCAGGAACTGAAATTCCCTTGATTTTCCTGATGTCTCTTGCATCTCCTTGGCCTGGGTTAGCTTACATCACCCAAGTGAGCCCCTTGAACGTGAGCCATAGGGCCACACTTACATCGAGCTCTCGAATCATGCAGAAATAAATCACCCTGAAGAAACAAGGGCACTGTATTCCCGTTAAAATATTTGGGGATGTGCAAGATATGCTATGGGGCACGCGATGCCACATAGAGTAATGGTTTATCACCTGTCTGCAGAGGTGGCGGAATCCCAGATAAGGGATGACAGATGAGGGGCCTCTGTGGTGCCAGATGCTTCTACTTCAGTTTGGAATCTGTCCTGATGGCATTCCAGACTTATTATCTGGTTTCACTTTTGGGATGGTGCATTTCGTATGTGCCTCTACAGAACATGTGCTGATTACCTACTTTCCATGTGGGGTTCCACTAGGGTTTCTCACCAGTGGCACTACTGACATTTTGGACCAGATAGAAGACTCTTTGTTTTGGGAACTGTCCTGTTCATTGTAAGACGGTTCACTGGCCTCTACCCACTGGGTGCCAGAAGCGCCTTCTTCCATTTGTCACAATCAAAAAATGTGTTTGGGCATTGCCAAGTATGCCCTGAGGAACAAAACTGCCTCTAGTTGAGAACTTCTGGTTTAGAAAAATCACCAAGTTTGGACATTTGGTCTTTGGAAGATACTTTTTTCTTCCATCATTGTCCTCAAAAAAATACATGCAAGTTCACCATCTATATATCTTTTTTTTTTTTTTTTTTTTTTTAAGAGAGAGAGGGGGTGGAGCAGAGGGAGAAGGAGAAAGAGATGTGGGGCTCGAACTTACAACCCTGAGATCATGACCTGAGCTGAAATCAAGAGTCAGATGCTTAACCGACTGAGCCCCCGAGGTTCCCCACCACCACCTGTCTATCTTTAAACTCCCAAATAATTGAGAATGTTTCTCCGGCAACTGCTAGGCTTAGACGATTATTTCAGGTAAGTTTCTATAACTATTGCTTCTGACCTGTTTGCCTCCCTCTTATGAGGGCTCTTGTGATTACATGGGGCCCACCTGGGTAACCCAAGATAATCGCCCCATCCCAAGAGCTCTAACTTAATCACACCAGCAAAGAGCCCTTTGCCACATGAAGTGACATATTCACAGGCTCTGGATATATTTGGGGACAATCACAGTCCTTGAGAGATTTCAGTCAGCAGAGCCCCACCTGCCAACCAGCCCTAGACATGTAGTATGAGCAAACGATAAATATTTACGGCATCCACTCACTAAGATTTAAGGGATCATCTGTTATGGGTGCACAATTTAGCCCACATTTACACCGAATTTCGTTTCTGTCTCCGTTTATATGTTGCTAGTTTAAAAATAACAGTATTAAATATGGCCATTTTCTACATAAAGCACGCTTTTAAGTAGTATACCCATAAATAATCAATCTATGCACAAACCAAGGAGATTTTTGTTGTTGTTCCTGAACAAAAGTAACGTTGATCTGCAAACTAGACCTAAAAATAAATATTGCACATATTCAAGACCCTAACAAAAGTCTTTTCTGAATCTGAAAAATCTTCATAGATTCCCTTTGGCCCCAAAAAACTAACCAGTTAGCAATGTGGATTTATTTAGATGTTGAATCGGATGAAAGTGAGGGAGAAAACAACTCACTGGAAGATGATTGAACTTAGTTTTTTGTTTTCTTGAAGTTGGGGGAAAGGGACCTGACCATTGAAATGAGAACTCTGAGTTTCCAAATGCAATCCTTTTCTTAATTTCTATAATTATGTCGGAGGTCATGAAAAGTAGAGTAACTAATATCTGACAATGCTGAAATGCAGAGTCCGAGGTGGACCACCCCCCCCACATCTTCTTCACAAGTTGAATGGAATGGAATACAATGCAGCCATCAAAAGAAATGAAATCTTGCCATTTGCGACAACATGGATGGAACTAGAACGTATCATGCTTAGCGAAATAAGTCAAGCAGAGAAAGACAACTATCATATGATCTCCCTGATATGAGGAAGTGGTGATGCAACATGGGGGGTTAAGGGGGCAGGAGAAGAATAAATGAAACAAGATGGGATTGGGAGGGAGACAAACCATAAGTGACACTTAATCTCACAAAACAAACTGAGGGATGCTGGGGGGAGGGGGATTGGGAAAGGGGGGTGGGGTTATGGACACTGGGGAGGGTATGTGCTTTGGTGAGTGCTGTGAAGTGTGTAAACCTGGTGATTCACAGACCTGTACCCTGGGGCTAATAATACATTATATGTTTATAAAAAATAAAATAATAAAAATAAAACAATAATAAAAAAAAATAAGTCGGGTGGACATGTGGATATGTCAGTCTCTGTCTGAAGCAGTGTTTTGCCCCTCTAATCGGTAAGAAGTCTTCAGCGCATACCTCTAACAGTGTACTCACCGAAGTGCAATGAGCATTACAATACCTACAGACACAAAGAGAACATACAGTGAAATAAATAACACTTCTAAATGCCCTGCTAATCATGATGGTATCCTACTACACTCATTAATATTTTAGGACACAATATGCTTTAAGGAAGAGCTCTTTGTTGGGGCGCCTGGGTGGTTCAGTCGGTTAAATGTCTGCCTTCAGCTCAGGTCATGATCCCAGGGTCCTGGGATCCACATTGGGTTCCCTGCTAAGTGGGGAGTCTGCTTCTTCCTCTTCCTCTGCCCCCCTCCCTGCTTGTGCTCTCTCACGCTCTCTCTCAAATAAATAAATAAACCCTTTAAAAAATAGAAGACAATTTTTTAAAATTTAAAGAAAAGAGAAGAGGCTCCTCGTAAATGATAGCAGGTGTGAATGCAATTGTAAACTTGGTGATTTTGAGTATTTTTGCCGAGCTTTTTGGTCAGATCAAATTTGGCTCATGTTATTTTTACCTTTTAATGTGGGTAGCCAAGACTTTGTTTTAGGAGTGAAAGTGTCTGTTTTGTCATTTTTGTTGTTTGTTTGCATTTGTGTTACTGTTTTCACTTCGATCCATGGTTTCCTTGCAGGAACTCTTTTCCGTCATTTGTCTATTTTATGAGAGTTATTTTAATTAAAACCAGTGACTATTATTGAAAAATGTTGTGCTCATAGACCTGGGCAGGCATAAACTGTAATACATCACACTGTACTGCACACTGTACTGAAAGCAAATGCAAGAATGAGGAAACCAACTTCAACCCTCCTGTGTTCTGGAACTCCCAGAGTCTCCTCAGAATGGCTCCACATGATACAACCAGGACACAAGAGCATCCAACGTTTGGATCAAGTGAAGTTGCCCATGTCAATCCAAGTTCTTAGTATTCTAGCACTTTTGGAATGCACGTGCCATACTCTGTAGAACTCTAATACAATCCCCTCTTACTGATGGGGATATGTCCCAAGACCCCAGTGGATGCCTGAAGCCATAGGTTGGACTGAACCCCATATTTACTATGTCTTTTTCCTATACATACAGTCAAGCTTAACTTATAAATTAGGTGCAATAAGAGGCTAACAATAACTAATAATAAAATAGAACAAATGTTAGCAATATACCATCATCAAAAGTTACGTGAATATGTTCTCTCTTGATCAAAATATCTTGTGTGGTACTTACCCTTCTTCTTGAGGTGAGATGATAAAATGCCTCTGTGATGAGAAGTGAGGCGAATGACGGAGGCATTGGGACATGGCGTTTCGCGGCTACTGACCTTCTGACCATGCGTCAGAAGGAGGCTCGTCGGCTTCTGGTCTGCAGTTGACTGTGGGTAACTGAAACCACAAAAAGCAAAAGCCACAGATAAGGGGGGCATACTGTATAAATAACCGAAATGCAAGTTTTTAAAAAGGTTTTTGCAAGAGCAATGAATTCAGGTCCGTGACAGAAGATCTATAATCTATTCAATTAGCATTGTTCTCATAAAACACATGACAAAAACCTGAAGCCCAGAGAGGCTGGCTGACTTTGCCTTGATCCTACAGATGGTTCTTGGCAATGAGGACCAGACACCAAATCCTATGCGCATCAGGCCAACATGATTCCCATTATACCACAAGGTTATGAATGAGTACATTTAGCCATTTGGTGACTTGAATTGAATCCTGCTGGTCTCCCTTCAGCATAGGGCTATATGATGAGGTAGAAACACTCAACGCCAAAGCAAGGAGAAGAAGCCAGAAGGTCCAGCTCTGGAGATGGGAGAAGATTTTTAGCTCTTTGCAAGATATGAACGGGGATAGTTTGTCTTTCCACAGTGTCTCTCATCCCCAGTAACTGTTTGTCTCAGTGACACGGTCTTTAGTTTGATTGATTGATTGACTGATTAAGATCCTCCTGAAGGGGCGCCTGGGTGGCTCAGTGGGTTAAAGCCTCTGCCTTCGGCTCAGGTCATGATCTTAGCGTCCTGGGATAGAGCCCCGCATCGGGCTCTCTGCTCAGTGGGGAGCCTGCTTTCCTTCCTCTCTCTCTCTACCTGCCTCTCTGCCTACTGGTGATCTTTGTCAAATAAATAAAATCTTAAAAAAAAAAAAAAAATCCTCCTGAAAAGAGCTCTTTTGTATCTCCCCTTCCAGATAGCCAAGGATATTATATTCAATGTTACATTGATTATATTGACTATATTGACATATATTGATTATATTCAAGGACAGCCATCCAGAAAAGTGTCTGGTTTAGCAATATATGAGGAATGATGATGTATCAGTAAATTTCAACCAGGGAAGCAAGACTACTAGGAGTTTTGTAGGATAGATTAGTATTATGGTGTTAGACCTTACACAGTTTGGGGAGAAGCTGAGGAAGAAAAGTTTCCAAAAGTACCAGAGGAAAATCCTACCCACCCTTGGTGGACAAGTCAGAGCTTGCTGATGTTGGGTGAAACCAATGGCTGGAGAGGAACTACAAAGAGGCTGGTGTAGAAGCATCTGGAAGGTTGTCGGCTCTTTGTGGCTTCCACTTCTGTGAGTTCACAGCAGAGCACCTCACGGTAGGTCTGGAGTCACCGCTGGTCAGTAGGACGAGGAGTTGGGAAGAAGAGCTGGATTCAGAGTGGGAAAAGCATGTCCACTGGGACCTCTGCGGCCATTCCCGGCTGCTTCTACTGACTTCCAAAATGGCTGCTGCTTCGTTTCCGCCTCTCAAATATCCTACATATGTCTCTTGTGGCAACCATAACTCTGAAGCATCCAGGATATTCCTTTACCCGGGTATCTGGACAGGGCAGTTCCAATATAGCTAAGTCAACACTGTACAAAGCCACTATAACTCCTCTCAGGGACAAACACCGTGTGGCTGAAAGCGACACTTAGATAAGCTGCTTGGAATAGAGGTCAAGACACCCAAGGCTCTGGCCCCAGTTACGATCCATGATAAATATGCTGCCTTCTGAGGATGTGAGGCTATCTGCATGGCTTTGTGTGTGGAATATTCCAGTTTGGAGCCAGACTTGAATCATGGAGAGGAGGAAGCAAGGTGCCCCCTATGGCACTTTTTTGCTGTCTTTGCCTGTGGCAGGGTTCAGCTTCCCTAGGACGAAACCTGGAACTATTTATAGAATATAGGTTTGGAGAGAAACTACAATCACTATTAAAAATTTACATGTAGGGGCGCCTGGGTGGTTCAGTGGGTTAAAGCCTCTGATTTCAGCTCGGGTCATGGTCCTAGGGTCCTGGGATCGAGCCCCGCATCGGGCTCTCTGCTTGGCAGGGAGCCTGCTTCCCTTCCTCTCTCTCTGCCTGTCTCACTGTCTACTTGTGATCTCTGTCTGTCAAATAAATAAATAAATAAAGATTTAAAAAATTTTTGTTTACATGTAAATGCTCTTGCTCTTTGGGCCAGTAATCCCCCTGCTGAGAATTATGCTCTCACCACTTACAAACCATGTGAACTTGTACATACTTACAGATGTGCAAAATTCTGTTACCGGTGAATTCCTTGCAGTCTAAGCAAAAATGAGAAACAACCCTAGCATTTCTCTAGGGGGGCCTAGTTAAATAAAATGTGGCACATCCACAGGACAGAATTCTATGAAGCTAAGAAAAAAAAGAGTAAGAAAATTTTCTATGATAGGGGTGCCTGGGTGGCTCAGTCGGTTAAGTGCCTGACTTCAGCTCAGGTGATGATCTCATGGTCCTGGGATGGAGCCCTGGTCAGGCTCTCTGCTCAGTGGGGAATCTGCTTGTCCCTCTGCTCTCTATCCCCTCCCTGGCTCATGCTCTCTCTCTCTCTCTCAAATAAATAAACAAAATGTTAAAGAGAGAGAGAGAGAGAGAGAGAGAGTGTGTGTGTGTGTGTGTGTGTGTGTGTGTGTTTTCTTTGCTAATGTAGAAATACCTCTAGGATAGGTAGGAAAAAAAAATGAAGAGAAAAAAAGAGATAGCTGCAGAACAATAGTCTCCCGACTTTTGTGTAAGACAAAAAGGAAAATAACTCTACACATTTGGATTTGCTCCTATGTTCAAGTCATGGAAAGGATCCAAGAAACTAACAGAAGTGGTTGCCTATGGGGTGGGGGTGGGGAAGGGGTGGCAGGAGCATGGTAGACGAGGACAGGGACAGCAACCAGAGTTCTCCATGTACATCTTTGTCTATAGTTTTGATTTTTAAGCCATCTTAGTGATTCACATATTGAAAAAATAAATTAATGAAAAATTATATTCAAGTTGCCTTCAAAGAAAGAGGAAAAAAAAGAATTTGAGGAAGCATCAAATGACTGGCCTGCCTGGAAAAGCCAATATCTAGGTCAGACCCTGTCTCTGCTTCGCCCAGCCACTTGTCTCAATGTGGGGGACAAACTCTGTCACATGGGTCACAGTCCAGAACCTCCTGCGGGGCAGCCCATACCAGCTGAAGCCACGCTGTTGCACAGTTCCTTCATTCTCTCTCTTCTGCTTTCCTCTCCTCCTCTTTTCAAATTTATGAACCCCATTTTGCTGATGGGGAAACTGAGGCACAGAGAGGTGAAGGACTTTCCCAAAAGTCACACAGCTTGCAAGGGATGTACCCTTGACTCCAGGCTGTTTGATTCCAAACATTGGGCCACTACATTGCATTTCTGTACTGATTTATTTTATTTACATTATTTACTTAACTATTTGGGTTATTGTGTACCTCCTCCCACTGAAATACAAGCTCCTTGAGAAAATGGATTTTTGTTCTCTTCAGTCCACAGCTGTATCCCCCAGGATCTACAGAAGTCCGGGGCTATACTAGGTCCTCAAATATTTATTAAATTATATAGCTCCTGTGACTTCAAGCCCTTCTTTCTGGATCTAAGGTGAAAACAAGAATTTTTTAAGGTTTTATTTATTTATTTGAGACAGAGGGAGTGAGAGAGAGAGAACACAAGCCATGAGAAGAGGCAGAGGGAGAAGCATACTCCCCAGGTGAGCAGGGAGCCTGACTTCGGGCTCGACCCCAGGACCCTGAGATCATGACCTGCACCGAAAGCAAGAGTTGGACGTCTAACAGACTGAGCCACCCTGGCACCCCCGGGAAATAAGAACCTCTTCCTTCCCATCTTGACTCTGTTCTGCAGTAAGCGGGAGGCAATATATTTAAGGCACACGGTGATTGTTTTCAATATTTGGCTTCCGATTTAGAACCGAGAGTGTCACACAGCTGTGTAATTGCTCACTAAGATAATAATCTGGCATTCTGGATGCCGGAATTTGCAGTGATGCTGTCAGGGCCTTCCCAGAGACAATCAAGGCTGGATAAACCTATATGAATCTAGGTGGAAAGTGCATGGCAGTTCACGGCCAGCATCATATGTTATTACAATCTAGTACTGCTTGTTGTGACTTCAGGGGGCCCCCAAAATAGCACCTCTAATCTCTGAAGTGCTTGAGGGGAAATAGATAACAACAACAAAAAAACCAGAAGGAAACCAAAACATCGTGTTTACGGCTAAGAAAGCTGACATTGCAGAACGTGTGGCTTGGATTTAAGAGAGAAATGTTTTCTTAATACTAAACTCCAGAACTAGGCAAACTCACCCATGGATGACTATAGACCTCCCCAGGCAGGGCCTTGGCTTTAAATTTATGCCGTGAAGGGGCATATGGGTGGCTCAGTCGGTTAAGCATCTGCCCCGGGATCGAGTCCCACATCAGGTTCCCCATTCAGTTGGGAGTCAGCTTCTCCCGCTGTCCCTCCATGACCCGCCCCTCCCCCAACTCAGGAGCTCTCTCTCTCTCTGAAACAAATAAAATCTTTAAAAACAAAACAAAACAAAACAAAACCTATAGGGTGAAAGAACAGAGCAGGATACACATTCTGTGTAGGTCCACCAGCTCCAAAGAGGACTACAGAGGTAAGGGTTGGCTACTCTATCCAGATGTGGGTACTCTAAACCTAATGTGGGAAACAAAGGCAAATGAAAAATGAAATTTACTTACTACTTACAGCCTACTGACAAGTCCTTGAAACAGGCAGAGTGACATTCCTCTAGGAACTCAGCTGCCTCGATGTTAATAATTTGTTAAGAGTGAAAAGTAATCTTAGCCCAACCCCCCAAGACCCTGAGTCTACGTCTGCATAAAAATTCCCTTGGAAACTTCCTTTATCTCTACCCCCCCCACCAAGATATATGTTGGCAATCTTCCCCCAAGCACATGACCCACCAAGATATATCTGAAGGGTCTCATGACCAAGGTTGTACTAGACAGTAATAAATGACCTTTCCCCAACAATAGCTAGCCCCCTCAAGGTACTGGAAACCTTGCTTCCAATATTCCCTAGAGATTTTTGCTATCCTTAACCCCCTCCCAACCTGAGAGTATATAACGGGCCACTCCTCATGACCCAGTGCATCTCCTTCTGCCCATGGGTCCTGTCTTGGTGCTTTCATAAAGCCACCTTTTTGCACCAAAGCTGTCTCAAGAATTTTTTCGTGGTTGTTGGCTCCAAACCCCAACATCTTTCCTACATTAAACCCACTAGCAACCCAAGTCACTGCATCTCCCCAAGGAAGGAGTATGAGTGCAGAGATGGGAAGGTATCACATGGTGGATACCCCCTTCAATGGAAGGAAGCGTTAAGAGTGGGGATGACATTTAACTTCAACAGCAATGTCCCAGGGGCCAGTGGACTGCTCTCAAAAGAACCTCAATTACATTTCCGCCTTATGAATTTGGTGTTACAGAATACGCAGTAATCTCCTACAGCTACCACGTTGTCTTGTAGTTATCACAGCTAAAACTGGATTGAAATCCTAGAATTTTCCAGTCCAAATCAAAACTTCAAAGTTAAGCCAGTCTACTGCTCTCCTTTCTGTAGATCATGAAACTGAGGCTCAGAGACATGGTGGGATATGTTGTCCTATCACAGAAATGCAGGTCACCCAGACCCAGAACTGGAAGCCTTGTTCTTTTTTTTTTTTTAAATCTCAAGCCATAGCCTTTATCTATCCAATGGCCTATTTTTCTGCTTGTCATCAAATTGTCCCTCATGTCAAAAAAGAGAAGGAAAGGAAAACCTCCCCCAATAATGAGAAACAAAAATATAATATACATGTCTAAGTCACGGCCAAGACTATGCAGTGGGGCTATGAAATGTTCCTGGAGAAGACAGAAGTGGTTTTTCTAAATGATGGAAGATGAGGGCCTCGTCAACTCTCACTGTGCCTTTTGTGATTTGAAACTCCTCACTGAAATCTTTTATCTATCCAAGTCTGTGGTACTATAGTTAGCTAAGTCTCTCTGTTCAGGGAGACTTAGCTTTCTACTGCCATAAAATTCAAGAGAACTAGGCAGATTTTTATGGGAACATAAGCTCAGTATCCTAATGACGTCTGTTTTAAATTATTTATGCACAGCTCAAACCTCCTAGGCATTGTTTTAAAAAAAATCCTACATTATTATGAATCATATGAGCTCATTCTCAATGAATGGTAAAAGAAATGAGTGTTATCTTCAGAAACCTGAAGGAGAGGGACATCTTATTTCAAGATTCTTTCACTTCCTACAGTGCAATGTATACGTAGGGATGGCTAGAAATAAGGCCCAATATAAAGATCATAAATCATCATATTTGAAAATAGAAATAAAGACTATATTCGACATTATAATAGTATAGTACAATAATAGCAATGATTTTTTTATTCTGTATATCCATAATTACTGCAGAAGTCATCCAATTTATTTGTTTATTCCCATGCTTACTATAAAAAGCTAATGGTATATTTTAAATTATAGAAAGTTTAGGTGGGTACAGAAACTTTCTATGGGGCTCCTGGGTGGCTCAGTTGGTTACCCTCCAACCCCTGATTTTGGTTCAGGTGATGATCTCAGGCTCATGAGATGAAGCCTGCGTGGGGGCTCTGAACTCAGTGGGAAGTCTGCTGGGAGTCTTCCTCTCCCTCTGCCCCATCCCCTGGACTCACATTCTATCTCTCTCTCAAATAAATAAGTCTTAAAAATAAAATAAAGGGGCACCTGGGTGGCTCAGTGGGTTAAAGCCTCTGCCTTCGGCTCAGGTAATGATCCCAGGGTCCTGGGATCGAGCCCTGCATCAGGCTCTCTGCTCAGCAGGGAGCCTGCTTCCCTTTTTCTCTCTCTGCCTGCCTCTCTGCCTACTTGTGATCTCTGTCAAACAAACAAATAAAATCTTTTAAAAAAATTAAATTAAAATAAATAACATTCCTGATCAAAAAGGACTTGCCCATGTTACAGCCCAAGCAGCAGCCTTGAACCATGGCTGGTGGGACGGATGTGCATGGGGCTGTGATGTTTGGGGACCCACATGCTTCTGTGTGCTTGCTTCGGGCTCCTCAAGTAGGTCAGCTCATTACGGGGATGGTTATACACTGCAGCACGAGGGCAATGTGGTTGCTAAGGGAGTGAAACCCTTACCTGACAAAGTACAGGCTCTCCCAGCAAATCCAGGTCACTGTATTGTGGAAATGCACTGTGATGTCTTTTTTTATTGGACTGTATGGCAATTGTCGTAATCAGATATCTGTAACAGAGAGAACTAGTCCACTGGCCTGGCAATCCTGAATTGTAAAGCTATTGCTCATTGCCTAGAAAGAGAAAAAAATGCTTTTAGACCTCGCCAATGTCCAGTGGGATCGGTTGGGATATTTCTCAGTGTAGGGTAAGGAGGACCTCAAGAGAGGGGTCCCCAGGAATATGAATCTCCCATGGCGACTAACAACATATCAGAAAACCCTAGAAGCTGCACTGGTTTATGCAACCCAGCATCTTCTAGGGTCATTCTCCTCAATAACAATAACAATAATAATAGTTATTTATTTAGCAATTACTTTGTGCCAGGGACTGTTTTAATGGGCTTATATATATCTAACTCATTTAACTTCACAATTTACTCTATGCAGTAAGTTTACTAATATCAAATCTAATTTACAATTGGGGAAACGGAGACATAATGAGAAGTGCCTTGGCCAAGATCACAGTCATTAAATGGCAAAACATGCTCCAGATTCCTTGTACTTTCCCTTCCCAGGTAGAGAAACTGTTTTAATGTGTTACCTCTTATTGGTACACACGTATACAGGCCCATATGAACTGACCCCTTATCCGAGTACTTCAGAAAGCAGACCTTCAAGTTAATTGGTCAAGTAATAAAGATCTAATGTGAAATCTTCCACATCAGTTCAATTCTTCCAGATTTCATCCTTTTACACTCATATTACTATTTTTTTTTAAATTTTCTTTTATAAACATATAATATATTTTTATCCCCAGGGGTACAGGTCTGTGAATCACCAGGTTTACACACTTCACAGCACCCTCTAGTTCCATCCACGTTGTTGCAAATGGCAAGATTTCATTTCTTTTGATGGCTGCATTACACTCATATTACTGTTTTTTAAAGATTGATTTGTTTTTCTGAGAGGAGGAAGTGGGGGAGGGGCAGAGGAAAAGAGAAACTAAGAAACCTATCTAACACAGGGCTCCATCTCCTGACCCTGAGATCGTGACCTGAGCCGAAACTAAAAGTCGGACACTTAACAGAGGGCACCATCCAGGCATCCACACTCATATTTTTTATGTTGATGTATTTTACTTGAAAAAAAAAAAGGGTTTTTTTAAAGGAATTTACTTTAAATTGCAGATATCATGATGTTTCACCCCTAAATACTTCAGTATGCAACTCAAAGAAATGAGCACATCCTACAAAACCAAAAGAAATACTCATCATGCTTAACATACCACAATACTAATCATCTTAATGAGTTTTAATATCATTTATGACCCAGGCCATATCCCAATTTCCATAACTGTTGCCCCAATAAATTTCATCATGGTTCATCATGGTTCAAAACTGTTCACATTGGGCTCTAATCCAGGACCACATGTCCCCTTGGCGCTTGGGTCCCTCAATTTCTTTTCCTCTGTAACAACCTCTGTCTTTGTGATTGACAATTTGCTGAGAGTTTAGGATGGTGGACCCATAGAATGTTTCACCTTTGAGATTTGCCTGAAGGCTCTGTCATAGTGTTTAGTTTGTTCCTACTTTTTCCATTTACTATCTGCATGTTAGATACTCTTCTGATACTTAGAAGGGCAAAAAAATTTATCAAGTCCGCAGACATAACAGCCTAGAAAGAAGTTTCTGAAGACTGAGGAGGGGAATGAGCAGAAACAAATGCTAAAGAAACATTTGGGGTTTCTTTCTAGACTTGGTTCATTTGGGTGATACGTGGATAAATGACCACAAGTAATTGAGAGTAGAAAAAAGAACAGCCTCAACAACTTTCGTTCAGAGAAAGGACGAGACACTGTGGGCACAAGGCAACTTTGTGACGTGGACGCCAACAGGCCAAGTAGGATTTGGGGTTTTTGCCTAACAGGCTTTATCATGTTAGGTGGGGTTTGGTGATACAAGTTCTGATTGGGGACTCCAATCTTTCCAGAGTCAAAGTGCCAAAGAGCCAGGCTGAGTTGCTTAGGCAACCGATAATGTGAGACGTGATGAGTCATAAATTCAGCTTGTTGTTAACTTGCAGTCATGAAAGTCTTTTGAAGCTTTGTTCCAAGACAACTCATTTGAATGCACTTTAAATGCTCAGGAAATGGCCCTGAAAAACATTTATTCAAGGCAGGTAAACAAAAGCTGTTTCTATGGTATTATTAAAATAGACTGGACACATTTCCAGATCCTTCCCGCCTCCATCTACTCACCAAATAGTCTATCCGCCCGCTTTTTCCAGGACCATGGACATGTCGCAGGGGTTCACCGGGGTTCACCGGGGTTCAGAAACAAGCCAGGATTCTTTGTGTCTCAGATAAAGTTATATTTGTTCTGAGCCCCCATTCACTCAGGAAATTCAAGTTTGTGAATTGTAGGAAAGTGGGGAGGAGGTAACTCTTCTCCCTAGGGTCAGGAGAAAGACCGTCCCTGCCTTCAGGGATCTTTATATCTTATAATAGAGGCAAAGAAAGAGGTTATTAAAATACAGCAACAGGACGGAGCCCTGCACTAGAAGCTAGGAAGGGTTTTTCTGAAGGAAGTGGTTCTGAACGCTGAAATGACACTTCCTACCTATGTACCAGACACAGTTCCAAGCAAGTATTTTGTAGCTATCGATATGCAGTGAGGCTAAGCTCGGAGCCCAGGCAGTCTGGCTCCAAAATCCACACCCTAAATCCTTAGACTCTACAGAGAGACCTGCAGGGTCTGTGTGGGCTTGCCACAGCAAAGTGTAGGTGCCTGGGGGTGGGGTAAGGTGTGCAGGCACCCTGGGAGGCATCAGGAACAGGCAAGCTAGAGCTCCGCTCCCCGACACGACCCAGCTGAGGCTCCAGCAGCTCTCCCAGGGTACTGACCAGGGAAGGGGACTCCCAGGATACTGACCCTTGTTTCCCTAATGCTGTGGAAAGTGATCAGGCGAGGGCGGCTGACTCTGGTAATGAAAGGATTCTAGAAAATTCCTCGCAAAAGTAAATCTTTGCTGACAACGCCAGATGTTGGCAAAGTATAAGACAACAGGAACTCTCATTCATTGCTGGTGGGAATGCAAAATGGTACAGTCACTCTGCACACAGTTTGGACAAAGCTAAACATACTCTTTAAAAAAAAAAGTGGGGGGGCACCTGGGTAGCTCCGTGGGTTAAAGCCTCTGCCTTTGGATCAGGTCATGATCTCAGGGTCCTGGGATTGATCCCCGAGCGGGGAGCCTGCCCCCACCCCCCAGCCTACCTCTCTGCCTACTTGTGATCTCTGTCAAATAAATAAATAATTTTTTTTTAATAAATTTTTTTTTTAAAGATTTTATTTATGGGGCACCTGGGTGGTTCAGGTCATGATCCCAGGGTCCTGGGACCGAGCCCCACCTAGGGCTCTCTGCTCAGCAGAGAGACTTCTCCTTCTGCCTCTGCCCCACTCCACTGCTCATGCACGCTCTCTCTCTCTCAAATAAATAAATGAAATCTTTAATAGATATACCTTCTTAAAAAAGATTTTATTTATTTATTTGAGAGCCAGGATGAGAGAGAGCACAAACAGGGAGCAAAGGCAGAGGGAGAAGGAGAAGCAAGCAGGGAGCCCTTCGCGGGTCTCAATCCCAGATCTCTGGGATCATGACCTGAGCCAAGGAAGACACTTAACCGACTGAGCCACCCAGGTGCCCCAGAGCTAACCATACTCTCACCACATGACCCATCAGTCATGCTCCATGGTATTTCCCCAAAGGAGCTGAAAACTTCATGTGTACACAAAACCTGCCCATAGATGTTTCTAGCAGCTTTATTCCTACTTGCTAAACCTCGGAAGCAACCCAGAGGTCCTTCAGTAGGTGAGTGGTTAAATAAACTGGGGCACGAGCAGACCATGGAATATTATACGGGGCTAAAAAGGGAATGAGTGATCAAGTCATGAAAAAGCAGAGAGGAAACAAACGTGTCTTACTGAGTGAAAGAAACCAATCTGCAAAGGCCACATGCTGAATGGTTTCAGCTGTTGACATTCTAGAAGCAGTAAAAAGGTCCGTGGTGGCCAGGGGTCAGGGGGAGAGAGGGCCGCGTGGGCAGCCCACAGGGGAGTTTTAGGATAGCAAAACTACTCTGAATTATATTGTAATGGTGGAGACATGTCATTATATATTTCTCCAAACCCATGGAGTGTACAACCCAGGGATGAACTGTAAAGTGAACTATGGACTCTGGGTGATCACGACCCACAGTCATTAGTTATAAAAAATGCACCATTCTGATGAGGGATGTTGATAATGGGGAAAGGTGTGCGTGAGTCGGGGGCAAAGGAGATGCGGAAACATCTCTACCTTCTACTCAACTTTGCTATGAATCTAAAACTGCTCGAAAAAAGAAAGCCTTTTTTTTTTTAAGATTTTATTTATTTATTTGACAGACAGAGATCATACGCAGGCAGAGAGGCAGCAGAGAGAGAGGAGGAAGCAGGCTTCCCGCTGAGCAGAGAGTCTGATGTGGGGCTGGATCCCAGGACCCTGAGATCATGACCTGAGCCGAAGGCAGCAGCTTAACCCACTGAGCCACCCAGGCGCCCCCTATTTTTTTTTTTTTAAATAAGTCTTACCCAACCTTCTGTCAATTAGATTTTGATGCCCACACCTCTCTTCTAGAACAGCGTGATGCCCTGCCAAGAGATAATCCCTGCTCGGATTTGTTGTACCTTCCACGGTAAAATCTGATTGCTTTTCTCCTCCCCTGACTCCAGAGAGGTGGGAGGCCGCCCTAGGGAGAGGCTTGGGGCAGAGCAGGACACAAAGATGACAATGCGCTGTTGGAATGAGATCAGAATCTCCGCTGTAAGGTACCACTGGCCTCCCTTTGACCACATATTCTCTCCGCTCTACTGGGAGCATCCTGGGTTTTTGCACTCAAAGGGCTTTGTGCGTCATGGGCTATGGAAAGCAGTTCTGGAATATTAAAACGCTACACTGACTTCCAAGATGTCAATTACCGGCCTTCTGTGAGTGAAGCTAAGGCTGTCTCAAGGCAGACCGGGGACACCCAGCCAAATCAACATGCTCTCATCTTCATATTCATCTTCAGATTCATCAGATGTTCTCTGTTTGGGCCGAATTACGATCTTTGGGGACTGCTTTTTCTCTTGCTGAGTCTGGCAGTCTCAGCCTCAAATCCAGAGGAAGCTAAAGCCGCCAGGGCTCTGGGTCGATGGCCCAAAGTCTCCAGCCGAGAGCCTGGCACTAAGCCTTGCCCGACAGTAGCGTCCGCTCGTAAAGGAGAGCAGAGCCCGCGGTCAATCCTCGTGTGACACCTCCTTTCAACCCGACTGCTCTGCTTTTGTGTGACTTGACGTTATTTATTCCTCAGAGAGGGAATGAATGACTCACAAGATCTTGTGATTCACAGAGCCTCTCGCAGAACTAGGCAGATGGCAAGTGGAGAGCCGGGACAAGAGAAAGATGACAGGAGGGTGAGGGCCGCTCTGGTCCCTCTGAAGTCATCAGAGATGTCTCCCACCCCCCCCCGCCCGAGCCCCCGCCCCCCACCCCCCCCCCCCCCGCCCCCCCCCCCCCCCGCCCATTTCCCCCCCACACTACCCCTGCCCACCGAAAGCCTGCTTTCCAGTCAACAGCATGGAACTATGTACAATGCTTTCCCCTTCCCCCCCTACTCTGCTTGCCTGTGTCCCTCACCCTCCCTTCTGTGAGCTTCACTCACAGAATCTCTTTCTGTACCTTCATCTTGTCCTGTTACCTGTTCATGTGTCTCTTCTGCCCAGTGAGGCTATTGATGACATATGTAATGCAGAGGTTAAGGGCATGAGTCTGGGGCCAAGCCACTAAGGTCTGAGTCCTGGCTGTGCCAATTCTCAGCTATGACCTTGGCCACATTGGTTACCTTCTCTGGACACATACATGCATGATACGTACATATGCTCACACACATATGCAAGTACCCATTGCAGAGCACACTGAGAGCCCAGCAAGTGGGAAAGTAACCTTGAATCTGGAAGGGCTGCCAGGAGGAGGTGACCCCCAGGTCCAGTCTTTAGGAACAAGTGAGAAAGGGGAAGCAGAGAAAGGCTGAAATGCTGGCACAGGCAAAAGCAAAAGCATGAGAAGAGAGAACATCGGTCATTCCGTAGGGCCCCAGGGGAGTGTGGGGGTGGCACAGATAGATGTGTTAGAGACTTAGACAGGAGCTGAATCATACAGGCCCTGCTAATGAATGTGGATATTGCCTAAGGCCAGTGCAGGGAAATGGAAAGAGTTCAAGTTGGAGCCTGCTGTGAACATTTTGGCACTTTCTAGAACACCACATTTTTCATAGCATTAGCCAGCGATAATCTCTGTGGTCATAAGCCTGAAGCCCCATAGGGTGCTGAAGAAAGGCCTGGAAAAGGACTCTGTTTAGTGTCACAGTCTTCTAGGGCCAAAAATATTTTATTGTACTCTAATTCTTTGGGAAACGATAAATTCTTTCTGGGAAGGATCTATGTCTTTTTTTTTTTTTTTTTAAATCGCTAAAAACATCTAGAACAACATGTAGGTATACCAGATTTGTCCAACAAATAGTGAAGGGAAATTCATACAATCCCTACACATTATATATTGGTAATCTTGGTTATTTGAGGCAATTAACTGACCATTCTGTTGGAAAGTACAATCGAGGATTGGGACATGGACTTGATTTTAACGAGATGTTAAAGGAAAAATGTCCCCCTAGGGTATTTGTGGGACGGTAGACTTCTGCGTAATGGGGACGCTGTTCATGTTTTTCAATAAAACCAGTTAGAAAGCTTTTCCTTTGGTACCACAAAATGGCAGAGGTTAAACTTCTGACTTGTGGTAACACAAGGTAAAACTAGCAATAGAATGATATCCCCTTTCACTTGGAAAAGGAAAAGGGGGTGAAAAGAAACTGGCAAATTGCAAAAGGTAATGCAGTCTGGGGGATCTACTAGGGAACACTGAGCCTCCAAAACCACAGTATCTTGACACACAGCCTTTGGATCCGGGTTCATTCATCCATCCATTCATTCCACTACTATTTCGGAGCCCCTCCCTTATCTGGCATGCTAGGTATACAACAACGAACAAAACAGGTATCATCTCCTTCTGTAGCTCAAGAACATTACACGGAGGCAGAGCAAACAGGCTTTGAAAAAAATAAGTATATAAGAACAACCCATGATACACTGCGTGGAAGAAAATAGGGACTCCTGCTATGAACGAGAAGGGGAACCTACTTTGGGCTGGATGGGGGTCAAGGCAGGCTTCCTGAGGAAGGGTCAGAGAGGGATGAGTAGGAAAAAGCCAGGACAGGACTGATGGGGAGACGACTTCAGGCAGGGGGAGGCTCCATGCCAGACCTTAGGGGGACAGAGCTGAGAGAACTTGAGGAACAGAAGGGAAGAATAGAAAGGAGGCAGGAGTGGGTGGTGGAGGGGCTGGCGAGAGGGTGAGCACCATGGAGGCGCTGAAGCCAGAGGCATAGAGACCAGTTGGGATAGTAGGAAACAGTGAGAAATGCTGGAGCCTTCTACTTGGTTTACAACCTGTCTTCCAACTCAACATACTCCCTAAACCCCGGTGCCCTGATCCCAGGGGAGAATCTCAACTAAGGTCAGGGTGAGCGATACAGATGACAAAGGTACTCAGCAGCTTCCCTTGTCAGACGTTGGGAGTGGTAGGAAGCCCGCACACGTGGACAGAGAACAACAGAAAGAGAAGGCTTGGGAACCAAGCCGACCTGGCTTTTACTCCAGGCTCCCGCTGTGGCCTTGCACCACTCGATCTATAAAATGAGGGTAATGGTCCTCATCCTAAAGGTCGTAAAAGGGATTGCATGGGGATGGGTGAAATGGTTGAAAGTGGGCAAATAGTACAGACTTCAGTTATAAAATAAATCACAGGCACTTAGTGTACAGCAATGGTGATGATAGTTAATAATATTGCATTGCACATTTGAAAGTTGCTGAGCGAGGGAAGCCTAAGAAACATGCAACTCTTGATCTCGGGGTGGTGACTTCAAGCCCTACCTTGGGTGTAGAGATCACTTAATTAAATAAGTAAGTAAGTAAATAAATAAATAAATAAAAGCTCTTTAAAAAGTTGCTAGATCTTAAAAGTCTTCATCTTCAGGGGAAAAATTTTGGGGGAGGGTATTACTGTATAGTGAGGGATGTTACCTAGAGTTATTGTGGTGATCGTTTCACAATGTATACAAATATCTCAGCATTGTGTTATACATCTAAAATTAATACAATGATATACATCAATTATACCTCCATAAAAAAACAAACAAGAAAGGCTTGCCTATAAGTGGAAGTAAACACTTGACCAAGGGGCAGCGTTCGGTAGATGGTTGTTGCCCGGTTCTTTCGGATGAAAGGAGATAACGCGAACCCCACCGAGAAGGCAGAACCTGCTAGGTGTCGGGACTCCGAGTGAGGCGGGAGTCCCCGAGAGCCGGATCTCAGCCTGAGCAGCTGCGGGGGGGGCGCTGATGTCACCCCCAGAGAAAGGAACCGCAGCGGGGGTGGGGTGCGCTCGCAGAGGGGCGGAGCCAGAGGAGGAAGACGCGGCCCGGGCAGCTGCGCAGGAGGCGAGGACCGGGCGGCGGGGAGAGAGGAGCGGGTTGCCGGCGGCCGCGGGGCGCGGGAGGCGGGAGCAGTCCGGCTGCGGCGGCGGTCGCGGGAGCAGGCGGGCTCCGCGGGGCTCGGCGGGCGCCCGGGCGCGGCTGGCTCCGGATCCCTACCTGCGCAGGTGAGCCCGCCCCGGGTGACAGCTGGAGGCACGGCGAGGAGCTGGGGGCGGCGGGGGGGTTTAGAGGGGACAGCTCCTCTGCCGCTTTCCTGCGGGGGTCCTCAGGGGCGGGGGGCATCCAGAATCGTCCCTGTCAATCCCTTCTGGCCTGGCTCGAGCTCTGGCCCAGGTCCGGCAAACGTGGGGGGGGGGGGGGGCTCCAGGTCGTGCAGGCGGCCTGAGGCTGGAGATGAGGCGACGCCTGAGGACTGATGGCCGGCTTCCCTCCCCCGCCACCGGGAAGGGCCGCGCGACCCCCTCCGCTGTCCCTCTGAGCACGCGCCGGTCCTCGCGTCCTGCCGCAGGCCTCCCACCCCCTGCCCTGGTGTCGGCGTTCCTGCCGCCCCAACCACTGAAATAGTGGAGGGACCCCAGACCCGACCAAGGCATGGTGGAGGGAGCTGCACCCGGATGGCAAGACCCTCCCAGGAGGCTTGCTCAGATGTGGACCGGGGATTCGGTGGGTGCGAGGGGGCCTGACCACCAGAGCTGAGACCTGGTACCTTTGCTCCCTGGTTTGAGGCAGCCGCCTAATGCCAAGATGATCTAATTTGGCTTTAGGTCAGCAAAAACTTCCTGAAGCTCGTCAAGAAATAGGGTCGATCTAGTAAAGTTGCCCTTTACTGCTCATCGTGGCCATTGTTGGTAGAGGTGGGGTTGGGAGGGTTCATGATCCACCTGGAAACATACCCGATATTGCTAAATCACTTTTCTGAGCCATGTGGTACCGATAATTCGTTCTCTCCTTTGGGAACCCGCCCCACGCCTTATCAACTATTCCTTCTCAGTCATTTCCTTAGCCTGTTTTGTTTCCTTTTTTCTTCTCTTGTTGGTATTCCCTTAGCCTCGTCGTTCACATTTTCCAAGACTCTTTATAGACAACTTTATTCGTTTCTTGCTTTACCTCTCATCTTTATGGCAGCTGCTCCCAAATTCCTGTGCCCTGCGTATCCCTATTCTGTAACTCCAGAACCAAATTATCAAATATTCTCATTCCTACTGGCTAATCCCAGTGTATGCCCCCACAAGCACCAAATCCCACATTTCCAAACTCAAATTCAAGACCTTCCTCAAGGTCTTGGTTCGGGTCCCCTCAGTTCTTCGGCTGGACCTTCCAAACTGGTTTTCCTGACTCCGAGTCCATCCATCCCTTGAAAACTCAACAGTCTTAGTCTTTGGTGTCTTCAGAACTAACCCGAGAGAATAGAACTTTCTTCCTCTCCTTTCTTAGTACCCTTTATACCCGTAAAGGAGCCCTTTGCATGTTGGAGAGCTGCTGACTTGTCTGTCTTCCCCTTTAGACCAGGAGCTCCTTCAACACCAATTTTTGTCTTCCCCTAGCCTGGCACATAGTAGACACTCAATAAATATTTCTTATAGTTAGTGACCTTGTAATGAATTGAAACCTTTTGTAGTAAAACTTTTAAGTAGTAAAACTGTGCATGGTGTGTCATTTCACTCCAACCTAAATCCTAATTGTCCCCCTAGTGAGTTAATTTGTGTGTGTGTTGGTGGGGAAGGAGCATTACAACATGAGTCTGCAGGTGGTTGGAGACTAAGAGTAATGACAAAATGAAAGTAAGTTTTCCAAATTGCTGAGCTGATGCTAAGGGTGTTTTTAAGGTTGATCTCAAATTCAGCCGTAGTGACTGGATGGTGACCTTCTTTCCTTAGACATCGAGTCAACGAGTAAGCTGAGCACATTCAACTAGAAGAGAATCAAAGAGAGAGTCATCATGGCTTCAGTGTCTACTCACGGAAACCAAGATAAAGGCCACCATTTGCCACCACCAAGCAAGCAGGTATATTTTTAATTCAGAAGTCTGCCAACTGAAGAGGACCATCACCTAGGACTTTCCTTAAACCTCATCCTTGAGCAGTCGGTCTTACTGTGTTCAATCTGGCACTTTGCTGGATGGGTTCAGAGACAATGGGATGGGACAGGAAAGTTTTGTTTTGTTTTGTTTTGTTTTTTTAGCTTTCTTGAAAAGGAGCCTTTTAAAATTTTATTTATAAAATCCTTTCTTTTCTCTTTCCTGTTGAGAATCCAGCCTACCTAACTCTTATGCAGGCTGTCAGTGACTGAAGAATTTGCCTTTGGCAGAGCAGCTCTCTTAATTGAATCTAACAGAATGATACATCATGCTTGTTTTTACATTTTGTTGCCCAGGCTAGCCATACGAAGTATATATGCTGCTGACAGGTGTTCCTTAACTACTCAAGTAGCATTCAGCTTGAGAACCGTGGCTTTAACAGGGGCACAGTCTTGCAAAGGGTGAAGAATGCATATTGTATGTTTCGGGGACACATACATGAAGCAAAAAGAAAGTATTTTGGTGGGTAAATGGAGTTCATGTTCTCTAGCATCAACTTTTCCAGCTAAAAATGAAACCATGAAGGAGGGGATGTTTAAGGAGCGAAGTTTAGAAGAGGCAAACAGACAAATGGTATCAAGTCACAAGGAAAATGTAGACACCCAAGTTGCCTCTGTGAAATAGAGAGCCATGAAACATGTATGACTATACAAGAAAGGATCACCAGAGCTCCTCTGGGGAGACAGTGCAGAAGCATCAGTCTTGACAGCAGAACTCATAGCGGCTGTAGTGGTCAGGGTTCCTGACCCCAGATGTGGAGATATATGGTGTGTTTGAGGCAGACGAGGAAGGGAAGTGTTCCCTACCTTTGCCGCAGCCACTGGCAGAACCAAGAAGAGATATTGACACAGGGATAAGGAGTGCTTGCTGAGCAACTAAGGTAAGTGGAGAGGGGGAACAGCTCCTCTCACCGCCATGACTCACCCTGACCGCTATCATCTGGCCGCTGTGCTGTGGGGAGTTGTAAAGAAAGAAAATGGAGGTCTACCTACTTGAGCTATTTGTAGAACTCTGAAGGCACAGATGCCACAGGGTCCTTCACCTTATCATCATGCATATAAAGTGCTTGGCACAGTGCATGGCCCATGGGAAAGTGCTCAAGAAATGGTGACCATCATCCTCATTGACATCTACTACAAAGAGTCCAAAAAGGAACATTGGCAAAATCAGCAAGGGAAGACTCAGAAGCCAAAGAGCTGCACTTCAAGAAAAACACTGAATATCCAAGCAGTAAATGGCAGAGGTCCTACATAAATAATTCACAAACAAGGAAATACAAGTGTGACTTGTACAGCAAGGGAAAAATTAAATAGAATTTGTTTAAAAAATGAATGAACCACCCAGAGATGGATAAAATTATTTTCAAATCACATATCTGATAAAGGTCTAGTATTCACAATATACAAAGAGCTCTGACAACTCAACAACAAAAAGACAGCCCAATTTTTTAAAAAAAATGGACAAAGGACTTAAATCAGTATTTCTCCAAGGAAAATATGTGAATGGCCAACAAGCAAATGAATAGATGATCAATGTCATTGGTCATTAGGGAAATGCAAATCAAAACCACAATGAAATACCATTTCACAATCACTAGCATGACCATAATTCAAAACAGAAACAATTTTGTTTATTTACCTTAAATTAACTAAATAAGTTATATTTTAAAAAATTTAATGTGCTAATTTGGAAAGGAACAGAAACAAAAGAGAAAACGAGAAGTGTTGACAAGAATGTGGAAAGACTAGATCTCTCATACTCTGTTGGTGGGATTGTACAACGGTGCAGCTGCTGTGGAAAACAATCTGGCAGTTCCTCAACAAATTAATCATAGAATTACCGTACGGCCCAGCAGAATTGAGAACAGATGTTCAAACAAAACTCACACATCCACGTTCAGAGCAGCTCTACTCACAACAGCCAAAAGATAGAAATGACCCAAATACCCATCAGTAGGTGGCTGGATAAACAAAATGTGGTATATCCATACAATGGAATATTCTAGAGCCACAAAAAGGAAATGAATTACTGACACGTGCTCCAGCATGGATGAACCATGAAAACATCATGCAAAGGGAGAGAAGACAGCCATGAAAGGAAACATAGTGTATGATGGCACTTACGTATCCATAGAGACTAAAAACAAATTCATGATTGCCAGGCACCTAAGGGTTGGGGGGAAGCAGGGAATGAGGAGAGGCTCTTTAATGAGTATACAGTTTCCTTTTGGGATGACAAGAAACTTATGGAACTAGACTGGGGTCGTGGCTGTACAGCATTGTGGGTGTCCTTAGTGCGTGGATTGTGTACTTTAAAATGACAAATACTAGGTTTTGTGTCTTTTACCACAATGAAAAAGTATGGAGCCTCTGTATAACCCAAGATGACAACCGAGGTTTGCTGAGGGATTGCTTCAACATGCGAGGAGAAGGGCATTGGGGCTGAAAAATATGTAGATTCTCAAACACATTAGTTATCAGAGAAATGCAGGTAAGAATAAAATAACTGCGTTGTACTTAGACTATCAACATTTAGAAAAGTGGAGAATGCCAGATGTTCCAAAGTCTGTTCTTTACTCTAACCTGCTTCGAATCCAGCTTAACTAGCTCTCAGGTAAGCTCTGCAGACACAGAGGAACATTCAGGAATTGTTGGTATGAGTCGATACTGATGCAGTCATCGGGGAGAGAACTCCAGTAAGACTCTGCAATTGGGAATACACGTGTCCTCTATTTTTACTTCTAGGTATCTCTCTACAGATGTTCTCACAGGAGACCATAAGGAGACATGCTGGAGAATTCGTCAGCAGTTAGAACAGTAACAGCGACGAGAACAGTTAGAACAGTGACCTAACAGCAGTTAGATCTTAAGCGCATCGAGCTGAGTTGAAAACATTTTTTGAGTAATATTAAATATATAAAACAATGCCATTGGCATGAAAGAGATGTCCGTACCCGCAACAATGACCATTGTACAACAATGCATATCAACAAATGAGCCCCATTAAACCCCAGAATGGCAGTGATGGGCAGGGGAGAAAAGGAACGGAGAAGGTAGGCAAGCACGAGTGAATAATACATGAGCGCAAAAGGGGGAGGGTCTTAAATGGTGGGAGTTAGTCCAGATTGTAGCGTATTGATAGGATAAAAAGAATACTATGGATCTAGTAAAAAATGATCATGTCAACCACGTCAGTATTTCCACCAGAAATTATGTGCAGACCACTCACAAACGTGTAAAAGAACCTGTTAAGACAGAAAGTAGAGGGGCACCTGGGTGGCTCAGTGGGTTAAGCCTCTGCCTTCAGCTCAGGTCATGATCTCAGGGTCCTGGGATCAAGCCCTGCATTGGGCTCTCTGCTCAGCATGAAGCCTGCTTCATCCTCTCTCTCTCTCTCTGCCTGCCTCTCCGCCTACTTGTGATCTGTCTGTCAAATAAATAAATAAAATCTTAAAAAAAAAAAAAAAAAGACAGAAAATAGATTAGTCAGGGCACCCGGGTGGTCAGTCCTTAAGCGTCTGCCTTCTGTTCCTGGGATGGAGCCCCTCATGGCATCGGGCTCCCTGCTCTGTGGGAAGCCTGCTTCTCCCTCTCCCACTCCCCCTGCTTGTGCTCCCTCTCTTGCTGTGTCTCTCTCTGTCAAATAAATAAATAAAATCTTTAAAAAAGAAAGAAAGAGTAGACAAATAAAAAGCAGTCTGTTGAGGAGTTCATGGCCTTAAAATGCCAACAGAAGTAGAAATAGGTGAATCGGAATGCCCGATCTATAAATAACTATGCAGTCCCCTGCTCTTAGAGGGATCCCGGATACATAAACATCGTGCCCGAGGGGACATCTCTTCTTCACCCAGGAGGCAATACTGAGTTGGGTCCTAAGGATGCCGGGCAGGCAAGGGGGGCGAGAAGCCTTGCAGGGAGAGTGAGCCGCGTGGACAGAGAACTGGAGGTTGGAAAGAAACTCGGGTCTCGGCGGTCATTCATTCTGACCAGATATCCATTCCGTGCTTGAGTCAGTGAATCACTCTGCTTCTCCCGCTAGGATTCTTTCCTTGCCTAAACCCGTCCAGCGTTCAGGGTTGGAAGGTACTGGCTGAGACCGGTCATGACTGCTGGCAGCCACACAGCACACACTCTGGGTGACCCGAGTCCAGAGTCCTCCCTGCGCTCCTCTAGGGAAAACTGCACAGGCTTTGCTCATGATTCCGGTCAACTCACCACACAACTTTCCTTACAGAGTCTGTTGTTTTGTCCGAAATCAAAACTGCACATCCACAGGGGAGAGATTTCGAAGATTATCCGAGAATGTCAAGAAGAAAGCTTCTGGAAGAGAGGTAATTGCTCCCCTCTTAATCTTCGTTAACATGGTATTTGCCACAATAAACGAACCTCGGTGTCCCATTAGAACCATGGTAATGACTCACTTTTGAGCAGGGACTTTGTAGGTCCTCCTGCCAGGCCTGCCTTATGTAAGACGAGGGTGTGAATTCACACTGTGTATTCAAGTCTCTTCCAATTTAAAAAATTCATGATTTGCCATTTGAAAATGTCATGATGGAGCCTATAGATCTAATCCCAGTGTTTTGCAGCATTGGGATAATGTATACTTTGAAATATGCATCTTGATTTCTAAGATTAGCCAAGTTCAGTGTCAAAGGATCGGAAAGAAACACTTTAGAACTTGATATTCATAATACATTGTTATGATTATTGACTGTGCTCCTAGAAATGCATGGGGTGGGTGTGTGTGTGGGTGGGTGTGTGGGTGTGTTTTATAGCCAATGAATCAGTAACTTAAGTGAGCACTAGAAGATTAACATTTCAGTATGACCCATTCATCTACCATCAGGTAGATAGGAATGGAGAAATCGGTAGCTCTTCGATTTTTCTGTATTGCTAGGAAGAGCTAGATGTTTATCTGCGCTCTCTGCTCTTAGAAGAAGTGTTGCATTTTGATAGAACTAGAAACTGCCTTTGCCAGACTAACTTGCCTGTCTCAAAAATCATAGCTCAACATCACCCATGTTTAACACGGTACGATCATCTTGTCATCTTCAGAAAATAGACCTCCCCAAATTGGGCAGCAAAGTATCACTCAAGACAAAAAGCTAGGAAGGGTCCTAGGTGGGGTATGACGGCGTTTATAGGGTTTTTTAAATTTTACATGGGATTAAAAATTTCCAAAGCCACAGCTTAAAGCAAACTCCCCAGTTCAACAGCTAAGCAGGCACACACGCTGGGATGCCTTTGTTCTAGGTCATGCTCCGAATCTGGTGCAGGGGGGGGGGGGGGGGGTGCTCTAAAAGCAGATAGGCAGGGAGGGAGTAGCATGGGGTTAGGTTTTATCCCCTTCTTGCTGGGCTTCAGGTTGAAGGACTGGGGCAGATCTCAAGAAAATTCTGCCTGCGGCATTTAATAAATATTTGTTGAAGAAGTGAAATAACAAATGACTGAAAACTCGTTGCCCAGTGTATTACATGGAACACTGGGTGTGGTACATAAACAATGCATTCTGGTACACTGAAAAGAAATTTAAAAACAAAAACAAAAAGAACTCGTTGCCCAGGTAGATAGGAGAAAAAAAATCCCAGACTAATTTCCTATGACTTCTGGATCGGGTGCCAAGCTTGGAAATAGCGATAACGAAAGACATTTTTCTTTTACAGCTTTGCCTTTCTCTCTTGTGAGCATGCTTGCCACCCAAGGACTAGTCCACCAAGGTAAGATTCTAGATCTATTGAACAACTAAACTTAAGAAAGCCCAGTTTTCACTGGCCCTCCTGGCAGCTTCTTGGCACTTGGCCTTTGTTTTTTGGTGAGGGATTTATTTAGGCCGGTCTTTGCTAATTTTCAGACTAAGTCCCCCCCTCTTCAGGCTGAGTGTCTATAGTAGGTTACATGGCAAAGGGAAATTAAGGTTGCAAGTGGACTGAAAGGGTGTTCATCAGCTGACCTTAAAATAGAGAGATCATTCTGGATTATCTGGATGGGCCCGGTGTAATCAAAAGGGTCATGAAAAATGCAGGAGTGGATCAGAAGGCAGAGCAGAGGGATGGCAGCTCTGGCTGTGAAGACAGAGGCGGGGCCCGTGAGCCGGCGGACGTGGCTGCCTCTAGAAGCTGGAAAGGCAAGAAACCCTGGAGCCTCGGAGAAGAAGGCAGCTCTGCCGATACCTTGATGTTAGCCCAGGACCATGGTCTGAATTCACATGGTGAACTCTTTAACACCCCATGCAGTGGTATTGGGGGATGGGGTCTTTAGCAGGGAGATAGAGCCCTCAGGAAGGGGCTTAGTGGCCTTGGAAAAGAGATCCCACAGAGCTCCTAGCTCCTGCCATCCCCTGATGACACAGCAAGAAGTCTGCAACCCCAAAAGTGGACCCTCACCCAACCATGCTGGCACCTGACCTTGGACTTCAGCTTCCAGAACTGAGAAATGAGTTTCCGTTGTTTATAACCCCTCCTCCCAGGGAGGGGAGGCAACAAGAAGACACTCCTGCCATATTTTGGTATGGCCACCCCCATGGACCAAGTCACCTAGGGAGACTCGTTTTGAGCTTCTGACCTCCAGTACTGTAAAGGAACAAATTTGTGTTGCTTTGAACCACTAAGTTTGTGGTAACATGTCAGAGCCCAGGAAACCAATGCTGTGCCTTTCTGTGCGCGGGAGTCCCTGTGTTTCGCTCAGGCTCTGCTACGGTTAGACAGAGTATCTCCTTCAGCAGCGGGTTCCAGAAAAGGAGATATGTGGCACAGAACTCCACCAGCGTGCTGGCACCCTGTCCAATCTGAACAACAGACCCAGAAACTAGGAGCGCCCAGCATCTCCCCAGAGAGCCTCTCCCTGACTCTTAGAGTTTTCCACATTTCCCATCTAACGCTCTTCTTTCTTCTTATTTCCATCTAACGAGAGCACCTTTAGGCCCTGCTTGGGCCCCAGACAACAAGAAGGCACTTGACTTTGTTGAAGCTGTACTGAACACTATACTGAACACTGCTGATCACCAGGACTTTAAAAAGAGTATTGTACCCAGCAAACAACGTGAGAGAAAATGTTCTGGTTCTTTCTGGGGTCTCAAAGACCATATAGGTCATACGTCTAGGAGAATCCCATCTCACTCAGTGTTACTCTTGTCTTTGAAGTTGATTTATTAAATATGATTTCATTTTTTAAAGATTTATTATTTATTTTAGAGAAAGAGATCACAAGTGGGGAGATAGGGAGAGGGAGAGACATCCTCAAGCAGACTCCCCACTGAGCATTGAGCCTGACATGGAGCTGGATTCCAGGACCTTAAGATCATGATCTGAGCCAAAACCAAGAGTTGGCCACCCAACTGACCAAGCCATCCAGGCACCCCTGATTTCACTTTTATAACTTGAAGATAGCCTTTTTATAGAAATGTGTTCATCAATCGGTAGCATGCATTTGTCAGACCATTTCTTTTCTTTTTTTTTAAGATTTTATTTATTTATTTATTTATTTATTTATTTGAGAGAGAGAGAGAGAGAGAGGGAGAGTAGGCAGAGAGGCAGGCAGAGAGAGAGGGGGAAGCAGGCTCCCTGCTGAGCAGATATCCTGATGTGGGGCTCAATCCCAGGACCCTGCGATCATGACCTGAGCAGAAGGCAGAGGCTTAAACCACTGAGCCACCCAGTCAGCCACCCTGTCAGACCATTTCTAACAACAAAAAAATATGGCCACCATATCTATAGGGATTATGTTTTATTGACACTAAATTGCTTAAAATCTACAGTCTCCCACATGTGTGCAAATATACTTTTCCAGGTTTGGGTATTAGTTTTCTGTGGCTGCTGTAATAAATTACCACAAGCATAGTGGCCTAAAGCAATACAAATTTTTTAATCTCAAGTTTCGGAGGTTGGAAATCTAAAACAAGTCTCGGTGGGCAGAAATCAAAGTGCCAGCAATGCTAGCTTCCTTGGGATTCGGGGGAGGTTGGTCTGGGCCTTCCGTTCCCTTTCCAGCTTCTGGAGACCACCCACAATCCCTGGCTCATGGCCCCTTCCTCTGTCTGCAAAGCCAGCAACACTGAGGCAAATTCTTGTCATTCTGCCGTCTCTCTGGTTTGTCTCTGAATCCCTCTTCCACATTCAGGATGATTATATCTTGATTACATCGGGTCCACCCAAATGATCCAGGATAATCTTCCTATTTTAAAGTTATCTGGGGACACCTGGGTGGCTCAGTCAGTTGGGCGTCTGCCTTCAGCTTGGGTCATGATCCCAGAGTCCTGGGATCAAGTCCTGATCAGCGGGGAGCCTGCTTCTCCCTCTGCCTGCTGCTCCTTCTGCTTGTGCTCTCTCTCTCTCTGACAAATAAATAAAATATTAAAAAAAATAAATAAAAATGAAATGATCTAATTAGCAGCCTTAACTCCATTTTCTTCATAGTTTTCAGGGATTGGGATGTGGACATGTTTAGGAGACCATAACTCTGCCTACCACAGATTTTAATGTTTTCATGTAAAAATTATGATCGACAGGCTATGAATCTCTAAACTGAAACTTTGTGTTCAGTTACTTAAAAGGAGGAGGAGGCGATGCCTAATTGCTTGGAACTATGTTGTTAGTTCTGCCTTTGTCTGGATAGCTTTTTTTTTTTTTTTTTAAAGATTTTATTTTTTAGGAATTTCCACACCCCGCATGGGGCTCAAACTTAAAACCCCGGGATCAAGAGTTGCATGCTCCACGGACTGTGCCAACCTGGAGCCATGCCTTGATATCTCTATTTATTTATTAAAATTTTACTTATTTAGAGAGAGACCACGTGACTGTGAGAGAGCACGAGTGGGGGAGGGGCAGTGGGTGATGGAGAGAATCCCAAGCTGACTCTGCTGACCAGGGGGCCTGACATGGGCCTTGATCTCACGACCCTGAGCTCATGACCTGAACAGAAACCAAAAGGTGGACTGCAGCCAGCCGAGCCACCCAGATGCCCCCCTGCTCGCCCCCTCACCTTGGTATCTTTAAATCACTCTTGAATTTTCTGTTTCATATTCTTTTTCTACACATTTTGGCAATCTGCCAAAAAAGGTGGTTTGAGAGTTAAATTCCATCAAGGACTGACTTTTAACTCTTTAAAAACCTTCTCTTTAGATTGAGAATCTACGCATATTTTAAACATTGAAGTTTTCTTTATACTTTATAAATCTGAGTAAGTTATAAAATGAAATAATAATGTATTTCTGTATTGTTCCTTAGGTTATTTAGCATCTAACCCAAAATTTGGATCATTGCCCAAAGTTGCACGTAAGTTATAGAAGTTAAAAAAAAACAAATTCTTTTTTTTTTTTTTAAGGATGTTTATAGCAACTGGATATATGGATTTTCAGGCCAATGAAATTGCGTGTGTTGACACTCTGAAAAATCGGTCTCCATGTTTTTGTCTCTTTGCATTTCTTAGTTCCTGCAGCACTTTCTGGTATAAGGCTGGGCAGTAGGGACCCCACCTTCGACAGGCCTCTTTAAAGCCTGGACCAAAGAGAGACCAACAACAGAGCCTCTGAATGATAGAGCCATTAAGGTTTTGAATTTTCTTCTTTTGGCCAGCTTTTTCAAAATATCTTGTATGATGGACCTAGCCAATGAATACTTTTCAAAAAGCAGGGACTTTCTAATACTACATTAACCACAAACGTGGGGGCTTGTCTTATTCCACTCATTATACATAGACCTGTTAGGTAAAAAGAGGATGCAGTCCAGTGTGTGGGCTGAAACCCCATTCCCAGCAAGAAGAGCAGGTTGAGGGTTTCTCCTAGGGAGGTTCCCTCTGCCTTGTGACCGCTCCTCCTGGCTGGCAAGATGGGTCATGGCTCCCCCTTCTCTAACCCATTGAGAGAGTTAAGGGGATTTCCTGCCAAGGAGTTTGGAAGCTACCTATAGCCACAACCCAAACCCCTCCCCTTCCTTCTGTGGTGGCCTCAGACATTCATTCGCCCACTGGGCCTCCCTCTGGCTGCCAGTCTCTGAGACAGCACCTTCTCTCCCTCTATCCCGGCCCTTCTACGACCAGCTCAAAACTGAGGAGATCAGAAAGTCTCCATTTCCCAATCCTGCTCTTTAATAGGGAGATTCACTGGCAGAGATTTTGTTTGTTGATTTATCGTGGTACTTTTCACGTAAAAATTACTACGGTTCACGTAGAAAGTTCTAGAAGATCATTAATGGAGGAGATTCTGAACTTTTCAATGATCTGTCCTAACCTGCTTTTACAGTTGCAGGTGTCTTGGGATTTGCCCTTGGAAAGGCGTCATACATACGAGTATGCCAGAGTAAATTCCATTCCTTTGAAGACCAGCTACGTGGGGCTGGTTTTGGTCCAGGGCATAACAGGTTTGTAACTTTTTAAAAAAATGTTATTCAGTTCTTATTTTTAATCCCAGTACAGTTAACATACAGTGTTCTGTTAGTTCTGGGTGTGCAATCTAGTGATGGTCGGTGCTCATCATGACAAGAGTCCTCTTCCTCCCCATCCCCTGTTTCGCCCATCCCCCACCGCCTCCCCTCTGGTGACCATCTGTTTGTTCTCTAGAGCTGAGAGTGTTTCTTGGTTTGTCTCTCTCTCTCTCTCTTTTTCCTTTTGTTCATTTGTTTTGTTTCTTAAATTCCACATATGGGTGAAACCCTATGGCCTTTTTCTCTGACTGACTTGCTTTGCTCAGCATAATACGCTCTCACTCCATCCATGTTGTTGCAACAGGTTTGTGATCTTTTTGATTGAGGGATTGTAAAGAAAGGACTTACAACAAGTTCAACGAAGGCCTTTTCACCACTTATAATAGTAAACAATTATCTAAGTATCCATATATTAGGGAAAAAAAACCTCTTTAACTCTCCAGTTTTGAGTTGTTGCTATTCAATTTCAATAATAATTATTTATTACTCAACTTACTCAAATAATTACCTATTTCATTTGCTCAACATTTCATGAGCACCTACTGCATTCAAGGCGATGTGTAGTGGAAAGAATGCCATCATCAGCAGACATGGCATCTACCATCACAGGGCCACACACAACGGGAACAGGTTGCTCTGCTGCAGGACTTCTCAGAACCCTTTTAGGTTAATGTGTATCATGATTCCTATTCAGAGGTGTGAGCTCCATTAAGGACACATAAGGTGTCCTTAAGTCCAGAGCCCTGGACTTAACGACATTCCCTCTGCATTTCGAGTACCTGTTCGAAACCAGTTCTACCACTTACAAAGCTGGCTAACCTTGGACGAGTTTCTCACACTCTCTCATCTTCACTTTTCTCCTCTATAGAAAATGGTGATCAGAACTGTTTTCATGACATATTGTAAGGAATAGAAATGATTATTTAGGACGTAAGTGCTCAGTGTATAATAGCTATTTAGAAATACCTATATATTTAGAGCTATATATATATAGCTATATAGAGAGAGAATATTTATAGGACTAGTGGTGGGGACACATTTCTCCAAAGACCCTCACTTGTTACAGTGGATTCTATTCTAGAGGCAACATGAAAACAATGGGCATGAAGATCATTATTGGCCCTTTCAGGGGGATGAAATTCTGGGAGTCTCTCACCAAGAAACAGCTCCTGTTTTTCATTTAAAAAAATAAGACTTGTGAACTTTAATGTAGATGATGTCTCTTAGGGGATATCTGGGTGGCTCAGTTGGTTAAGCCTCGGACTCTCGATTTCGGCTCAGATCATGATCTCAGGATCGTGGGATCAAGTCCCGCACTGGGCTCATGCACTGCATGGAGTCTGCTTGAGATTCTTTCCCTCCCTCTCCCTCTGCCCTTTCCCCACTGCTCGAGCTCTCTCTGTCTCAAAAGAAAAGAAAGACAAAAAGAAAAGTCTCTCAGCAATGTTGTCTTAAGACTAGACCTTGCAGTGTCAAACCACAAACTTCTGTTTTTGCCTCCATTCTAGGCACTGCCTGCTCACCTGTGAGGAATGCAAAATTAAGCATGGATTACATGAGAAGGGAAGTTCGCAGCCTTCCGCTTCCTAAACTTCTATCTATGGCTTTTGATGTTTCTCAAACCTCTGAATTTGTACACATTTAAAATTTCCAGTGTACTTTAAAATAATATACGTAGAGTGGAACAGAAACATTGTGATTTCTCGCACTCTTTTGAAATGCTTTCTGGGGAAGATTCCCAGTTGACTCGAGCAGTATGTGTTTGTCTGTTTAAGAACATGTCCCGAGCACTCACACACGGAACAAGGAATTATGTGGCATTCCGTAACTTACAGCTAAGTTAAAAGATCTGAGAGTCTTCTCTCATCCATTCCTTCACTCCGCATTTGTTCAGGGTTTTAAGATCTCTGATAGAGGATGAGAATGAGTGTTGAGGAACTTGGGAAGTCATGCCCCACCCAAAACCAATGTCTACAGAGGTAGAAACAAAGGGCATGGAGGAGTGTGTCTTGCAGACTTGGGAAGTGCTTTCTAAAATGGAGGGACCAAAATTTTTAATTTAGTAAAAAAATATCTCCCTTGAAAGAGTCATAATCTGAATTTGCTGTCCTTTCCGTGATCCAGGTCACTTCAGGCCTGGTCAGTGGTGAAGTTTCGGAAAAGCTTTACGTTACTTTACGTTACGTTACTTACTTTACGTTACGAAAAATCTTTAGGTCACTTGTTTAGCTAACGGGGTCATGCTCACGGTCAACACTGGAGAACTACGTTCTGTATACTGCTCGTGGCTTGTATATAAATACATACGACTTTCCAACCTGCCTCTCCTCTCCCAAGGAACAGTTTGTTTATGGCAATAATCACTGGAAGAATTAATTCATGGAATGGTAAACTTCAGAGCTTAGAAGCAGCCAGTCCAACCCCAGGAGGTGGATTCCTATCCTCCTACCAGATTTTTTGCATGAAAAAAACGACCAACCACCCAACCTCTTCCAATGGGGACCTTGTGTTTTATGGCAAGTTGTCTGAGCCCTACATAAAAATTTCCCTTGCATCTTTGCATTTTCTCGGGGAAATGCTTTATGTATGTGATCATTTATATATTGGGCGTGTGTGTGTGTGTGTACATGTTTGTATTTTACTTAATACATCTTAAAACCCATACCGTGGAGGGAAAAAGGGAAATCTCATCAGAAGCTAAGAATTGATATAAAATATTTTATTTTAAATATCAAAAATATTTGTGAGTTCTTATTTTTACATGAACTTAAGGGTCTGAAATGGAGTGATTTTGACTTCGTCTCCTGGCTATTACATAGCATGGTCTTTCAGTAGAGAAAGTGCTGTTTCTGTCCATCCGAGCACAGAGCCAACATCCTGGCTTCAAGGATGTACTTAAACTCCTGGTTTCCGACAACTAGCAATTTGACTCTTTGTTCTCTCAGTGACTGGCAACAATTCAGAATGAGACACATTTATTTCCTGCGTGCCAGAAACTGATTTCCCAGGGATCAGAACATCTTCACATCACTAAGCACAGCGAGTCGATGTTGAAATCAGTCTTGGGGTACTGGGGAAAAAACAAAAACAACGAATTATTGGTGAAAAGGCCCATTGTTTTCACAGCTGACATCTTCATCACTCTTCTGAATCCATTTGGATTTATGATTTGGGCTCTCTGCTTTTCGCAGGCAGGTAACTTACTCACTGAGACAGTTTATCACAGTGATCTTTCCTTTCACAGTGTGAAAGGAAATCAATAGAGAAAAAACTGGAAGGTCACTGAAGAAATCTCCAAATTTTTGCTGCATTCTCTATCGCTTATGTTAGGAAGCGCGTGTCTGAGGCAGAATGTCTGTTTCTTGTAGGAGGATGTGTCCAAGGAGTGGCATTTGTCTTTCAGCATTTAGAAGTTATCAGCACTCCTCAGCACCCTGGTCATTAGCTTGTGAAAGCAGCACTTTCATGATTTAAAAAAAAAAAAAAAAAAAAAAAAAAATATATATATATATATATATATATTTACACACACACACACACATACACACTGTATATAATACTTATATATTTTTTAAAATTCTCACTTAGCAAAGACATTCTCAGGGTCAACTGGGTGGCTCAGTCGGTTAGACATCTGCCTTCGGCTAAGGTCATGGTCTCAGTGTCCTGGGATCCAGCCCCACGTTGGACTCCCTGCTCAGCAGGGAGTCTGCTTCTCCCTCTCCCTCTGCCCCTCTGCCTGTTTCTCTGTCAAATAAGTAACATCTTTTTAAAAATTATATTCTCAAAAAAAATTATGTTCTCTTCCCTTGCTGTCAGAATAGATGACTTATCTATTTTCTGCTAATATTATGAAAGTAATAAGATTTATCTTGAGTGACTTGATTAATGAAAATGTCAGGTAGACAATTTTCTTGATATTCAAATAATGCAATCTGTTAACTGACAAAATTTCTCCACTTTATTTTTTAAGATTTTATTTGTTTGTCAGAGAGAGAGAGAGCACAAGCAGGGGGAGTGGCAGGCAGAGGGAGAAGCAGGCTCCCTGTTGAGCAAGGAACCCGGTAGGCAGGACTCGATCCCAGGACCCTGGTTGGGATCTGAACTGAACCTGAGCTGAACGCAGATGCTTAACCGACTGAGCCACCCAGGCATCCCAGATATTTTCCACCTTAGAACTCAACTGCAGAATTCGATTTCATTGACATTGAAAGTTTGCAGAGATTTCAGTGATTAACCCAGAGGCAGTAAAGCCCAGTCCCAGACAGAGAACAGAACTGGGTGAATCTGGGCGGGGGTGGGGGGCAATGCCAAACACTGGTATAGCATTCACTTCCCACACACACAAATATGTGGGCCCACTGTTGCCAAATCTTCCAGCTTTTGAGAACAAATAAGCCCAGGTTTTTATGTGAGACATCCTAGTTTTTGTGTGTTCATCCTTTCATATATTCAATGACTGTGCTCCCAGTCTGCGCCTACACACTCTCCTAGATCCTGGAAATGGAGGAGTGAACACCACCAACAAAGCTGTTCTTATCACGAGTTTGTGGCTTGAAATCCAGTCCAACCTCCAGCCAACAGCAGGAATCCCTTCTGTGGTCTGGGCAGGTGAGATTCTAGGAGCCATGTACCTACCTTCCCTGGGGAGCAGACGTGCCTCTTCCTCTTCCTCCTCCTTCCTTCTTTTTTCTGGTCCCACCCAGCCCTACAAAATAGGATTCTTCTTCTTTCACACAGAAGCCTTTAAATATTGGGGCCCATGTGCCTCTGAGTTCTCCAGCCATTGGAGTGGGTTTCCAGCCCTGTCTCATCTGGCCTGGGACACCTTTTGGTTTTGCTATCCTCTTGAAACCAAGACTGCAAACATGGATTGACCAGTTCAGGAGAGACCCAGATTATGGGGCTTTCCATTTCCGGCACTTGACCTGCTAGCAAGGGGCCATGCGTCACGCCCCACGCTCCTCTCGAGGCTCCACGGCATACTGACACTGGGTCAGCTACACATCTGCTCTGTGCCTCCATTTTCTCATCTGTAAAATGGAAACATTTTAGGCTCTCCTGACAGGTTGTCCATGAGGATTAAATGAGCTAATCCTTACAAAATGCTTACAACAGGGCATGGCTTGAGTAATCACTCAAGGGATGTTAGCTATTACTACCACTACTACTGCTGTCAATGGAGTCCAAAGATAGGTGATTGTGCCACACGCTTGGCCTGTGCTAAGCTTTCACGACCCCCCTTGAGGTCAAGTCATCCCATTTTATGCTACACGGCTGGTCGTTCTGAACTTGTGTAACCCATTACACTCTTAGCTCTTTTTAAATTTCACGATGATCTGTCCCTTTCAATTTAAAATTTGTGATTTAACAGGTGAGTTGTGTCCATCAATCCCTTTGGTTTCTTAATGTACGGCGTTCATAGTAAGTGCCCAAAGAATCTTTATCCACTGAACGTTTGAAGATTTGTTGTAAAATGCAAACCTGGAAGAGTGGTTAGGTTTATTAGAGCAATTCTCTCATCTTTAGATGCGGGTGGGGCAGGACCGAGGGTAGGAATGGGAAGGCGACCAGAGAAGGGAGGGAGAAGTTCATGATGGTGGAAAGAAATACCAAAAAGGCACCTCACTGAGTACCTCCAGAATTTTGAAAATTGGGGCTGCCACCCTAGGACTTTCGATTTGAAAGCCCAGAAACGGCTTCACTCATTAACTCGACAATTTTCAGGATCTACTATATGCAAGGTAACGAGCTAGGAGAAATAGGGGTATATTCGTACGTAAGACAGTCCCTGCGGTCAAAGGAGAGGAGACAAGATCTGTAAATCAACAGCTCTACTACAATGTGATGTCTGGTCTGGGTGAGGTAGATACAAACTAAAGGCCACTAGAATTCGGATCCTAAGTGGTTACTTTGCTGCCCTTACAGATCATTTTCCTGGCCCAATTCATACTCTTTATATCCACACCTCTTGACATGCAATTTTACATTTCCTTCCCTCTGTGAGCCGGGCAAATTACCTATCTTGACCTGGTTAGTCCACATGACTTGCCTTAGGCAAGCTGTGATGCAGAAATGATGGCGTGCAGGTTCCAAACCCAAGCCTAATGAATCTTGTGTTTCCGCTTGTGTCTCTACTGTGACCATGACACAGGCCCAACCCCTAGATGCGGAGCCAATAGCCTGCACACTGCCTGCACATACCAGCTCCACCACAGCCTGGGATCTAATCCCTGTAAGAAACCCCTTACTTTCTACCATTCAGTACAGCAAGGTCCTGAAACCTAATGGAGGGAGAGAACCCCTGGCTAGACCCCACTGGCTCTGGTTCCCTGATGTCAGCTACATCCAGCACCTGAATGACCGAAGAGACACACAGCCAAATCACTCAGCTGACTCCTTCCTTCCTCAGGACCCAGAGAAAACAGATAATAAACACCCGCTGTCTTAAGTCACTGGGTCTTGGGATTTACAACAGTTAACTGGAACGCTGTTTCTAGTAGAACTGCAATGAGTAAGTGGAATTTAGATGAGACCAGTGTCATTTTCCATTCACCTGAACCAAAAACAAACATTAGGTCGATAATGAGAAAAGTATACCAAATTTTTATTCTTGGGGAATCTGCCGATTTTTCAAATATGACCACTGCTTAAAGGTGCTGAGCTATTTACTGTGTTTATTTACACACGTCACACTCATTATACTATTAAATATTCAGAAACAGATAACTTCATTTCCTGTCCCTATCAACACTGCTTACTTATAATTATACTTAAAAATAAATAGATTACAAACAATAAAACCATGAAACCAACAAAGATGCATGTTCCTTTATGTTTTATTCACCATAAACATTAATAAGTGAATACAGCAAACACTGGAGAAAGGCTTTTTAATAATTTCTGGATGTAAAGCTTAACACTTAAAATTATGCTTGCTCCCCCCACCCACCCCAATTCAACATGCAGGTATGTATTTTCATATATGCTGATCCCAGAGCAGACAATCTCTTTACAGTTTCTTAAGAGAGTATCCTTACCCTGTAACTTAAACAATTTCACAAACTGTATGTGATTCTAGTATAATACCATCATTCAAACAGTTCTTCAAGAATACAGCCACACAACATTCACATTAAAATCTGTGTTTTTAAACATCATTTTAATAAGCCAAACCACAAGAACCCAGGTTCTAGTTTTAAATGTGTTTATGAAGACTGCTGCTGGGCTCAATGCAGATTTTCATGACCACCTAGATGAAGCTGGATATTGAAACGCCTTCAGTAGGTCCAATGATGCAATTTTTCACTCATCCCAAGTATCTCCATATTTGTTTACTTTGACTAGGAAAAAAGCACAAATAATCGATGATTCCAAATATTAACAAGTGAAAGATACTATTTCAAGGCTGCTACTATGATGCAAATTACGTTTAGGTCTCACTTTCAATAAATGCGCATGAGAGAAAGGGGCTAGGTACACTTTTGTGAACTGAAGGTTGGACATAAATAATGATGCACTCTACCAAGAACTTTACATCAATATTTGATCCTCATAATAACCATCCCCATTCGAAGGGGGAGAAAACAGATTAGTAACTTGCCCAAGGTACAAACCTAATAAAGCAAACAGAGCCAAAATCTGCACAAAGGTCTACTTAGGTCCAAAGTGTGGACACCTTCACAACTTTACCATACTAAGTGTGGTATATACTACAGCACATACAAAAAAATTACCACGAAATAAAAAATAATAACAAACACTTGAATTTTGTTTTCCACAAAAAAACAGTAACAAATGATCACATCTTCACGCTGTGGTTAATTCATTCCTCTCCCCCATGAACTGCAATACTATATACAAGAAGGAAATGGTTTCCAATATTCCTGTATTTTACATGAAACTACATTTTGTAATAAGCTCCTTTGTCTTCTCTACTCTTTTGCTCTCAGCCTCCCTTCTACATAGCCTTCCTCTGTGGACGACGAAGCTTCAAAGACTCGAGTATTCATAACCACGTAAAGCAGCCATTCTCAAAGTAGGGACGAGGGACCCCTCCCCCCAAGATTCTTTCAGGAAGTCTAAGTCAAACTACTGCGTTATTATTCTCAGATTACATACCTTTTCCCTATTTTGCCCCTTCCCTGGCCTTCATTCCATCATGAGCACAAGGCAGGCTTCTAGAATTTATGATATATGGTGCTGTCACTGCCTGATGGCTAATTGATAATATGCTTGCCTTTTTGAAATTTCTGTCTTCATTTCTAATTTAGGTAAATGTCAACAAACATAATCTACACAAACTAAGGTGAAAACTTTAAGTGATACTTTCTGACCAAGGGAAGCTACACTGTACTAACGTCAAATTTCCTGTCTAGATTCTAAAAAAGAACATTCTAAAAAATCACCCAAACTATTTTGTAACTGTTTTTTTCTTGAAATTATATAGAGCACATGCCAAAAAATCCATTTTCTTCTTACAAAGAAAAGAATTATTCCACATTACTGTGTCATGTAACAGAGCTTCAGGGTTGTTCAGTCAAAACCACAAATGTCAAAATCCAGCAAATCCCAAAGATCTACCTTATTTCCTTTTGTAAACCTTTATTATTGAGGCCCGACCGAAACACTTCATATGCACTGATACATCAGTGCGTCCTATACTGTGCAGACATACAATAGAAAAGATTACAAAAATGAGAGAAATGCTACTGCCTGCCCTCATGGAGCTTACAGTCTAAATCCTCAAATTCAGAAAAAAGTACCAGTAAGTCTTTACATATTATAAAATAATGGCCACTGAATGCAAAATGATTATGCAACAAGTTTTTTTCTAATGATAAACATTAACAGGTATTTTTTATTATAAATCTATTTTAAAGCTGGATTTTTTACAATAATATGACAGCAGTATTAAACAGAATTCTAAATGAAGCAGCCACTAAACAGAAATAAAATTGGTTCTAAAAGAACAATCATAATAAAAAATACCCAGAATTTTACTGTATTTTTGCATTCTTTGTGGCATAGGGCTCTCAAGAAGCTATCAAGGATCTCTTCTTTCCTTCTTTTTTTTTTTTAAAGTAATAAATAGAAAACCTTAATGACACTCTAAAATTCTTCAAAAATGTCATAAAATTCTACACTGATATAGGTACAAATCCCTGTTCAAAATGTCTTCTTCCATTAGGAGTAAACTTATTTCAGAAAATTTATTTTGGCTAATGTACAGCTGCTCCAGAAGGAATGAAAACAAGCTATGATTTTTAAATTTATAATTAATTATAGAGCAAAAGTACTACTGAAAAAAAGGTCAAACTCTTTCAGAAGTGCCCTAAAAGGTGGTTTATGATGCATATAACTTCTATTTCAATTTCACAAAACATGTAAGAAAATCAATTTCATTATTCGATCATGATTCTGTCATTCTGCTTGAAGTGGCATTACAGCCTGTTATAAATTTCAGGCAACCAGATCTGGTTTTATGCATTCGATGCATCATTTAAAAAACACTTATTAAGGGGCGCCTGGGTGGCTCACAGTGGGTTAAAGCCTCTCTGCCTTCGGCTCGGGTCATGATCCCAGGGTCCTGGGATCGAGCCCCGCGTCGGGCTCTCTGCTCAGCGGGGAGCCTGCTTCCCCCTCTCTCTCTGCCTGCCTCCCTGCCTACTTGTGATTTGTCAAAAAAAGTAAATAAAATCTTAAAAAAACACTTATTAAGTCCCAAGGTGATTTCTGATAAGAGAAAACATTCATAAGGATTTAGAATTTCTACAGCATATTAAAACTAGTCTTACTGTCTTAATTCATACCACTATTTGGACCTTATTATTTTTTAACACAAAATGGTCTTTGGAACAACTTAGAAAAGGAAGACTAATAACTGTGACAGAACTATACTTTAAAAAAAAAAAAAAAAAAAAAGATTTTATTTATTTATTTGACAGAGAGAAATCACAAGTAGTCGGAGAGGCAGGCAGAGATAGAGAGAGAAGCAGGCTCCCTGCTGAGCAGAGAGCCCGACGCGGGACTCGATCCCAGGACCCTGAGATCATGACCTGAGCCGAAGGCAGCGGCTTAACCCACTGAGCCACCCAGGCGCCCCAGAACTATACTTTTTTTAAAAAAAAAGTTATTTTTGTTAATTGCGTGCGGAATTAAATCATGTATTAGTATCATTAATATTTTTAACTAATGCTGCAGTTCCCAAGCCTAAAGAGTAAAGTGATTCAGACTAAACTATCATACCTTCTTTTTTTGGCATTCTTTCCTGTATAGGCCTGACTGAGGGGTCAGTCTTATGTGTTAAAGTTACTTCATATGACTCTCTGTTCTTAGTCCTTAATTCCTCATATGTAATATTTTTTTTCTTAGGACTTTCTTCAGGGTAGGGATCAGGTCCTAAAACAACAAACAGTTAATAAATGGTGATAAAAGGATTTGAATAAACCCAAAGCAACTAAATTTTCTAAATGCTTCTTACCTACAATAAAAACAGAATAAAGTAAAATAGTCAAATTATTACCACCATTCCAAAGGTACTATGTTTTCCGCAAGATAATTACAAAACAAAAACCTTCTTACACTTTTAAGCTTTTATTTCTAAAGTTTAAAATCCACATAAAAAAATTAAAAAGTAACCATGGCCAGAAGAATGGATATCATAATATATACCAGTTCAATTTATTCTCACTAAAATACTACTGTTTTAAACTGGAAAATTATTTGCACTGTTTGTACAATTAAAATTATACAAAAAATTTATCCTACTAGTGACAATTAAAATTTGACAATGCATATAATTTACTTAGTAATATTTTACATAGTTGAACATTCCTATAACCATAATCTATACATGAACAGCTATTTTTTTAAAAATGCTATCTTTATATTTAAACAAAAACACTTGGAAATAGCTCTTGAAAAGTATAAAACATAGTCTTTGATCACAATATGCGTCATTTTTACTCAGGTCTAATGAAGCAATACTGTGGCAGAAAAAAGTGGCAATGATCATTTTGGCCAGGGAAACAGCATCTATTCTTTATCTCTCCCAAAAAAAGTCAAGGTGGCAACGTATATATATCATCAAAGAGGTAAATACTGATGTAAAAATAGGGGAGTGGTTACTCTTACTATTAGATGACAGGAGCAAATATTAAACATAGTTTACAGAATGTATAACCAGCAAAAAAAATCATATAAACATTTTAAAAGAAATGAACTAATGCTAACGTAACATCGAGTCAACAGCTAATTAACTTACAAAGTCTTACACCCCACTCCAGAAGTAATTTTCAAAAAGGTTCTCACATACAAATTGGACATATCATTTTATTAATATAATCATTAATTAAAATAATTTTTTAAAAAGCAGTTTCTTGTAAGTGGTATTTTGGAACTCTCCAGTAAGGTCCCAGTGAATAATCAGAATTTTCAAATCAACATAACTACACTTTAAATGTTTTCAAGCATAACCTTTATTTTGCTACAAGTATACTGCACTGATACAAAGCAAAAGGCTTTAAATATTAATCTAGATATTATACCATTCTTGAAAACTAAATTTTTGCTAAAAAAGAATATAAAGAAAAATATTATAACCTTATACTGGGTTGAAAAAGCACCTGTATTTCACCATTAATGAGTAATTATTAAACTCCTTGCCCTTTACCATAATGATATTTTTAAGATCCTGAAGGAGACAGTGTGCACTAGATTACTAGTTAGGAACTACAAGTTCTTATTCTCACATTGCCAGCAATCAGTGAATGTCCTTGGGCAAATCACTAAACTTCTTTGAATCTTGGTTTTCTCAGTTGTGAAATACAGACATTTAACTAGATGATCTATCTCTTAAGTTCCTTCCAGGTCTAAAAGTTTTTCTCACTGAAAAGAAAATACTTGTTTGTTCTAAAATTCTGTGACAAATAATGGAAACATAGATCAGAAGATTAAGGAGAATTTCTTCCACTTACAAAGCCCAATGAAAATATTCTGCATTGTACAGGGAACATGACTTACTACTTTGGGAAGGTTATGAAGAGCTGGAAGGAATAAAATATAAAACAGCAATGATCTGAATCTGACCGTAATAAACTATCTATAAGTCTAACAGCAATGAAAGAGTGCTTTCTACTTTGAAAGATTAGTAACTCTATCAACTCCTAGTACAAGCAAGCAGAATCAAATAGGGCAAAGAGGACTTTAACAAGAGGGGAGAACGTCCTGGCAAGGGATGACAGCAGCGGGGGCAAAGCAGAGGCGGCTACAACTGGCCCATGTGGAGAGTGGTCAGAGCGGCAAACTCGATTTAGAGAAGGGACTGAGAAAGCAGAGCAATGGATGGATAGACAGCTACTCTCAAGGACATAAAATATATTAAAATATGGGCCTTGCTGCAGTCTGTGGGCAGATACCAAAAGGTTTTTATGTCTGTCTGCTTTTATTTGGAAAAGGAATTGTACAACACAGTATGGAATTTTCTAGTGCCAATGGAAGGAAAGATGGAAGTCATTACAAGGGAAGAAGTGATGCATGGCTAGAACACGAGTAGAATGGATTTGAACTTGAGAGACTAGGAAAATGAGAGCTGCAATGAGAAGTAACAGCTGCCTGTGAAGATAAATCCTCACCATTCTCTCCTAACTTGCCCACCTCCTTCTCTCTGACTAAGAGGTCTTTGTTTCCAAGCCCTGGCGGGGGAGAATCAAGGCTCCTCAATACCTTTCATCCACTTAAGAATGTCTTTAATTACTTTAACTTCCATTCTCTCCTGTTTCTTCTCTTCCAAAATGTTAATACTTACTGTCCCCACCCCAACCTGCTCTTAAGCAACACTGTCCAATACCACTTTCTGTAATGATGAAAATGTTCTGTAGCTACCCATTCCAAGGGAGCAGCCACTAGCACACGTGGCTACTGAACAACTAAAATGCTACAAAGCAACTGAGGAATTGAATTTTCAATCTGATTTAATTTTAATTAAGTTAAATGGCCACATATATTTAGTGGCTACTTTATGTTCTAACCTACCTGGAAGCCCTTCTACAACTTCTGCAACATTACTTGACCTATACTCAACTTCTCCCTTCCCACCGTTTCCCCTCCCTCCCTTTAACCTAGCAGAGATCCAAATTTCTATCCCAAGCAGCAAAAGTGTTCCTTTAATCTTCTTTGTTCCTCATAGTTACTGGCTTACGGTATTTGCATTAAAGCAAATGTTTTCAAAGAATAATCTATCCGTAATCCCTTATCTAAAACTTGGTAGTCAGAAATGTTTCAGAATTCAGTTTCTCAGATTTTAGAAAGATATCATAGTATATAGCTTGTTAATGTGTCACTTAACCATAGAGTCAGATGTTTGAAGCAGCAACGCATAACCCCAAACATTAATATTTTGTACAACAAAATTCAAGACACATCATATTAAGATAAAGATGATATGGTCAGGGTTTGAAATGACTTAAGTTAGATTTCATCACCAGTTTAATTATAAAAAAAAGCTTTGTAGGGGTGGCTGACTGGCTCAGTCGGAAGAGCATGTGACGCTTGATCTTGGGGTCATGAGGTCTAGCCACATATCAGGAAAATAAATAATAAAAAAAATTAAAAATAAAGCTTTGTGGTTTTCAAAGTTTTTTGGATTTTAGGATTTTTAGATAAGGAACTGCAAAACCTGTACTTCCTGATTCTTCACTTTTCACCGCAAATTAGATTGAAACAAAACAAAAGGAAGTGAACATCTGTTAAGAGCCTATGACGTGGCAGTCTCATTTCATCTCATTCCCGAAGTTCTTTAAGAGGGATTATCGCTCCATTCCAGAGATCAAGGAACTGAAGGGATCACAAAGTTACTTGCCTAAAGTCCCACTAGCAAATTTCAATCATTCAAACCCAGGCCTTAATCCAAATTTGATGTTGTTTCACTTACATTCTGCGATCTTCAAAGCTAGCATTTACACAAACTTCACAAAGCATTTTCACATGGATTTTCTCACTTGACAAGAGTTCTGTAAGGCAGGTAATTATTGTTTTTCTCACATTACAGACAAAGAAGATGAAAGCCTTTAAGACCAGCCTAACAACTGTAACCTCTCCGAAGCCTCCCTGTGGCCCAATTTACCACTTCTTTGCAATAATCACTAAACTTTGTTAGTATTTTTGATTAGTGGGACATACTGGTAATTTTTCCTTATATTTCTATATCTTCTAACAGTCTGAGAGTTTCTCAAGAACAAGAACCAGGTCTTACTCATCTATACTTCTTTCATGCCTAGTTGAGTGCCTGATACCTACTGGATATCAAAAAATGTTGAATGAATGAACAATCAGAAGAACAAACATGATGAGTTTAGGCTGATGGTGGAACATACAGGTGATATCCAGCAGAAAAGGTCATCAAATAAAGTTTATACATACGTTGGACCATATAATGCTGAAACTCATTTCAAGAGAAGTTTCTACCTTGGGCAACATGATCAGTAATACCAGTGGGAGTAGATTCATTCATAGAAGCACTGAATGGAATTGGCTCATAATGAGGAAGCATCTCTTTTTCTATGTTGTCTGCTGCTGGAGACGTCACAAAGGATGAATGACCACTCAAATTTGAGTCATATTTTGACTTCTGAGAATAGTGCCTGTAAATCATATTGTATAAGAAATACAAATTATTGCCTATATCCTAAAAAAAAAAAATGTGTTTAAGTATGAAGCTACTTATCTTACTTTCTAAGAAATTATGTAATTTTTACACGGTTATCTATAACAGTAAAATGAAGTCTGTTTCTCTCTGCCACAAAAACCTTACAAATAAGTTTTGACCCATTTATACAATATACAACTTAAAAACACCACTCTTAATACAGAAGAGAAATGTATATCCAATTTTCTAATTCCCAAGCTTCAGAGACCATTCTTAAAAAAAAATATTTGAGAGAGAAAGAATGTGCGTGAGCGGGTGGAAGGAGGGGCAGAGGGCCGAAGAAAATCTCAAGCAGACTCCCCACTAAGATGGGCTTTAACGTAGGGCTCAATTTCATGACCCTAGATCATGACTTGAGCTGAAATCAAGAATCAGGTGCTTATCCAACTCTGTCACCCAGGCACCCCACTTTAGAGATCATTTTAATGTGTTTAAAGTCCTTGGAGGGGTGCCTAAGTGGCTCGTTCAGTTAACCACCTGACTCAGGTCACGATCTCAGTCAAGGTCATGGAATTGAGCCCCATGCTTGAGACTTTTTCCCCCTCCCTCTCCTTCTCCTCTGTACCTAGGCCCGCTCACTGGCACATGCTGCTCGCTCTCTCTCCAAAATAATAAATAAATCTTAAAAAAAAAAAAAAGGTCCTTGGAAAGAAAAAAGTATTTAAATTTAGAAAATATATCCAGTTCCACATTAAGGGAAGTTACTTCCACAGCTAGCAGGCCATAAACACTATTTTGTTAAAGCAGATATATAAGTAATACTAGCTTTCATAGGGTTTACCATTTATAACAATTTAGGTATTACATCTACTTAATTACATTATCCAGATGGACAGATTCATTCATTTATACTTATGTAATTGAAACAAAACTTTGGAGAACATACTTAAAATAATTTCCCTAATTTAAACAGAAGGATTAAGAAGTTGAAAGTTTAAGGGAGCACCTGAGTGGCTCAGTGGGTTAAAACCTCTGCCTTCGGCTCAGGTCATGATCCCAGGGTCCTGGGATTGAGCCCCGCCATCCGGCTCTCTGCTCAGCAGGGAGCCTGCTTCTCCCTCTCTCTCTGCCTGCCTCTCTGCCTACCTGTGATCTATCTCTCTCTGTGTCAAATAAATAAATGAATAAATCTTAAAAAAAAAAAAAAAAAAGAAGTTGAAATTTAAGAAATGGGATGATAAAATCTGGGAAATCAAAAGAAAAGTCCAAAATTTAGTAAACAAAGGTATTTGCCAAATTAAAATCCTTTACTTCGTATAAGCACTCCTAACGGGCTGCAGCTCTATATTTAAAACAAAGACTGGGGGGGGTGCCTGGATGGCTCAGTCAGTTAAGCATCTGTCTTCAGTTCAGGTCATGATCCCAGGGTCCTGGGATCAAGCCCCATGCCAGGCTCCCTGTTCAGCTGGGAGCCTACTTCTACCTCTCCCCATACCCAGCCCATGCTCTCTCTCTCTCAAGTAAATAAATAAAATCTTAAAAATGAATACATAAATAAAAATAAAACAAAGGTTAAGGGTGTCTGGCTTGCTCAGCTGGATAGAACATGGTGGCTCTTGATCTTGGGATCCTGAGTTCAAGCCCCAAGTTATGTGAAGAATTTATTCAAATAAGTAACTACAAATAAATAAAAATGAAACAAAGGTAGACATGTTTTACTACCCTTTTTAAAACAAAATAGCTTTAGCTTGCTGCAAACAGCAAGTTCCCAATAGTCCTTCAGCTTACAAACTGTTTCATGCCCTGAATTATGGCAGTAACCAGTTACAATTTTTTTAGCTAAAATTAAAAACCTTCAATAAAAATTAGAATTTGGCCTACCCAGATGGTGAAGATCGCCGTGCCTGTCCTGAGCGTAAAGCTTCTCCAAGAGGGGAATTCTCAAGATTTCTGAACTTCTCTTGGCAAGTTTTCACGTAAGAAAGCTTTCCAGCAAAGTATCCCATGATACAAGCAACTTATTTGTAAAAACAAACAAAAAAATGTAACTCAATTTGCCCATTTAAATAAAAATCTTTCCTAAAAAAACACTTTTTAAAGAAATGTGATCTTAAATAGGTCTTGACATGGGAAAACTGAGATCACATTAGATCAGATTCAGAGTACACAGAAAGATTCTGTAGACATGGATCACTTTCACAAAAGGAATAATCCAAAATAAAACTGCTCCAAGATATATAAATTCCACTTTACTCATTATTAATATAATCAGCAAAGATGTGATATAGGAATTAAGAGTTCTAGTCTACTCATAAGGATTTCAGGCCATTTCTTTTCCTGTAAGATGGGAATCATACTATTTGTCCAGCTAATTTTGTAAGACTGTTTTAAAAACTAGGTGCAACAAATTCCTTAAAGTAATAAATTATGAAGTGTACCTAAATGTTACTGTTGCCTTGTGTGTTTATTTACAATATGTAAGTGAGGCTAATCTGGAAAGATTCATAAAAGGTCTCAGGTGCTCTTTTTTAAAGCAATTTAGCTTCTTTCCTATAATCATACTATAACATTAGATAAATTATGCTTATTTACATCTTAAAATGTAAAGAGATTTTTAAAAGTTAGACTTAATTTTAAAAGACAATCTATTTCCGCACAGCTGGACAATTTTCTTTCCTCCAAAGAATTTATTTTAAAATACTATATAGTTTTACAAATTATTTAAAAGTAGCAATTTTATTACATTATAAAAGAAAAAAAATTCTCTTTCAAATAACTTGTAATTCTTAATGCTAACAGTAAAATGCCCAAGTAGTTGACTAGTCCATTTAATGAAAAGCTTAAATAAGCTGGTCAAAACAAATATCAAAACAAATAACCAAATAACAGTTATGAATTAGACAAAATAAAACATTTGGTAAAAACTAATTTTACTCAGGCAAGAAAGCTAAGAAAATGAGTGTTGCCCATACTTACATATAAGTTTAGGGATGGAACCATATTTGGGATGACTTGAAAGGATTCCTAAAGATAAAAGAACAGATATTTCTGAGTCATATTAACTGTTAGAGATAGACACATTTAGATAAGATAATTAAGATGTCTTATCTTTTATTAAAATAAAATAGGCATATGCCAAGTTTATGCTAAAAGTATGTAAGAAAATGACAGAAATTATGATTTAAAAAATGCAAGAAAACTATTTTCTCTGAGCCATACTCTAATCTCTTCTAATGTGAGCAAGTAGTAAAAAGTTTAGCAATATAAAGATGCATCTATTACTCAGCAGCCTTGGGCAACCCACAAAGATAAAAGGAAAAATCAGGGCAGACTATCTTTAAGTATTATTACCTGACTATATTAGCTCTTTCCATCACCTCAGAGAAGTCTAAAAGCTACAGCTATTTAAAAAAGAGAACCAGGGGCACCTCGGTGGCTCAGTGGGTTAAAGCCTCTGCCTTTTGGCTCAGGTCATGATCCCAGGGTCCTGGGATCGAGCCCCACATCGGTCTCTCTGCTCAGCAGGAGCCTGCATCCCTCCCCCTCTCTGCCTGCCTGTCTGCCTACTTATGATCTCTGTCAAATAAATAAAATCTTTAAAAATAAATAAATAAAAATAAAAAAGAGAACCAAGTAAATTCAACATCAACAGAAATATGAAGACAATCCAAAAGACTCTACAAGCTATCAGAACAGGTGAATTTATTAGCAGGCTCACTTGATACAAGGTCAATATAAAAAAAAATACTATACTTCCTGTATATGAGAAACAAACAAACCAAACCTTTTTCAAAGATACAATTTATTATAGCACCCAAAGACATCAAAGATCCAGGAGCAATCTAATGAATAATGTGAAGGATTTGTGCACTGGAAAGTACGAAACTCACGGAGAGAAATGAAAGCTAAGTAGAGAAATAATACATTCGTGTCCATAAAGGGAAGACTACAAATACTGCCAGTATGACGACTGTCCATAAAGTCATCTATAAATTCAATCCAGTCCCAATTAAAAATCAAAGTGTTCCTAAAAGTTGAAAAACTTATTCTGAAAATCATGTGGAAATACAAAGAGCTGAGAACCAAGGCAATACTGAAAAACAAAAGAAGTGAAAAACTGAGTACCAAATACAGAGATCTACAATAAAGCTACAGTAGCTACGACTGTTGTAAGTGCCAGAACAGATAAACCCATCAAAAACCAGAAGAGTCAAGAAACAGATCCATACATGGTCACTTATGACAAAGGCAACAGTGCATGCAGTGAACAAAGACAGTTCTTTCAAAATATAGTGAGCAGTCACCTCCATATCCCTAAGGAGGAAAAATGTACCTTTACCCTACACCTCACACAATATAAGTGTACCTCAGAAATACTGCAGGTTCGGTTCAAGAGCACCACAATAAAGGGAGAATCACAATAAAATAAGTTCAATGCATTTTTTTGTTTCCCAGTGCATACAGAAGTTTATGCTGTCCTGTATTAAACATGCAATAATACTGTCTAAAAAAATGTATATAAATATTTTACTGCTAAGAAATTCTAACCATTGTCTGAGCTGTTGTAATCACTGATCACCATTACAAATATATAAGGGGAACATCTCCTGTGAGAATTGCCAAAATGTGACAGAGACACAAAATGAACAAATGCTGTTGAAAAAATGGCACCAATGAGACTTCTTCAAAGCAGAGTCGCCATAAACCTTAGATTTGTAAAAACCACAGTATCTGGGAAGCTCAATAAAACAAAGCACAGTAAAACAAAATGTGCCTATATTCAAAAACAATTCCTGGGGCACCTGGGTGGCTCAGTTATCATCTGCCTTCAGCTCGGGTCACCATCCCAGTGTTCTGGGATAGAGACCCATAATGGGCTCCATGCTCAGTGCAGAGCCTACTTCTACCTCTCCAGCTCCCCCGAGCTTGTGTTCCCTATCTCTCTCTGACATAAATAAATAAAATCTTCAGAAAACAAAAAAACAAAACGATTCCAAATGACTTGAAAATTTAAGTATGAAAGAAAAAATAAAGCTCATAGAAAAAAGCGTTAGAGATTCCTCATGTCTGTTATTAGGCAAAGGTGTTGAGCGCATAAAGCCTTCATCATAAAAAACATGGTAAATTATTTTACATACTAAGAACTACAGTTAATCAGGGGAAAAAATAATCACAAGACATACATCTGACAAAAAATTCACTTCTAGAATATACAGAAAACCTCACAAAATCAAAAGAAAAAGACAATCCAATGAAAAATGGACAACAGACCTGAACAGACACTTCGCTAAAAAAGAACATATTCAAGTGAGCTATAAACAAAAGAAAAGGTCCCCAACTTCATTAGTCATTAGGAAGATACAACTTAAAACCATAATCAGTCTTAACTATTCACTCACCACAATGGCTAAAATTCAAAGGACACGAAAAGAGGAAGTGACGGCGATAATGTGACACAAACAGAACTCTACTAATAAATTGGTGTGAGTGTACAATGGTCCAAACAATTTAGAAAGTCCGGCAGTATCCACCACAGCTGAAAATATACCTAATCTATGACCCAACAAAACGACTACCAAAAGGTACCGTATTCATAGCAGAACCATTTGTAATAGTCAAAACTGGAAATTACCGGGGCGCCTGGGTGGCTCAGTGGGTTAAGCCGCTGCCTTCGGCTCAGGTCATGATCTCAGCGTCCTGGGATCAAGTCCCGCATGGGGCTCTCTGCTCAGCAGGGAGCCTGCTTGCCTCTCTCTCTCTCTCTCTGCCTGCCTCTCTGTCTACTTGTAATCTCTCTCTGTCAAATAAATAAATAAAATCTTAAAAAAAAACAAACAAACTGGAAATTACCCAATTGCCAATGTACAACAGAATGGATACACTGCTGTGGTGTATTTACACAGCAGAAAACTATACGGCAACCAGAATATATAATCTACAATTACATGCAACAATGTGGATGAATCTAGTATGTGTTAGAAAAACCAGCTCTCCAAATAAAAAGCTGATTTGGAATGTCGGTTGATTTCCATGGAGAAAATACTTGCACCATGACCAATTTCAAGCTATCAATGATTTCAACACTGGCTTGCCAAGCTGTTGAAAATTTAACAATCAGCTTTCTGGAAGTGGTACAAGCCAGCTCTAGTATACCACTGGATGAATCCAATAACTCTGAAGGAAGATATACAGAGGAATTCTTAATTGTAGGATTTCATGTGTATGAAATACGAACTAAGTTATGCTATTAGCTTCAGGTACACAACCGACATGAGAAAAAGGAAGATAGTATCGATACCTACCTTCATTCAAAACTGTTCCTTCATTCTGTCTCCAAATAGTTAGAGACCACTTACAACACACAGACATTACCTACTAGAAAGTAGGAATAGAACAGTAAACAAGATGTTCTCTCTTGCTCTCAGAGTTTTTACAGTTTTGCCCTCTGATCAGTGCCAGAGATAGCCTGTTTCCTAAGAGGAAGTAGCAAGAATAGAGGCAAATAGACTTGTTGACGGCTAATTCAATACCCTTGGCAACAGATGGCTGCATTAATTATGCTGGCGGGGCAGATGGAGGTAGACAGTTTATGGAGATATTTAAGAGCTGGACTAGAATGAACACTCATTGGGCAAGGCAAATAAGAGGCAGAGGTTAAGGATAACGCCTTAGTTTCCTAGATGAAGAGTCCACCATTCAGACATGGGGACAATAGAGAAACTGGTTTGGAGGCAAATGAACTCAGTTTGGGATTAAATAAGTCACTGTGAAGAGTCTGTAAGAAGGGCCATTCATGTGAACATATGCAAAATACGGTTCTGGAGCAGAGATGTAGGTGAGGGAGAATCACGGGGATTTAGAGCAATAGAGGGTCCTAAAGCCCACATTAGCACTCCCGTAATAGTTTACACAGACTGAAGACTGAAAGGCAAAGCAGAACTCTGAAGAACACAAGTGGAGGATGAAAACCCACATTAAAATATTAAGTACTGGCAGTTCTTGAATTTTTGTCTGTTGGTATTATCTGCCAAAAACAGTGTATAGTTAGTACATATTAGACACTCAGAACACATGAAAACATAGAGGAGTTTCCAGTGGCAGAAGAAAAATCAGAATGTGCTTTCACAGAAGTCAGGTGAAAAGAACCATTCCAGAGATTGGTTAAAGTTGTATAATCATCAGGAATAAAAACTGCCCATCGAATTTAGGCAACAAGGAAGCTGTCCTCGTAATATTCTGAAGTGTTGGTAAATGTCAGAACATATGCATAATCTTTTCACACAGATTGTAATGGGTTAAAAGAAGTAAAAATTGGGGGCACCTAGGTGGCTCAGTTGTTAACTGTCTGCCTTCGGCTTAGGTTATGATCGCAGGGTCCTGGGATGGAGCCTGAGCCCCACATCGGGCTCCCTGCTCAGCAGGAAGCCTGCTTCTCCTACTCTCGATCCCCTGCTTATGTTCCCTCTCTCACTATCTTTCTCTCTGTCAAATAAATCAATAAAATCTTAAAAAAAAAAAAAAAAAAGAAGAAGAAGAAAAAAGTGAAGTGCTCATTTGTGAAGTTTGACTTCAAATGCAAGACAGCTGGGAACAGTTGGAAAGGGATATGAGGGAAGATCTTTCTTTTTTATGTTCTCAAGTTACAACAGACCTGGGCATGTTTAAATGTTCTGGGGGAAAAAAAATAGACAGAGAACAAGTAGTGATAGAGCAGCTAAGACTATGCTGAGTATGACATAACACACTGTGGATGAAAGCACATACAAAATGCTAGGCATTCTGATTAAAGGCAAAATGTCTTGGTGGATTCTGAATTCCTTTTCTAAAGTCTTCCCAATTTCTTTTTTTTTTTTTTTTTGGAGACTGACTTTATTAGGACACTGCATCCAAAACAAATCCTCAATACAACTTAACAATAACAAAATCCCTTAATCCTGGAAAATAGTTATATGAATAGCACATCAATGTATTTTTTATATTTTTATTCCAAGTTATCAAAACCCTAGAAGTAACAACTCTGACAAAGTTATTGTATTATACAATAAACATTAATCCATAAATTAGGTTAATCATTTTCAGCAATTCTTTCCAAAAAATGGAGGGGCACCTGGGTGGCTCAGTTAGTTAAGTGTCCGACTCTTGGTTTCCATTCAGGTCATGATCTCAGGGTCATGAGATCAAAACCCACGTGGAGCTCAATGCTGGGTGTGGAACCTGCTTAAGATTCTCTCTTCCTCCCTCCCTCTGTCCCTCCTCTCCACTCACAGCATGCACAAACTCTCTCTAAAATAAATAAATAAAATCTTTTAAAAATAAAATAAAAATTAAAAATGGATTATTGAATTCTACTGTAAAGGCTCCAGGCTCAGACCTTACAGACAATTACAATCCTCTGGAAAAATGTCATTGATCATGGTATGACTTTTGCAAATGAAATCACAGAGGCATAAAGTGCCACTGATGACAAGTCAAATCATCACCAAATGGTGACTAAAAATCCAGGAAGATTTTAGCTGTAAGAAAAATCTGCCTCCTCAGTTAGAAGTTCTAACATTTTCAGTGGGATTCACCCTATCCAAGAACAGCTCTATCACGATATATCTGCAACTTATAAAAGGAAATTTCTGCTTCAGTTGTGTGTGTAATTAGTTACGTAGGAGGAAGGCACTGTAATATTCACACCAAAAGAATCAGGGACAGAAAGTGGCCCCAACCCCCTTTCTATAAGATAAAACTCTGGTTTTAAAGAGCTAGAGAGCCACTAATCTTTAAACCAGTGCATTAAGAATTACCTGGAGCTTGTTAGAACAGATTCCTAGGCCCTACCTCAGAGATTCTGATTAAGGAGTTTTGGAACAGGGCCCATGAACTTGCATTTCTAATAAGATCCTAGGTAATAGTGATGGTGGCCTTCTTAGACCATGTTTTTTCCTCTACCTCCCTGCAAACAGTCTGCAGGTTTTTAGTTACTTTCTTGCTCTTGTAGATTGTGAATGTTGCTACAGTGTCAGAGGACATCAAATTCTTAAGTCTATTTATGAGTCAGGGGTCCATGGAGACACAACTCTCCTAATGTTGGAGAAACATACCAATGATCATGTTTAATATGACATTATTATACTTTATCTAAAAATCAGGAAAACATAAAAACATAATGATATCCAAAATGCCAAATAAATCTGAAGTTTAAATATTTACCTTTACTAATTAATCCTTGAGTAATCAACATACTTGTTGCAGCCAAAGGCACAGCTAAAGGAAGAAAAAGAGCTTGTCAACATCAACAAAAAGAAAAGACTTAGATTATCTGAGATCACTAGGATAAATATGCATCAGTACAACTATCTAGGAACATCTTTACAAGAGATTTTTCCAGGGCACAAAAATCTGGCTCAGCTGATTAAGCGTTTGCCTTCAGCTCAGGTCATGATCTCAGGGTCCTGGGATCAAGCCCCACATAGGGATCCTTGCTCAGTGGGAGTCTGCTTCTTCTTCTGTCCCTCCTCGCTGCTCAGGCGTTTTCTCTCTCTCAAATAAATAAAATCTTAAAAAAAAAAAAAAATAAGATTTTTCCATTTTTAAAAGCTGTATTTTAGGGGCACCTGGGTGGCTCAGATGGTTAATCATCTGCCTTTGGCTCAGGTCATGATCCCAGAGTCCTGGGGCTCCTGGGATAGAGCCCCATGTTGGGCTCCTGGCTCAGCAGGGAGTCTGTTTCTCCTTCTCCCTTGGCCTCAGCCTCTTCCCCTCCCCCTACTCATGCTCTCCCTCTCTCTCTGTATCTCTCGGTCTCAAATGAATAAATAAAATCTTTTAAAAAATAAAATAAAATAAGAGCTGTACTATATACAATCAGAAGAAATAATAAACTAAAAGCTGTATTATATACAATCCATAGAAATATAAGAAAAAATTTAAATTTAAGAAAATATTATAAATATTAAACAATGTAACTCAAGAACCATCTAGATTTGGCTTTAAAAGGGCCATTCATTAATATCACCAATAAAGACAACATTCTAAATAGGGACCAAAAGTCATTTCTGAATTAGAGTAAGAGGGAATTAATAAGAGGCAAGAAGTAGTATTACAATAAGAGCCACTACTGAATAAGTACTAAATTCCATGGCCCCTGCTAAATGCCTTATATACGTTTTCTCATTTACTTTTAACGTATCTCTAGAGTTATTTTTTTTTAATTACTGCCCTTTTAAAGGTAAGAAAATTGAAACTCAGAGATGTTAAGGTTAAGTAATTTGCTCAAGGCCATACAGCTACTTCAATGGCAATTCCAGATTCTAACTGTCTGATATCGTTATCTCAAGCTTTTAAGTTCTGTAGTACACTGTATGAACCAAAACACAAAAATACTTGTCGACAATTACACGGTGACGGGGGCAAGAATACACAAGAATACATTTTAAATACTATAGTTTTTTCTTCTAAACCAGTGTATTCCTCAAAACTAAGTGAAAATATTACATAATGCAACACTGTGTCAACTACATTTAATTTTTAAAAATCTACATATGTACACATATTAACCCAGACTGAAAAATCCAAAGCTCTCCATCATAATCTCCAAAAAGCTCATAATTAAATATCACTGTTTTTTCCACCAGCACTGTCCAAAAGAATTTTCTGTGATGATGGCAGTAGTCTGTATCCGTGTTTTCCCATTAGGTAGTAGGCAGAAAAGATTTAAAATAGGAACCCTGAGACTGCCATCCTTAAAAAGACCTCCTTACAATGTCCTTGCCTGATGTGGGAACGTGGCTAGTAAACAGTTCTCTACAAGTGATAAAAAACTTGACCTGAGTAAGTGGCTCACTGTGCCTAAACTGCTTATACAAATATAGCTTATGCTGAACACCTGCTTTCCTTCTGAGAATCTGGAATTTTGGTACTTGCTAGGTTGAGCTCATGGGACCAGCCCTCTGTTATTGTAAAAACCCCGGGCACTGAGTCTTTTTTACTGAGCGTCCTTGGTGGGTAACACTTCACTCACATTATCACAACTCAGCTGGAGAAAATTATCACGTCCACTGGTGTGTGACTCTACTAGCAGAGTCCTAGAAGTCTTGCTTGGTCTACCTGGTCTTCTTTGACTTGAACCCACACTCCTTTCCTTTTGCTGATTTTACTTCGTATCTTTTCTGCTATAAAGTATTTCAAATTTAACTAGCCACATGTGGCTGCCACACTAGAGAGCATAGTTTCAGACCAGGGGTTGGGAAATGTTCTATAAAGACCCAGATGGTAAATATTATAGGTTTCACAGGCCACAGGTCTGTCTCATCTACTCAACTGCCAATTATAACCAAATGCATTGAGCAATAATAAACAAATGAACATATGGATGCAAAAATATAAATGTAATGTGATTTTCACATGTAACAAGATATTGTAACTCTTGATTTTTGTCAACCATCTAAAAATAAAAATGTAGAAACTATTCTTACCTCATGGCCATACAATAACAGATTTGGCCCTTAGGCTATAGTTTGCTCAACTTTGGTCTATACCCCATGAGCACTCAAAAACTAAGGTAATTTAAGACCTCTGAACTATTAGAGATCTCATGATTGAAATCCATTAATTTTGGACTAGGGCATTAGCTCTGTCCAAACACAATCTGCAGAAATCCTAAGGTTTAAATCCTTTGTCTACTACTTACGAATGGATTTTACTTTTGCTAGAAAAATATGTTCTTTAAGGTTGGTTGGTTAAGATACTTAATGAATTATCGTTTAATGGCTTTTTGGCGGACAGGTCTCTTTCCATTACAGCGTCAGTAAAATTTGTTATCATTTTCCCCCTTCAGCTTGACTCAAGGATGGCAACATGAAGCACTGAAGAATCACACAAGGATAAAACGTACTGAGTCAGCTGGCCATCTCACTTTGTCCTTAGGCCAAGATGGTATAATACAGAGAGTAACAGTTTGGTTAAAATTCTAGTACTAGTTCTGCCATTCACTACTACCTCTTTATATAAATTTCTTAACTTCTTTTCGTGCTATAATGGATAACGGATTAGAACTAACATCTGGTCTCATGTATTTTGTCACCGTAAAAGAGAATGGTAAAACCAAAACAGACTTCAGAGATTATCCAATCTTTATCTTAACCAGAGTAAACTGATAATTGGAAAAAGTAAGTCATGTGCTCAAAAGCAACAAAGACAGGGGCACCTGGGTGGCTCCGCCGGCTAAGTGACTGCCTTTGACTGCTTTGGCTCATGACCCCAGGTGCTGGCATGGAATCCCATGTCAGGCTCCCTGCTCAGCGGGAAGTCTGCTTCTTCCTCTCCCTCTTCCCACAACTTCTGCTCACTCTCTTTTGCTCTGCTCTCTCTCAAATAAAATCTTTTAAAAAAGGAAAAAAGCAACACAGGTGGATAGTTTATGGTAGAGCTGGGTCTAAAACCCAGGTTTCCTGACCGCCAGGTCCACAGCCTTTTCCACTGCAGTATGACTCCTATCTCAAAGTCTGTTTTAAAATGTTTCTTTATGCAAACCAGTACTACTGCTGACCAGAAGCTTTTTTGCACTATGACCCCTGACCCCAGTCCTGACCATATCCAATATGAGGACCCTAAAATTCCTAAACTCTTCTCCTCTTACAGTAACAAAATGCTAATCTAAATTTGTAACTGTGTTCAACTGAAACATTTATTTTGTAAAATCATGGTAGCACAAATAGCCAAATACAGACAGTTTAACACTTACAAAATAAATTGAGTCAATCCTCATAATAATCCTATGAAATCAGTTATTATCCCCATGTAGATTAGGAAACTGAGGTATACAGGCATCAGGTGCTTGTCCAAAATATGAAAGCTAAATGATGGATGGAGCTGGGATCTGGATCCAGACAGGCACCAAAGTCTACATTCCTCAATCAATATACTATCTCATTAGGAAACCGACAGTACAGCACGGCACCTGGCTTTCTCAGTTAGTGGAGTATGCAACTCCTGATCTTGAGGTTGTGGGTTTGAGCCTCACACTGGGTGTAGAAATTACTTAAAAATAAAATTAAAAAAAAAAAAAAAAGAGAGAGAGGGAGAAGAAAAGAGAACCAATAGTACACATGTGTATTATCCACAAAATCTATAAATGATGCATAAAACTGGTATAATTCATATACTTTTTCACTAATTCCCGAAGTTGAGAACTGTTATATGTAATACACATTAAACTACCCTTTATGTAATAGATTCCTTCATTACCTCTACGTATGGGCACAGATATAACCAGTTTGTGGTTAGTGCATAAGACGACAATTTTAAGGGCCCTGGAAATAAGATCCCCTCATAGTTGTATTTTAAAATTAAGTAGATTAAAGTAGAAATAAACAAGTTACCATAAAGAGAATGAACCTAGATCAAACCTAATTTTAAACCAAGAGGACTATATTTAACAGATCTTAAAAAATGTGTAAAAATTACCCTAGGAAGTACTTTTTCTACTCATTCCTACTTCCACCGCGCCTTTTTTAAAAATCAATGGACATAAAATGATACTCTCCAAAGTAACATGGATTCCATAAATTCATTGATATAAAGTTAACATCACATACTGCATATTTAACATATATAAACATGCATATCCTTATACAAAGACACAAATATTAATGTATAAAATTTCCTAATACATGACTAATAGTTCTCCTGATAACCTTATGTTGAACTGCCTATTGTCCATGGTTACAGCCAAGGTTCTGTGTTTTCCATGCTTGATGTTACTGCAACATGCAACACCTAGCCTATCTGCTTTAAAAAGTAACCATTACATACTCATGTCCTAGTATAAGCTATTCAGTAATTTCCCCATAATCGATATGGTATGTAACTAACAAGCTGAAATACAACTAATGAGGTATGCTTCCCAACTTGTGATTAATCTGGTTTGTTAAAACATTTTATTTTTAAGTAATCTCTACATACAACGTCAAGCTCGAACTCACAACCCCAAGATCAACAGTCACATGCTCTACCAGATGAACCAGCCAGGCCCCCACGATTCATCTGTTTGATACACAGAATTACTGAGGTTCCCACTGTTCATATACTTCACGTCCTACTTTTAATAGGCATACACGAGTACTCTACCTACTGATCGCTACTCTTCCACACTTCTAGCGTAATGCTGTTACAGCTATTTAGAATGTTAAACCTATAAAGCAAGTAGCTTAAATTTACCAGCCAGCAATTAATCCGGACACCACAGTATCTACATGGCCATGAGCCCAACATTACAATGATCCCAAATCCCTATCCACCAGACTTGTTTTCTTAATTGTGTCAAAAGTAGACTTGAAAATAGACCATTGTATCTATCTACTCTAGGCAACCCACAAAGACAAAATATCTGTTGCCAGAGTACAACTGACTTCCCTGAGAAATTATTGCCTATGGGCCATGAAAACATTTTACAGGTCCCTGATCCACGACGACTGCGGATCTAAAAGAATTGTTCTCACCCGCAGATGTGATCCTCATCTAATTCTTACTCGGGTTCTTTCTAGCTTGAAAGCTCTGAAAGTCTCTGAATATCTGAACTGAAGATAAAATGCACAAGCTTATATGAAACTCCTATTTTCTTTTCAGTCTCTGTTGATTATTTTACCACCACCTGTTGCCTTACGCAGGGGTGCTACCCAAACTTCTGCCTACCATTCCTACATATTAACCACATGAGAGATATTGTGCTTTTATTCCTACACTTACTAATCATTACTTTATAATTTAATGATTACTCATTATTTATTAATTATTCCTACACTTAACTCCTTGAATTCACCAATACAACTATATCTCCAACCCTAATTTCTCACATACACCTTTGCTCTCTAGGTGCTTACAAATCTTCTATAATCATATGCTGCACCAGGAAAGACTGTCCAAACGAGATTCCTCCTTCAAACAGTAACTCCTACGGACTAAATATCTTTTAATCTGTAATGTCATTGTTAGTCTCCTAAGATGGGTATCTTGAAGTTAATACCGTTATAATCAGTTTATTTTAAAATCCTGTTATCTATCCTTTAAAAGAGATGCCATCCCATCTTCTGTAGTCCAAATGACACTACACTCCATGACACCTCAATGACTGCATGCCTGAGGTACTGCCAAAAGCTCGTAAGACTTCATAAAGTGTTACCTCTTATCCTTCTAAGCCATCCTGCACACTGCTACCTCATCTCCCTTTTAAAAATCTGCAAACCAATCCCTTGGGCACAGAACCGAAAATATGTAATGAATCAAATCTTCAACTTTTTGGTATTGCGTTCATTTACCACCCCCAACAAAAGACCCCATTCCAATCAATTCAGCCTCAAGGCTCCAGTTCAGATGAAGTTACCATAGATTCTGCCTTTGCTCACTTTTCCTTTATCTAAATGTTCTTCTACCCCCATTCTACTTTATTTAATTCAAGTCCTATTAGTTGTTGAGTCTCATTTGTTTGATAAGGACTTTTTTAGTTAAATCAACTCCAATTAATTTATCCCTTTTAAAAATTCCTACTGCCATTATGTATTTAATCTTTCTCCATGTGTTTCATGTGTTAGCTTTGTCTCAATTACAACAAAAAATCTACTTCAGGACAAAGACTAGGTCTCATAAAACTTATCTACCAAGCACTGAAACCGTAAACACCAGGCCAACTGATAAAAATGTAAATCATTCTTTAATTATTTAAGTCGCCCCTTCCCTTTCTAAAATTCCACTGTTTTTTTATAGAATCACTTTATCTGAGGGGCACCTGGGTGGCTCAGTTGGTTAAGCATCTGCTTCAGCTCAGGTCATGATCCCAGAGTCCTGGGATCAAGCCCCACAGCACCCTACCTCAGGTTCCCCGTTCTGGAGTCAATCTGCTTTTCCCTTTCCCTCTCCCCCTGCTCGTTCACACATTCTCTCTCTCTCTCTCTCTCTCAAAAATAAATAAAATCTTAAAAATATATATATAATATGAAAGGACTGCAGTGATCAGATGAAGCAACTTCAGGACTCTGTTCAAAAATAAGATTCTAGGGGCGCCTGGGTGGCTCAGTGGGTTAAGCCGCTGCCTTCGGCTCAGGTCATAATCTCGGGGTCCTGGGATCGAGTCCCGCATCAGGCTCTCTGCCTAGCAGGGAGCCTGCTTCCTCCTCTCTCTCTCTCTGCCTGCCTCTCTGCCTACTTGTAATCTCTCTCTGTCAAATAAATAAATAAAATCTTTAAAAAAAAAAAAAAGATTCTATTTTATGCTGCTTTCAACAATGTCTGTATTTAAAAAATAAAATCTTCATGTATGAAGTCTCTAGTTGTAAATGAGGACCCAGGAGCATAACAGTATTTCACAATATAAAGTGGACACTAACTAGGTTTTATAATAGTCAGAAATCTAAGAGTTAAAATCACACACTTCTGTCTCAGACAGACTTGGCTTCAAGTCCAGACATTATGACTCATAGCTCATTTAACATCTCTAAATTTCAATTTCTTCATTTTTAAGGTGAGAGTAGTAGTTATCAATCTAATTGGGTGGTTTTTATATAATCCACATACACTCAGTAAATGCTAGTTGTTACTGTTACCAACAAAATTGAATAAAGTTCTACAAATTATTACTTTAAATATGTACAATTTGTTTCCCTTAATCGATCTTTTTTAGCAGTAACCATACTACACCAAAAGTGTGCCAATTTTTTCTATACGAAGTCACAATAATTTTGGATACTAAAGGTGAAATTTTGTTGATTAGAAAACTTACATCTGAACCAGAAGCTTTCATCGTTGCACTCTGCGAAGACTCTTCTTTCTTCCTCTGTTGGAATGTAATCAGCCCCTATGTCTTTTTACCAAGGAAAATTGGCAAACATTAAAATGCCCATGGAAAAGCTAAGCCTAAAAATTTAATTCAATCTCAACATTAACAAAACACATCCAATTTTTTTAAATGAAACAAATGCCTCATAAACTTTTTTTAAAATTTAAATTCAACTTATTTAGTTTCAGGGGTAGAATTTAGTGATTCATCAGCTGCATGTAACACCCAGTGCTCATTCCATTAAGTGTCCTCCTTAATGTCCATCACCCACATACCCCATCTCTCCACCCACCTCCCCTGCAGCAACCCTCAGATTGCTCCCTACAGTTAAGAGTCTCTAAACAGGGACGCCTGGGTAGTTCAGTTGGTTAAGCAGCTGCCTTCGGCTCAGGTCATGATCCCAGTGTCCTGGGATCGAGTCCCACATCAGGCTCCTTGCTCAGCAGGGAGCCTGCTTCTCCCTCTGCCTCTGCCTGCCATTCTGTCTGCCTGTGCTTGCTCTTTCTCCCTCTCTCTCTCTGACAAATAAAATCTTAAAAAAAAAAAAAAAAAAAAGAGTCTCTAAACAACGGGCTTATAAACTTGAAGCAAACTGACTTCAAAGAGAAGTCAGTGCTACTATTAGTCAGGACTGACTACATAATGTGCTGGTCCAGTGCAAAATGAAAATTTGGAACCATTTACTCAAATTATTAAGAATTTCAAGATGGGGGTGCCTGCGTGGCAAAGCCAATTAAGTGTCCTGACTCTTGGTTTTGGCTCAGGTCATGAAGTCAGGATCCTGGGATCTAGCCCCATGTCAAGCTCCACACTCAACAGGAAGTCGGCTTGGGCTTCTCACTCCCTTTTCCCCTCCCACCATGCACACCCGCATGCGTGCTCTCTCTCTCTCTAAAATAAATCCTAAAAAAAAAAAAAAAAAAAGAATTCCAAGATGGCAACAGATCATTAGAGTGAATCCCTATCCCATTGCACAGGTCACACACCCCCTAAACCAGGCCAGTTGCTGCTACTCAAGGCAGTGAGTTTTTATACATAAAAAGGGCTTCTAATTATAAATATTTAATTGATAGTTACGGGGAATTGGTCTTGGAACTTCTGCATTCGGCTCTTGAAAATCAGCTCTCCCATTCATTTTTCCTGCATCAAAAACATTTCAGCATTAGAAATCATTCAACAGACCAAACTCAAGTAAGACACAGCATAGTAAAATCACCAGTCTACAGGCCAAACAAGCAACAAATACTTACTAGACACTACTACACCTGAAGTACCTGACATAATAAAAAGTGACCTAAATAAAAATGTAACCGACCTATTAACTTACTTGGATCTGATTACCCATCTTAGGTCCCTTAACTGAAAAAGAATAGGTCCTTTTTAATTATCAACAGATTATGTCAAATTAAGATATAAAATGGTACCAAAGAAATACACATCTCTCTCCTCCTGAAGCTTGGTGATGTCACACTACCTATCTTGTTGTCCTTTCACAAATATATGCACAAAGATTACGATGATTTCCCAAATTAGAAGAAGAAACACCTCAAAATTCATTTCTGGGCTTCCATCTTTTTTTAAAAAATGAAATAATCATCAGGAAACCCACAACCTCCTCCACAAAGCACTACTCCACAGAAACTGAATAACAAAGACGTCATATTCTTCTCCCTGTCGTTAAAGCTAACAGCAAATTCTGCATCCTCCAAACTTTCCTCGCTCTCTAGAGACTCAGAATGTATGATTTCAAAATGCAAAATTTCAAGAACATACGTTATTTACTTATTTTTTTTTTAACCCCGTATCTCAGGATTTAAGAGACCAACAGACTGGATAACTGCGTATTTTACAGAATGTTCACACAGGACCATGATAATTCCCATCTTAAAAGCCATTTACACAAAAACGAGAAATGGCATACACGGTGGGAATAGCAACCGAGGCTATTTCACTCAATAAAGCATCACTGAGGGCCCACTGTAGGCCAATCCCTTGCACAGGAAAAAGAAACAGAAAGGGTAAAATGAACTCCTGGACGGATGGAGCTTGCTAAACAGACTACCTATAAAACGTTATTTTCCGCAACAGCATCCTACTTAGAAACCCTAGCGACAGGGCTGACAAGGCCCCTTCAACAACACAATTTAAGCTACAAAAAAAAAAGGCTGAATCCCGCACTGCACAGCCACAACCCCCGCGTCTCCCACCTGCAACACCCCGGGACACACATCAGTCACCACGAAATCACCCCCTCGCCTCCCCCAGGCACCCGCACTCGGGAGCCCGAGAGCCAGCGGGCGACCTGCCCACTCTCGCAGGCGGGAAAATGGCGGAAGGTGCAGGGTAGCGGCTGGCCGCTCGGAGGCGGTGAGTGGCCAGGTGGGGGGCGGAATGGAGGCTCATTGCGTCACCTCACCCACCTCCGGACCACAGCGGCGATCGCGCGGCGAGCCGAGGCGATCCGGGGCAGAAGGCCTCGAGGGGACCCTAGAGGGCTCAAGTAGGAAGAAGAGCCCGCGGAAACCCTCAGGCGCGCGGCACCGCAGCAGAGTTGGGGGTGGGGAGCAGCCAGCCACTCTGCCTCCAAGAAGTCACCCAAATACGGGCTCAAAATGACCGCGACCCGGAAGCAATGGCCACCTGTGGGCGGAAATGACGTCAAGACCTCCCTGCGGAACCCAAACGCTCTCAGCCTCGGACTGGAAGGCAGCGCCCGCGTCTGTCGGCCCCGCCCTCCTCTGCCCGCCCCTCCTCCCATTTCCCCCGGGCCGCGGCGCTCGCGAGCTGCACTGCGGCTGCGCGCGCCCCTCTGCGGGTGCGGACCCCGCCCCGCCCCCTCGTTGAGGTCCAGGGGTGGCTTGATTTCAGGCTCTAGTGTCGTACCTTTGTGGCCTTCCAGTGACAGGTTGACAGGAAAGTTCAGGAACCCCTTTTTAAACCCGTTATTAAGAGTAGCCGGTTTTCCTTGATTTCTTTGGTTTGGGGCTTTACACGATCTGTTTCATTCTTGGAGCCTCTAAGTTTAAGTAATGGAAAGTGATTATTAAGCCTGCGAACTTGGCTGTGTCATGGTGTCTTGAGTCCAGCTGCGGACTCGTTCTAGAACCTCAGGCATGGCACGTTCTCTCTCTGAGCCTCAAGTTTTTCTCATCCGAAAAAATGGAAATTACACTTGCCTCATAGGGTTATTAGGATTAAAGCAACACGCTGAATAGAGGCCAGCACTCAGTGGTTCTCTATTAATGGAAGTCTATTGGAATGCGGGCCTCGTGACTTGTGTTCATCAGACATCTGCTGCCACAGCCGGCCACCATTGATTCATTTATTCATTTTTTTCAAGTATTTATTGAGTGCCTACTATGTGCCGGATACTCAAAAGTAAATGGTGAGTCAACAGTGAACAATTAGCTCTACTTGGTGGTTTTTGTTTCATCAACTCCTAAAAACCTCTTTGGTTTCTTCCCTTTTTTCTGAGCAGCTCTGCCACTGGCCTCATTTCACCTTTCTCACTGCCTGTAGAGCTGCCCTATATTTATTCTCCCACAGGCATATTTAAGAGAGACAGCCTACTGCGATCCATCGAAAACACAAATCCGGCCCTGTGGTTTCCTTTTGATAGCTCCCATCATGCACAGACTATTAAGGCCCTGCATGGCTCAGCCTCTGTCCTCTTGAGCCTCACTTTCTTCTATTGTACGGTTCAATGAGAAACACAGCCTGCAGCCTTTTGCACTCACAGCCCCTGTATGCTCTTCCCCCCAGCTTAACCCTCTTCCCAGCCTGGTTCACTCTGTTGGTATTTCAAAATCCTACTTTCACATTACTTTCTTTGTCAAGCCTTCGTGGAAATCCAGCCCAGAGAATTTCACTCCTCCCTCTTAGCACATCTTTTCTTTGTGCATACTTCTGTCATTTCAGTGTAGTTCTGCATTATATTATGATCTTTTTGCTTATGTCTCTCTGTTATGGAACTCTTTTAGGACAAAGAACTTGGCTGATAAATATTTGTACTCCCAAAATAATAATACTCATTTTGTTTCTGGGACATGCTAAGCTGAGCCTGGAACCAGGGCCTTTGCACTTGCTGTTCTCTCTTCTAGAATACTGTTCTTTGAGGTGTTCACATGCCTTCTTGTCTCAGGTTACAGCTGATGTCACCCCATCAAAGGGGCCTTCCTTGATATCCAATTAAAATTAGAACCTCAGGCACTCTCCATGTTACCATGTTTATTTTTTTTTAAGATTTTATTAATTTATTTGACGGAGAGAGAGATCACAAGTAGGCAGAGGCAGGCTCCCCGCTGAGCAGAGAAATGAATGTGGGGCTCGATCCCAATACCCTGAGATCATGACCTGAGCTGAAGGCAGAGGCTTAACCCACGGAGCCACCCAGCGCCCCACCATGTTTAGTTTCATAGCACTTATGATCTAGAACAATTACTTGGTTTTTTATTGCTTTTCTCTCTCCACTCACTAAAATAAAAGATCTGTAAGAGTAGAAGTCTGTCTGGCATCAAAATGATTGGCACGTAGTATGAAATCAATACATATTCTTAAATGAATAAAATAAAAGAATGAATTCATTCTTTTTTATGAGAAAAGAAACATAATTAAAAGACATATTCTGTGAGCTTTATGGTAGAGCAAAATCTGATCTTTGCTTTCTAATTAGATAGTAAGATTCTGGAATCCAGTTCTGTCGTATTCTTTACTGAACCAGGCCTAACACATGGCACATGGTATTTTGATGAGTATATTTTCTGTTGCCCATGTATTTCTCAGCAATCAAGTCAATAAGTGAAAGGATGTGGTGCTCTTTCTGTGGGAACAAATAAGATTCTAAACACTCAATCGTGGGCAAGGAGCTCTTTGGGCTGCCAGAGATAATTTATGTTCTCAACACCCAGAGAGCATGGCAGGCGTCCTAAGGTGCAGCTAGCAGGGTGGAAACCCAAGGAGACAGGACAGGGGGTTCTGGTGGGTGTAGTTTCAGGGAGTAGCCCCAGAGAGCAGCCCCAAATCTCAGTCTTCAAATTAATTCAACATATCTGGCCTTTTGTAGTTGATGCATCCTTTTTGTGATGTCCAGGTCAGTTGCCGGTGGACTGCTTAAACAATGCAAATTAGAGCTCATCGTTATTTTTGTATACTTAAAATCTAAAAGTTCATTTGGATTCAAAATGCACTGGAATCATCGCAAGACATTTCTGTGTCACATTTGTTAGTGAAAGATAAGAAAATGTAAGAGTCTTTAAATAAAATTTAAGTGGTAAACGTTGAAAGGTTATTATATTCAAAATTTCTCATTAATAACTATTAAGCATTCATTAGTTAAAAATAAATAAGTAAATAGAGGTATCTGGGTGGCTCAGTCAGTTAAGCATCTGCCTTCAGCTCAAGTCATGATCTCTCAGGGTCCTGGGATCCAGCCCTGCATCGGGACCCCTGCTCAGTGGGGAGTCTGCTTCTGCTACTGCCCCTTCCCTCCTTGTGCTCACTTGCTTGCTCTCTCTCTCTCTCCCTCTCTCAAGTAAATAAATAAATAATCTTAAAAATTAAATAAGTAAATAAATAAGATTTAAGGGCGGGGGAGCACCTGGCTGGCTCAGTGAGAAGAGCATGGGACTCTTGATCTCAGGGTCATAAGTTCGAGCCCCATGGTGGTGTAGCTGTCACTTAAAAATAAGTACATAAACTTAAAAAAAAAAAAAGAATTTGAAGAGCTAATCATTGAAAAGAAAACTTGTGTGGCCATTTCAAATTTAAACCTACAATTAAAAGTTACATTTAGAGAAGCAAGTTCAAATTTATAAAATATATTTGGGAGTTTTATACAATTTAATATTTATTCAAATAGAGGCAGTGTTTTGTTTTATTCTCTTCCCTTGTGTTTTGGATTTTATTTTTATCACACTTATGCCATAAATAAACATGTGCCTAAACATATAAATAGATGTGTGTGTGTGTGTATATGTGTGTCTGTGTGTATTCTATACATATAGAATCCCGGTATAGATGCCTCAATCCCCTCCAGTTTATTTTAGTGACTAGCACAAATACCATCATTTTTCTGTGTTTGCCATGGTGTAAGAAAAAGTTGGGACATGTATAGAACTTCTGAGAAAAGAGAGAGAGGACAGTGAATCAAGAACCATCTTGATCTGTACTGGGATTCTGTAGAATCCCAGAGGAGTATAGAGGACTAAGCATACAGGTCATGTAGCCTAGACTCTGAATTGCTGGTTAACAACCTCAAATACTTTGTCCAGCCTTCTAATTAAAATTTAAAACAAACATTTTATTATCTAGGGAAATATAGGGCTTCCAATGATGAAATATTTCAGTTCTAATCTATGCTGTTTGAGGGCTTATAAATCCCAATAATATTATTTCTTTGTTCTTTCATTAATCTCAATTCTATCTTCAGTATCCTGAGTTTTGCACTCAAACGTATATTTGTCCACTTTGTTATAACAATACAGAGTCAACTCTTTGTCAAAAGTTAGAGGAGGAGAATTTTTTCCACATCTAAGTGACTCCCTTTTGCTGAGAATCTTTTCACTACAATGCATATTTGAAGAGAAAGGCTTTCTTAATTAAATCCCCTGCTTCTCTTTCTTGTATGAAAGTTCCATTTGTAGGCAGAAGCAGGAAGAGGGAGGGGGAAATCCTTCACAGGAGATGACCCTTGCTGGCGGTGCCCCTCATGCTGTCAATCAACCAGAGAACCATCTGTCCCACTTTAGATTTCAGGAGCCATCTTGCACATCTGCTGTGCCTTTTCTAATGTCACTTATAGAACCCACTAAAAGCTGTTAGATGAATTAGAGGAACCAGAATGCAGCTGCACATAGCTGATTTTGAATTTTTGCAGCTGGGTCCTACATGGTACTCTCAGTTTTGAAGTCATTTTTTTTTTAAAGATTTTATTTATTTATTTGACAGAGAGAAATCACAAGTAGATGGAGAGGCAGGCAGAGAGAGAGAGGGAAGCAGGCTCTCTGCTGAGCAGAGAGCCCGATGCGGGACTCGATCCCAGGACTCTGAGATCATGACCTGAGCCGAAGGCAGCGGCTTAACCCACTGAGCCACCCAGGTGCCCTGAAGTCATTTTTTTATGAGATTGGAAAAACAAAGAAAGTAATTCATTTTATAATAATAACTCCGAGGGTCTTAAAATTTTGTTCTCTGAAAGTTTAACATATATTTTTAAAACTCCCACCAAATGTTTAAAATTTAAGCCAACTGTAAATATTTAAATAATTATTCAAGAGCTCTTCTTAAGAAAAAGTACCACATGGGGAAAAAATATTTTTAAAACTGATTCAGGAGTTTCTGCACTCACGCTTGGGCAGTAGGAGCAGATGTACTCTGGACATGCAGAACAATTCCAATGAGTTGGTAGACCTGTATGTGCTGCCAAGATGCTCCCTCGGTAAGGGCATTAGCTGCACCAAAGACCATATGTCCATCCGGATGAACATGGCCAAGGTCGACAAGGTGACATGCAGGTTCAACAGTCAATTTAAAACCAATGCTATCTGTGGGGCCATTCGCAGGATGATGAGTCAAATGACTCCAAGGCCAACAGCATCATTTCAAAGAATTTCTGATTGGAGAGGATAATGGAGGTGGAATATTTCTTTAAAAGAAGAAAAAAAGCAAATACCCAAAGAAAGAGAGAGAAAGATTGATTCAAGAGCCAAGTACTCTCTGAGATGGAAGCAGTTTGGTATCTAGATGCCAGAAGTTTGCATGACTTGAAAGTCATCTGTCCAGTTTATTAAGCTAAAATATTTGGAGGCATCCATAATTCTTCTAGAAATCTGAAGTATTATCACCTTCAGGACAGTTTCCCTATATCAACTTCAAAAGGACTGAAAGACACAGTATTTACTTAATTGTCTACGCAGGAAAGAATTTTCACATACTTACAATGTTATATCATAGAACTTAAAAAGCTTGCTGACCCAGAATATTAAACCATAGGAAATTAGTCCTAGCTGCATGCTATATACTCTGAACATTCTGTTCAGAGTTTTTCTCAGTATTAGCTCCTGCAGTATTTTCATATGCTTTTTTGATAACACTACATCAAAATTACTTACCCACTTCACCCACAATATTGTTCCTTGCAAGAAAAGGGGACACTTCCATTTTCAAATCAACAGTGCCATGCATTCTAGGCTCTTTTAAGAAAGCATATTTAACAAAGTGACTTACAGGGGCACCTGTGTGGCTCAGTTGGTTGAACATCTGCCTTCAGCTTTGGTAGTGATCCCAGAGACCTGGGATCGAGTCCCGCATCGGGCTTCCTGCTCAGTGGGGAACCTGCTTCTCCCTCTCCTCCCCCTCGTGCTCTCTCTTGCCATTCTCTGTCTCTTTCAAATAAAATCATTCTTAAAAAGCGATTTATATATGTAATAGAAAAGTGCTCTAATATTTCTTGAAAAGGCCTTTAATACAATTAAAAACCACAAACTCATCACAACATCTACCTGCTTACCTGCATTGGTGCCCATATATTATGTCTTTCCTCCTATTACTACTAGGATCTTCTGCCTGGGCTCCCATCCAAGACCAGCTCTATCCTTGTTTGTTGTTAAGTAGATCCTATCCTCTCTTATTTGCTCAAGGATGTCTCCTTAGCAGTTCTACCCACTCTTTCTTCATTTATTGACTCATTTATGGCAACTCCCCCCCCCCCCGAAAGAACTCTATATTTCTGTCTCCAATTCCTGTTCTCCTAGCCTCTCTCAGACCTGCCTCAAGCATGCTTTTACCATTACCTAACCATGGTAAATGGCCTTATAAACACCCTATGATCTCCGTGTTACTAAACTGATTTTTCATTTCTCAATCCTTGTATTAGTTCACCTAAAGGAATCGACACCGCTGATCACATCTTATTTATTTTCTTCACCTGGTTTCAAAATATCTTTTACATTTTTTTTCTATCTTCAAGAACTCTCTTTGTCAGTCTCTTTTGCTGATTCCTCCTCATCTCTGTATCTTCTAAGTTTTGGGATGCCCTTGGATTCAGATCTTGGACATCTCAATGGTCACTTCCTAATCTCATTCAGTTTCAAGGTTTTAAATACCATCCGTACTCAGATAATTTCCAATTTTAGATTTCTAGTACAGACCTCTTCTTCTGGAACTCTAGACTCATTTATCTGTGTACATATATCTACTTGGCATCTCAAACTTGACATCCTCAAACCAAATCCTGGTCTCCAACTCTACAACAGAAAAAAGAACCTCTCATTTTCAGTCTTCTCCATCTCACTTGAAAGTCATCTCTCGGGGCGCCTGGGTAGCTCAGAGGGTTAAGCCTCTGCCTTTGGCTCAGGTCATGATCCCAGGGTGCTGGGATCGAGCCCTGCATCTGGCTCTCTGCTCAGCAGGGAGCCTGCTTCCTCCTCTCTCTCTGCCTGCCTCTCTGCCTACTTGTGATCTTTCTGTCCAATAAATAAATAAAATCTTAAAAAAAAAAAAAAAGGAAAGTCATCTCTCCAGTTTATTAAGCTAAAGTATTTGGAGGCATCCATAATTCTTCTTTGTCTCACACACTATATACAATCTCTTGCTAAATCCTATTGGTTATATCTTCAAGTCATTTCTATAATCTGATCCCTTCTCCCTAGACCCACCACCACCACCCTTGTCCATGTCACCATCATCTCTTGCCTAAATTCTTGCACGAGTCTTCTAATTGCTCTCCCGACCTTGCTTCATTTTAATCTCAACATCTCAGCCATATTGATCTTCTTAAAGCCCAATGCAGATATTTACTCCTTGGGACCCTCCAATGGCTTCTCATTGCTCTCCAAAAAAACACAAAGTCCTTACAATGGCAAACAAGACCTTGTGGCCTTTTTCAACCTTCCTTACAGAAGTCATATCCTCCTACTCTTTCTCTTACTTATTACACATCAGCAACACGGCTATTGCATTTTCTCAAACATCTTAAGCAGGAGCCCATCTTACGGTTTGTGTAATTGTTCCCTGCTTTGGGCGAGACATCTGAGTTCCCTTGCATATCTACCTAATTCAGTCTCTCATCTACTTCAGATCTTTGCTGAAAGGTCATCCTCTCCATAAGCCTTTCTTTATTATCCTGTTTAAAAATTGCAACCCCTCTGTGCCTTTTTTCTTACCCTCAACACCTGCCTATCAGTAGCATTTCCTATTCCCCCCAACCCCTTGCCCATTTCCCCCCCCTTCTATATCGTTACTACTTACCAATGGTTTTACTTAATCCTTTTTTTTTTTCCTCTAGGAAAACACTACGAGGGCAAGATTTTAATTTTTCACTGATATATCTCTAGTGCCTAGAAGTACCTGACAGGTGCTCAACTAAAATATGTTAAAAGACCTAATGAGTAAAAGAACTACAGTCATCAATGAGTACCATATGCCAGAGACTGGATAAAGAAGGCAGAGGTTTAACAACAAATACAAACACAGCCTCCATTGCTAAAAAGCTAAGTTCATCAGCAGAGATAGTAATCCTACCTAATGTTTGCCAAGCACTTAACTTTGTGCCAGGCATTGTTCTAAGAATTTTACATTTCATAGCATTTAATCCTCAAAGCAAAATAAGAGGCGAACCTTACTAAAATAATCTTTTCACAAAGAGGAGACCCAAGCATGGAAATTAAGTAGCACACTCAATGTCATGAAGCCAGTAACCATTGATACCAGCATCCAGATCAGTCTGACTCTGGAACCCATATGCTTAACTAAGTAAGTATGCAATTTATAATGCAAGAAAATCACTACCATAATTAAGGGAAACCTAGGACATTATAGGAAAACATAACAAGGCAGGGCTTCTAAGAGAAGTGATTTTGAAAAACAAATGAATTAGTGGAAGGAAATACAAGGGAATCAGTGCGTAAGGCAGAAAGTGCAGCCTATTGCACCAACATTTGGAAAGTGGGGTGCTTTGGGCATCCAAAAAATAATATTAGTTATACCTAGAGAGGAGAGTAGTAGACGGAAATGGGTAAATGGGGTATACAGAGGTCATACCATGAAGAGTTTGTATGTCATGGTAACGATTTTGCATTTTTATCTTGAAGGCAGTAGGGAAGGCATAGCTGGATTTTAAACAAAGAAATGGAAATAAGATGAGATTTGAATTTCAGGAAAAAACACTATCAGCTGTCTAGGTAATATTAAATTATAGGCAGGAAGAGCACCTACATTAATTGAAGCTCTTTTGATATTTTAAGGAAGAAAAGATGAAGGCCTAAACTGGGATGGCTGAACTAGGATGGCTGAACTAGGGTGGCTGAATCACTATGATGGTGACAAAGACAGAAAAAAAGATTGTGGAAATCATAAAAATGTATTTTTTATTTCTTTCATTAGTTAGTTATTATTATTTTTATTTATTTTTCTTTTTTCTTCACTTTTTTTTAGTAATTTCTACACCCAGTGTGGGGCATGAGCGCACAACCCAAAGATCAAGAGTTGCATGCTCTACAGAAATACATGATATGCAAACAAACAGCAAACAAACAAAAATCAGAACAGATCAATGAAACTAAGAGGTAGCTCTTCAAAAGGATTGATAAAAGTGATAAAAACCCTAGCCAGACTTTTCAAAAAGAGAAACAACCCAAATAAAAAAAAAAAATCATGTCTGAAAGAGGAGAGATCATAACCAACACCACAGAAATACAAATAATTATAAGAGAATACTCTAAAACATTCTATGCCAACAAAGTCCAGGACCAGATGGCTTCCCAGGGGAACTCTACCAGGTATTTATTTATTTTAAAGATTTTATTTATTTGAGAGAATGAGAGAAGGGGAGAGAGAGAGAGAGCATGGAGCGGGGAGGGTCAGAGAGAGAAGCAAACTCCATGCTAAGCAGGGAGCCCGACTGGGGACTGGATCCTGGGACTCCAGGATCAGGACCTGAGCTGAAGGCAGTCACTTAACCAACTGAGCCACCCAGGTGCCCCTCTACCAGACATTTAAAGAAGAGTTAATACCTATTCTTCTCAAACTGTTCCAAAAAAAAAAGAAATGGAAGGAAAACTTCCAAACTTATTCTACAAGGCCAGCATTACCTTGATTCCAAAATCAGACAAAGACACAACTACTGAGGAAAATTACAGGCCAATATCCCTGATGAACATGGATGCAAAAATTCTCAGCAAGATATTAGCAAGTTGAATTCAACAGTAAAAGAATTATTCATCACGATCAAGTGGGATTTATTCCTGGGCTATAGGGTGGTTCAATATTTGCAAATTGTTAACATGATACACCAGATTAATAAAAGGGATAAGAACAATACAATCCTCTCAATAGATGCAGAAAAAGCATTTGACAAATACATTGTCCATTCTTGATAAAAAAAAAAAAAAAAACCCTAACAAAGTAGAAATAGATAGAACATACCACAACATCATAAAGGCTTTATACAAAAGACCCATAGCTGATATCAACCTCAATGGGGAAAAACTGAGAGCCTTTCCCTTAAAACAAGGATGTCCACTCTCATCATTACGATTTAACATAGTACTGGAAGCCTTAGCCTCAGCAATCAGATAATAGAAAGAAATTTTGAAAAAAGAATTAATAGGTATCCAAATCAGCAAGGAAGAAGTAAAAATTCCACTTATTTGCAGATGACATTATACTCTGTAAAAAACCCGAAAGACTCCACTAAAAAATTGCTAGAATACTTGAATTCAGCAAAGTTGCAGGATATAAAATCAATGTTCAGAAATCTGTTTCATTTCTATATACCAAAAACCAAGCAACAGAAAAAGAAATTAAGGAATCTATCCCGCTTGCAATTGCACCAAAAACAGTAAGATACTTAGGAATAAGCTTAACCAGAGAGGTAAAAGATCTGTGCTCTGAAAATTATAGAATATTTATGAAAAAAACTGAGGAGGACACAAAGAAATTAACAAGCATTCTATGCTCATGGATTGGAAGAACAAACATTATTAAAATGTCTATACTACTTGACTTATTTCACTCAGCATAATCTCTTCCAGTCCCGTCCATGTTGCTGCAAAAGTTGGGTATTCGTCCTTTCTGATGGAGGCATAATACTCCATAGTGTATATGCACCACATCTTCCTTATCCATTCGTCCGCTGAAGGGCATCTGGAGAGAGTCAATTATCATATGGTTTCACTTATTTGTGGAGCATAACAAATAGCATGGAGGATATGGGGAGAGAGAGAGGAGAAGGGAGTTTGGGGAAATTGGAAGGGGAGGTGAATCATGAGAGACCATGGACTCTGAAAAACAATCTGAGGGGTTTGAAGGGGCAGGGGGTGGGAGGTCGGGGTACTAGGTGGTGGGTATTATATAGGGCATGGATTGCATGGAGCACGGGGTGTGGTGCAAAAATAATGAATGCTGTTATGCTGAAAATAAATAAAAAATAAATTTAAAAAAATCTATACTACCAAAAGTAATCTATATATTGAACGGAATCCCTATCAAAACTACCAACAGCATTTTTCACAGAGAACAAAAAATCAATTTGTATGGAACCACAAAAGATCCTGAATAGTCAAAGAAATTCTGAAAAAGAAAAAACCTGGAGGCATCATGATTCCCGATTTCAAGCTCTATTACAAAGCTGTAGTCATCAAGATAGTATAGTACTGGTGCAAAAACAGACACATAGACCAATGGAACAGAATAGAAAACCTAGAAATGGACCCACAAGCATATGGTGACCTAAGCTTTGGCAAAGCAGAAAAGAGGGACGCCTGGGTGGCTCAGTTGGTTAAGCGGCTGCCTTCGGCTCAGGTCATGATCCCAGCGTCCTGGGATCGAGTCCCACATCGGGCTCCTTGCTCGGCAGGGAGCCTGCTTCTCCCTCTGCCTCTGCCTGCCATTCTGTCTGCCTGTGCTCGCTCGCTCTCTCTCCCTCTATCACTGACAAATAAATAAATAAATAATCTTAAAAAAAAAAAAAAAAGCAGAAAAGAATATCCAATGGAAAAAGAGACAGTTTCTTCAACAAATGCTGTTGGGAAACCAGACAACAACATGCAGAAGAATGAAAGTGGACCACTCTCTTACACCATACACAAAAATAAAAATTCAAAATGGATGAAAAACCTAAATGTGAAACAGGAAACCATTAAAATTCTAGAGGAGAACATAGCAGCAACCTCTTTGACCTTGGCCATAACGACTTCTTACTAGACATGTTGCCAGAGGCAAGGAAAACAAAAACATAAAGTGAGCAAGATGAAAAGTTTCTGCACAGTGAAGCAAACAATCAACAAAACTAAAAGTCAGCCTACAGAATGGGAGGAGTTATTTGCAAAAAACGTATCTAATAAAGGGTTAGTATCTAAAATCTATAAAGAACGTATTAAACTCAAAACCCAAAAAACGAATAATCCAGCTAAGAAATGGGCAGAAGACATGAATAGACACTTCTCCAAAGAAGACATCCAGATAGCTAACAGACACATGAAAAAATGCTCAACATTACTCATCATCAGGGAAATACAAATCAAAACTATGATGTGATACCACCTCCACCTGTTAGAATGGATAAAATTAACAACATAAGAAACAACAGGTGTTGATGAGCATGCACCGAAAAGGAAACCCTTTTCAACTGTTGGTGGGAATGCAAACTGGTGCAGTCACTCTGTATTTGGAGGTTCCTCAAAAAGTTAAAAATAGAACTACCCTACTATCCAGCAATAGCACCATTATGTATTTACCCAAAGGATACAAAAATACAGATTCATAAGAATACATGCACCCCAATGTTTATAGCAGCATTGTCAACAATAGTCAAACTATGGAGAGAGCCCAAATGTCCATCAACTGATGAATGGACAAAGAAGATGTGGTACACATATACAATACATGATGGAATATTACTCAGCCATCAAAAAAGAATGAAATCTTTTCATTTGCAATGACTCAGATGGAGCTAGAGTGTATTATGCCAAAGGAAATAAGTCAGAAAAAGACCAATACCACGTTATTTTACTTATATATTGAATTTAAGAAACAAAATGGATGAACATTAAGAAGGAGGGGAAAAAAGAGAGAGAAACAAACAATAGAGAACAAACTGAGGGTTGATGGAGAGAGGTGGGGAATGGGTTGGTTGGGTGATGGGTATTAAGGAGGGGACATGTTGCAATGAGCACTAGTTATCATATGTAAGTGATGAATCTCTGATTTCTACTCCTGAAGCCAATACTGCACTATATGTCAACTAATTTGAATTTAAATAAAAATTTTAAAAAGTAAAAAATTTTAAAATAATATGAAGCAAAAAAAGAAAAAGTTGCATGCTCTACCTACTGAGCCAGCAAGGCATCCCCTACTTAGATATTATTAACTAAGTAGTCACAAGAGTGACTCCCAGCTTTCCAGGCTTGGTAGCAGTATTAGATAGTGGAAACACTGAGTGACAGAGAAAATAGTGGAGGGGGAGAAATTTGATGAAGGGCTGAGTTTTGGACATGGGGATTTTGCAATGTCCATAGGATACCCAAGGTGGGGGTTTGTAGTGAGCAGTTGGATATATATTGGTGTGGAGCTCAGCAAAAAATCTGGCCTAGAGTCATCAGGCCATTGATGGAATTTGTGTCATAGAATGTGCACATTTAAATGCACCAGTATTTAAAGCAGTGATTCCCAATCCAAAGATTTTGAGCAATAGATAGCCTCAGGATCTAAAAGTTTAAAATCTTTTTAGAATTTAGATTTAAAAATATAGATTCTGTGGAACCCCTCTCTAAATCTACTGAATCAGAATCTCCAGAAGTGAGACTGAGCGAGCCATACATTTTTTAAATTTTCCAGTTGCTTGTGCTGCGGCTAGCCTGCAACATGCTAAAAAGGGAAATGAGAACCATTGATCAAAATGATGGATAGAGAAGTCCAAGAAGTATTACTTAAAAGAAAAGGTAATTAATAATAACTAACATTTGCTGTGTACTTACTGGGAGGCAGGCACTCTTCTAAATATCTTGAGGCAATATCATAGGAAATCCTCTCAACTCTGTTGATGGTAGGCACTATTATTATCCCCACCTTACTATCCTATTATTATTCTTCTCCATTTATTATTCCAAATGAGGAATTGAGCCACAAAGAAGCTGAATGATTTACTCAAGGTCACAATGGTAATTAGTGCTAGAGCCAAGATTTGAATCTAACCCATGCTCTAAATCAATGCCTCTCAAACTTTAAAGTGCTTTGAAACAAATCACTTGTGGATTTGTTTTAAAAAGTATATTTCTGAATGAGTGGGTCTGAGAATCTGCATATGTAACAAACTCCCAGGTAAGGCTAATGCCGCCATTCTTAGGATCACAGTTTGGAGAGCAGCGGTCCACCATTGGTTCTCAACTTGGTTACATATTAGAATCACTTCAATAGATTTTTTTTAAAGTAATGAGGCCCCTACCACAAACTAATTCAAGCAGAATCTTTGGGTGTGGGGTCCTGGCTGGGGAAGAAAATGGGGGTGGGGATGGAGCATTAAAAGTGACGGAAGTTAATTTTTTTTTTTAAGATTTTATTTATTTATTTGACAGAGCTCACAAGTAGGCAGAGAGGCAGGCAGAGAGAGAAGGAGAGGAGGAAGCAGGCTCTCTGCTGAGCAGAGAGCCCGATGTGGGACTCGATTCCTGGACCCTGAGATCATGACCTGAGCTGAAGGCAGAGGCTTAACCCACTGAGCCACCCAGGTGCCCCTGAAGTTAATTTTTTTAAAAGGGGCAGAGGGATAGTGATCATCCTCGGTCATCAACCAAAGTGCGATTAATCAAATCAATTTAAACTCTGTGGTCTATGTCTGTGGTCTAATTTTTTAAAAGCCACAATTTCAAACGATTTTTTAAATGTATTTCTAAAGAAAAAAGTCTTCCTGAGCAAAGATAAATAAAAGTAATTTAGAAAGGATGAAAACCAGCCAAGTATAAAGTCCAAAGTTGACAATATTCTAATGAAAGCAATAAACATTGATTATTTTCTTTCAAATACTTGCTCCAACTTTAAATGATAAATGCTAAGGCCAAACAATAAACTGTGAATGAATAAAATATGGGTGGTTCTAATTTTAGAAGACAGGTATATTGTCTTTTCTGGAGACCATTAATCCATAAAACCCATATAAAATGTACATACCCACATACCCACATCATAAAAAACTTAAATTGCTCACCACTTAAGTTTAAATGTTGCCATTTTCTTCTAAATAACTGCAAACTAAACAGATATGAATATACAGACAAACCTGGTTAAAAGACACAAGGGAGATTTCTGATAAATCTTTTAATAAATGTTGCTTGTCAGATCTACCCCAAATAAGTCATACTGTTAGCCAGACAAGGATTCGAATTATTGATTGTGCCTATCTGTTGCTATCCAGGCTGAGAAGATAGTGTTTCCTAGTTTTATGCTGTGGAGTGTTTTATGTTGTACAGTGGGTTCTCAACCCTGGCCATACGTAGCAATACTGCACACTTCCTTGAACACCCACTCTTGGACTTCTGTGGAAATTTTTTGGAACTTAAGTACCCAGCAGGAGAATGGGCCTACTTATTCTTTATTGAACTGATTGATCTCTGGCAGATTGCTCTCCAGAATGGCTGTCCCAGTTGTGCTTCCAACACAACGCATGGGGTTTCCTGTATATATCACCCCATCCCCACCAACTCTTGGCATTCCCCAGCTTTCTAATTTTTGTCAATCTTTTAGATACAAAGTCGTTTTTATTTCCATTTCATTGACATTTTGAGGTAGAGTGCTCCAGGAAAGGGAAGTATGATAGGTTAATTTCCTAAGGATGCCTTAGGAATCTGGGCTTAAAACCAGAAATTTATTGTCTCTCAGTTCTGGAGGCTAGAAGTCTGAGGTCAAGTTTGGCAGCAATCCTAGGTGTTTCTTGTCGGTGCATCACTCCACTCACACAGCTGTCTTCTTCCTGTGTTTCCACCTTGTCTCCCTCTGTGTGTCTGTCTCTGTGTCCAAATTTCTCCTTTCTATAAGGACACCAGTCCTACTGGATCGGGGTTCACCCTTATGATCCCATTTTATCTTGATTACCACTATAAAGACCCTATTTCAAAAAAAGGGGGGGCCTGGGTGGCTCAGTGGGTAAAAGCCTCTGCCTTCAGCTCAGGTCATGATCCCAGGGTCCTGGATTGAGGCCCACATCGGGCTCTCTGCTCAGCAGGGAGCCTGCTTCCCCCTCTCTGCCTGCCTCTCTGCCTACTTGTGATCTCTGTCTGTCAAATTAATAAATAAAATCTTTAAAAAAAAAAAAGCCACATTCTGAGGTACTGGGGCCTGGGACTTGTATGTATTTTGGAGGTATGCAAATCAGGTCATAACACACACTGTGTTTATTTCCATGTGAAGCACTCCAAATTACTGAGAAGGTGGTGATACATTATATGCCAAATATGAAACCTGTTGAGTACTAGAGGTACTTAAAACTTAAAAATCAGACAATCTAGGTATAAAGTATATTAGTTTAGACTATTCAATAAGAAATGCTCAATAGTTTAAACTGCTCAATAGAGTAGTTTAAACCAATCATGATCCAATCACCACGTTAAAGAATAAGCGATCGCACATTGTGAAACATCTGCTTGTGCCATAGTACACATTTACCATTGCAACTGCTGGCCTCCCTTATTCCTTCTTTTGAAAATAGGCAGTGCCCTGATTTTCCTTTGTGAAACCAAGTGCTGCTCACTTTCAGTTAGCATGGTGAGGCAGAGGTCGGTACCCCTCAGTTCTAGCCATGGGCCCACAACACAAGCTAGGCTTGGTCTACTCTGGGATTGTGGCTGGAAGTATTGGGGAAGAGGCACATGCCCTTTGCCGGGGTTGCTAAGCTGCTGGTGTCTCCTGGAGAAGAAGCCACCACAGAGGAAGGCAGAAACCAGAGTGGAAGAAAGAAGGATGTTGATACTATCTTTAGACTGCTTGGATCCAGCTGCACAGGAGTAGAGCTCTACCTCTGGACTTTGCAATTTACGTGAGCCAAAAGGAAATCCCCCTTTAATCTAATTTGGTTTGAACTGGTATCTTATTCTTGCCACAGAAAGAGTCCTGATGAACCCTTGGACTGGCAGGGACATGTGCCCATGAGATACTACAAAGACAAAACAAAAACAAACAAACAAACAACAACAACAAAAAAAAACCCTGAAAACCAAGATGCAATTCACATATAGGAATATTCCATTTTTGGATAAAAAATAAATAAGAAAAACAATTCTGAAAAAAAAGAAAAGAAAAACAATCCTGGAAGAATAGAAAAATAGATACAAAACTGTTAGAAGTGATTATCTCAAAAAAAAAAAAAGAGGGGTGGAGTTTCTCTTTGACAAATGCACACAGGGGATTTTACCTTCTATATGTTTCCTTATTTAACAAAATTTTGGATAATTAGCATATATTTATTTTTAAAAAGAAATATGATAGTGAAAAACTGGGAATAGCGTATCCCACAATAGGAGGTGGGGGATAATTAAATAGATAATGACTCATCCAAACAAAAATGATAATTAAAAAAACATGTTTTTTAACATTTAAATTCAATTATTTAACATATAGTGTATTATTAGTTTCAGAGTAGAGTTTAATGATTCATGAATTGCGTGTAACAGCCAGGACTCATCGCGTCATGTGCCCTCCTTAATGTCCATCCCCCAGTTACCAGATCCGCCCACCCCTCTCCCCTCCAGCAACCCTCAGTATGTTTCTGAGAGTTGAGTCTCTTATGGTTTGTCTCCCTCTCTTTGTCTTAAAAAATCATGTTTTTAATGAATATGTGGTAATATGGTATGGTGGTCCTATTTTACAGTAAATAAAAAAGGTGGCATGGAATTGGAACATGAGGATCCCAGTACTGCAGATAGAATAATGGAGCGCTTCACCGTAAGTTATATGACCTTTGGCAAGATTATCTCTCTGAACTGATTTTTCATCTGGAAAATGTAGAAGATGTTCAAAGGACCTACCTCACAAGGTTGTTCTGAAGAATAAATTAGATAATTAATGTAAAGCATCTGCCCCATAGCAAATACCTCATAAAGGTTAGATGTATGTGTTAGAAAAACACAAGAAAAATACACCGAAATTTTAATAGTTGCTTTTTTTTGGATATGAGCTTACTGATAAATTTTATTTTCTTCTATATACTTTCTGTGTTTTAAAAATTACAATAATGGGGGGGGGCACCTGGGTGGCTCAGTGGGTTAAGCCTCTGCCTTGGGCTCAGGTCATGATCTCAGGGTCCTGGGATCGAGCCCCGCGTTGGTCTCCCTCCTCGGCCGGGGAGCCTGCTTCCCCTTCTCTCTCTACCTGCCTCCCTGCCTACTTGTGATCTCTGTCTGTCAAATGGATAAATAAAATCTTTTTTAAAATTTTTTAAAAATTACAGTAATGGGGACACCTGGGTGGCTCAGTTGGTTAAGCTGCTGCCTTCAGCTCAGGTCATGATCACAGGGTCCTGGGATTGAGTCTCAAATCGGGCTCCTTGCTCAGCGGGAAGCCTGCTTCTCTGCTCTGCCTGCTTGTGTTCTTCCTCTCTCTCTCTCTTACAAATAAATAAATAAAATCTTTTTTAAAAAGTACAGTAATGAGGAACACCTGGGTGGCTCAATCAGCTAAGCTTCTGACTCTTAATTTCAGCTCAGGTCTTGATCTCAGGGTTGTGAGTTTGAGCCCTGTGTTGGGCTCCACAATGGTCATGGAACCTACTTAAAAAATAAAAAAATATAATAATGAAAAAATGTAGGGCACCGGGGTGGCTCAGCCAATTAAGTCTCTGACTCTTGATCTCTCCTTGGGTCTCCATCTCAGGGTCGTGAGTTCAAGCCCCAAGTTGGGCCCCATACTGGGCATGGAGTATACTAAAAAAGAAAAGAAAAATATTATTTGGTTTTCTATAAAATGCAATAATGATAGAAGAAATTATCAGCAACAACATTCAGTGTCTCAGGAAGATTTAGTGCAGTTTCCTGTTCAGAGGGTAGGTCTATAACTACACTATCAGATTTGTCTCTAGATAATAATGGTGGGAAAGGGGAAATCCTGGGTAAGTTCTCAGTCAAAAAGAGAAATTTGAAGGAAGTAATATCTTTATTTGTGTAGCACTTTTTACTTTACAAAGTGTGTTTACAAATGCTATTGAATCATCAATAAAGGTCATATAGATAACTGTTATTTCCATTTTATAAACAAGAAGGTGATGTTCAAAAAACTTAAATGACAAGAATAACCAATCTTGCAAATAATCAAGGTGGGGCTTGAGTTTAGGTCTTCTAGGTTAAAAAAGAAAGAAAGAAAGAAGAAAAAAGAGCATAGCATTAGTTTTGTTTCAGAACCTTTTCCTAGAAGTCGCCCATAATAATAACATTAGATATTTTTTCCTGTGATTCATTCCGAATAATGTGTTCACTCCTTGGGGAAATTCCACAATATTATTTTAATCATTTATGAGCATTTTGTTTTTGATGTTGTTTGGTTTTTGCTAGACAAAAATTTTCAGTGCAGATGATTATTTATATAGTTCATGCAAAAATAATCAAATTTCAAGAGAAATTTGAATAAGGTAAATAGCACTAGAGATTTTTAGTGTGTATGTGTTTGTGTTGGGGTGGGGGTTAAGGGGAAGGTAGAGATAAAATGAGGAACTCTTATTAACAAAACTGAATTGAATGTTTATAATCGGAACATTAATGAATATTAAAAAGCTGAGAAGTTGAAAGGTACTCAAGCTACATAGGGAAATGGAATGTGGATTTGTAAAACACACACACACACACACACACACACACACGGTAGGAGCCTTAAATAATCTGGACAGGAATAATGTGTTTGTCCTAAAGTCAGGGGAAGAAGAAGTCTGCCGCTCACACAAAGACTAGCACATGCCATTAAAGGGTATTTTAGAAAGGGAGTGACATTGTCAGAAGGACAACAAAGGAAGTTGATTTTGGCAGCAGCTTTGGGAAAGGACTTGAGGAGGAAAAAGTCTGAAGAGGAGGCATTTCTCAAAGGGAGTAATGACTGTACAATGGACATAGGGGGAATGGTAAAAACAGAAGTGTCTAAGCATACAAGAGTCATCTGTTTTAAATTTTTATGGAACCTTTCTAACTTCAAGTCCTTTTAATCCATCTTATTTTTCACCTGTCTCTCCACTATAAATTTACATTTAGCTTTCATTCATTTCCTCGCAATCACTGTAACAACAGTGCATTTAAAAGTTGACTGTCTGCTTTGACCACCTGCGTTAACCTTAGTTTGTGTCCCAACAAGACTCAGGCATGTTTAATCAGTGGCTGAGCCCAACCATCTGGGCATTCCAAACTCCAGTAGTAAGATTAACACCTTGGACTTGAAATTTTAGAACAAAACACCCATTGTTTCAAACATCATTCTGTGTCATGAATTTGTGTTAAGAGGTGTTGTGGGGGGGTGAAAGGCTGTTACTCAGGCTCTTTTAATAGCTTTTAGCTTGTTGGAACCCGAATTTCAATTCTTTGAACTCTTGTCTACCTCCTATTTATCCAGAACAGTTCATTGTTGGATAAACACCTAGCTGCCTCAAGGTTTTCTCTTGGTTGTTTTTTTTTTTCTTTTTTTCGAAACTGTTGCTAATTTATTTTGCACTAAGCTGCTTTGTATTTTTAAATTATATCCAGACTAATGGTAACGGTAAATAGGTGGTTGAAGTATACAAAGTAAGATAGCAACTGTCAAAGAGAAAATAATATAATTTATACAGTTATTATTTTCATATATACTATTTTTTATCATGAAATTTAAGGAATTTAACCAACATTCATGATAGGATTTTTTTTTTTTTTTTTTTTTTTTTTTTTTTTTTTTTTTTTTTTTTTTTTTTTTTTTTTTTTTTTAGCGATTTAAGTGCTTTGGGATAGAGCTGTTCCATCACATCAGTTTTCACTGGTGTAACGAAGGAAAGGCCAGTGCCGTTCCTAGAGCTGCTCTTTCTTCTCAATACTGGAGATCTACAAGGTAAACAGACTACAGTAGAACTAATTAAGCTGTTAACGAATGTGCCTGGGAACCATTGCGTGTACTTTTGGACACCAAAGGAAGGAATTTTCCAAGACAATGTTTTCTTGATGGCTTAATGGAATTATCTGTGGAAAGGCCCAGAGGATTTAGGCATAGCCATGAGAACTCATTGGTCTTGGTAAAATCAGCCCTTTCCTGACTGTCAGACCACCTTCAGTAGGACAAAAGGAAGGACCACAAAGCTGCCACTTCTTAGTGATCATGATACCACCTGCCTCTCTCCTGCAAAGTGTTATAAGAGGGGTGCCCATGGGGCTTAGTTGGTTGAGCATCTGACTCCTGATTTTGGCTCAGGTCATGATCTCAGGGTGGTGGGATCAGCCCCGCATCAGAGCTCCATGCTCAATAGGGAGTCTGCTTGAGATTCTCTCTCCTTCTGCCCCTTGTCACCCCCCTCCAACTTGCACTCTCTCTCTCTCGAATAAATAAATAAAACTTTAAAAAACAAACAACAACCAGTTAGGAAGAAATCAGGCACAAAGCAGAGGTTACAATGAAGACTGATACCCACCTTCTCTTAAGCCACCATCAGAATTAATCATATTATGCCAAATGCCTTACATACATTTCCATACAAATAACCCAAGCCGCTGGGCCATTTATTACCATTCATAGAGGTTAATACAACCACTGATCTGAATCTCCCACTCCTCACTGACCAGCCAAACCCTTCCACTCGGTGCTTTGGAATGCATGGTTCCTCTCTCCTTCACTGAAGCTTGTCTAGCCTTTGAAGACACTTCTTCCTCCTCCTGGGCTGTCACATGGCAGTGGTGTTTTCTCTCACACCCCACTCACAAGGATCTAGCAGTGAGGTCTGTGTTTCTCATTGCTGCTTTTAGGTACTTTTATCATTCTTCCTCCCAGAACAACAATAACAACTACTACCGTCACAACCAACAACAATAACAACTACCACCACCACAACTGCCTACTCAGTGACTTTGAAGCACATGCTGTCAGACCACCAACCCTCTATGTTGAGTCATCTACTCGCCTCTTGCTGACTTCTTTAGTCAACGAAGACTTTGTCATTCTGGTCTTCTTTCTCTCCACCACTAGTCTGTACTATGTCTGTACTATGCTCCTTTGCTGGGTGACCATCCACAAAATTATCCATGAACCCCTATACATACCCATGTATTCCCTAGCCTCTGTGTTCCTTAATCTTTCCACCTTCAATATTATTATCCTCCACTACATTTCAGCAACACACTGTTGTAATCATATGCCTCAAAGAACTTTCTACCACATCACTTTATCATTTTCAAAAATTCTTGAGTTTTGGTATTCCCTACTCTTCTGATCAATTATCTCTTAACCTTTCTAGCTGTACCATTACCGCCACCAAAATCAACCTCTTTGGAGCAGCCCATCTATTGGTCTATTGCTTCGTCACTGTCCATTTTTCCACTAGTGTCTTTTCTTCTTGCACAGCTCACTGTAAATCAGGTCTATTGCATAGACCCACAATTGCCTTGCCCCTCTCGCTTTGCCTTGCCCCTCTCACTCTCTGTCTTACTGGAAAAACCCAACGCTGCCTTAAACATAACTCCTTACTTCCCGTCAACATTGATATTCTGACTATCGCTATAGAATGATATACAACCATGTGAATGGCTCTTCCGACATTCTTCGAGTCAGTCTTACCCTGTGCCATAGTCTTGTTACATTTCTCTGGGTTTTCCCCCCTGTCCTGGATAGTTACTTCAGTGTCTCCGCCATCTTTCAGTCACAAATATCCCCACCCCCACTTCTTGTTCTTAGATAATGACCACTCTTCTAGTTTGACTGAGAAAATAGAAGCAGTTGGAAGAAAATTGCCTCAATTTTTTCTTTATTTAATCTATCCATCTACCAGCATCTGTAGCTATGCACTTCACCTTCCCTTCTATTACCAGACATAACCCTCCGTGTTCCCATCTGAAGACAACACGCGTATCAGATCCTGCCCTTTTGGCCCACCAATGTTTTCAATCAAGTAATATCCTCTCTCCCCTCTGCACTCACCATTTTTCCTTCTCTTCTTAATCATTGCCATCAGCATACAAACAGGATATAAATTCTCTCTAGTGTTCTTGTCCCCTTCAATGAATGTCACATTTTCCTATCTTTTTTTTTTTTTTATTGCAGTAGCCCATTAAAATGGTTGATTATTGCTGTCTCCACTTTGTCACCTTGCATTTTCAATTCCAATCATTCCATTTCTGGCATTTGCACTGACTATTCCTCCAAGAAGGCTCTTGTCAAAAACAAGTAATAGCCTCTATCTTGCCAAATCCAAGTCATATCTCAGTTCTCACCGTGCATGGCTTCTTAATAGCATTTCATTTGCTGATCATTCCTTCCTTAAACATTTCTTCACTGAGCTTCCAGATCACATCTCTTTTCTGCTTCTCCTACTTCACTGGCCAGTCCTTCTTCCAAGACTGTTAATGGTTGGCATATGAGCGCTCAGTCATTGGCCGTTAAAAAAAAATCATCTCTGTTCTTTGTGCTCATTTCTTAGATGCTCTTACTTAATCCCATGGCTTTGAATACCATCTCATCTATGCACTGAAGCTTCCCAGTTTATCCTTCCGGCCCTAACAACTCCTCTGACCTCCAGATTTACAGTGCAGCTATAACTTGATAACTCACCTTATATGTCAACTTGGTATCTCCAACTTCAGCTCTTCTTTCCCCAAATCTGCTCCTTTCCACGCATTTCCCTTCTCAGTAATCAGCATTTACCTTTCACTTCACCAACCTGCGAATCATCCTGAACTCCTTTCTTTTCATTGTACTCTGTCCATCATCAAGTCCTATCAGCTGTATCATCATAAAAAATCCAGGATCTAATGAAATCTCACCACCTCCATTGTTATCACTCAAGTCCAGAATAGCATAATCTCTCCTCCAGTCTTTTGCAAGAGTCTTCTAGCAGGTCTCTCTGCTTCAATTCTTACCCTTACGCAATTCATTCATTACACAGAATCCAGAATGATCTCTTTTAATTGGTAAATCAGATCATGTCATTCATCAGAGTCAAGGCCTATATGGTTTTGCATTGCATTTAAGAATACAAACTCAGTCTTTATCCGTGTTTACAAGGTCCTAATGACCTGGCCCACCTCTCTGACCTCATCACTGTACTCTCCCTCTCCTTTACTCTGATTTGGCAACTTGGACTTCCTGCTCTTCTTTGAGCATGCCAAACATGTTCCTGTCACAGGGGGGGAAATAGGGCTTGTAGAGAATCTGAATTTGCTTCTAGGATAGACAAAAACTTAGCAGTGTTGTGGCTGATTAAGCATGCTTTTTGGTCTCAGAGCTAGATCTATCAAGATCTATCAATTGAATCAAATTCCATTTGCAATTTTTACATATTTGTTGATTGATTGTTGATGAGGTAGTGAACTCCATGGACATGTCTGAAAGCTCATAATCATATCATATAATTCCTCAGCTGCTGCGGATGGTAGTTTATCTTCAGCCAAGACTGCCTTGATTTGGATTATTTGTGTCACAATGTACTTCTCTTTTCCAGTGGAATATGACACAGAAGATGCTGCCCTCATGATTAATATATTAATAAACACTCATGAAATCTGGGTTATTTTTTAATCAACACAGGACCCTTCTTCTTCTCTATTCCCTTCTTCTTCATCTCTCCTGTGGGAAAAGGCCCACAGGTTTCTTTTCCAGTTACTACTTTTTCCCTTCATTCTCATTCTCCTTTCAAAATCTGTTAGCAGACATTTTTTTAAAAGATTTTATTTTATTTATTTGACAGAGAGAGATCACAAGTAGGCAGAGAGGCAGACAGAGAGAAGGGGAAGCAGGCTCCCTGCTGAGCAGAGAGCCCCATGCGGGACTCGATCCCAGGACCCTGAGATCATGACCTGAGCCGAAGGCAGTGGCTTAACCCCCTGAGCCACCCAGGCGCCCCAACAGACATTTTTTTAAAAAGATTTTATTTATTTATTTCACAGACAGAGATCACAAGTAGGCAGAGAGTCAGGCAGAAAGAGAGGGGAGGAAGCAGGCTCCCCACTGAGCAGAGAGCCTAATACGGGGCTCAATCCCAGGACCCTGAGATCATGACCTGAGGCCATGCTTCTGTTGTTCACTGCATTCACAGTACCTAGTACATTGCCTGGCACACAATTGGCATTAATAGTAATTGTGTAAAATGCACAGATGGAAGGGAAACAAAAATTCCCCAGTTTGTAAACAGAAACTTAACAACTTGTTGTTGTTTTTGTTATTGTTAAGGTAATGGAGAAAGAGATTCAATCTTTGTAGAAATCAAAATGTTTCATTCGGTAAGAGGATTGTCAGGACAGAAAGGCCAGCAACTGTCCTTGAAGACACTTCCCAGGAGTGTGCATTACCCAATTGGTGGAATTTCCAATCGTCACAGCCGTCATTGTCAAGGAACTCGGTCCTAGGCTTAATAGGCTCTGAAGTCCCATTTTATCGACATACAAAGAGCAAATCCATTTCTTAAGACTGGACTGACCTTACCCAAATTTATAATAATGACATATGAGCCAGAAAGCCAACTTATTAGTTTATCATGAGAACTATAATCATCATGAGAATTAGAAAATATGCAATCTGTATAATCACTACATGCCTGTAGTTGTCCTTCATAAGAAGATGTATTAAATAAAATGGTTGCTTGATGAATAAGAATAAGAGATGCATTACAACATAGTGATTAAGACTCAGACAGACTTGACTTCAAATCCCGAGACTGCCACGCACTAGCTCTGTGACCGTGGGCAGGTTGCGTAAGCTCAAATGCCTTAATTTTCTCACCTGTAAATCGGGGATAATCGGGACGCCTGGGTGGCTCAGTCAGTTAAGTATCGGCCTTTATCTCAGGTCATGATGCCAGAGTCCCTCTGTCTGCCGCTCCCCCTGCTTGTGCTCTCTGTCTCTGACAAATAAATAAAAATAAAATCTTTAAGACAAGTGGGGACAATAATGGTCCATACTTGTAGAAGATACTTTGGGGAATGTCTTTTTTTTTTTTTTTTTAAAGGTTTTTATTCATTGATTTGCGAGAGAGACAGGGAGAGCACAGAAGGAGAGTGAGAAGGAGAAGCAGACTCCCCGCCAAGCCAGGAGCCTAGCCACATGGGATGTAGGATCATGACCCCTACTGAAGGCAGACGCTCACCCACGGAGCCACCCAGGTGTCCCTGGAATGTCTTCACAGGTCACTTCCTTTAAGAATAAGCATTTTTGGGCGCCTGGGTGGCTCAGTGTGTTGGGCCTCTGCCTTCGGCTCGGGTCCTGATCCTAGGGTCCCAGGATCGAGTTCCGCATCAGGCTCTCTGCTCAGTGGGGAGCCTGCTTCCTCCTCTCTCTCTCTCTGCCTACTTGTGATCTCTCTCTGTCAAACAAATAAATAAAATCTTAAAAAAAAAAGAGAACAGGCATTTTTCCTTTACCCCTTCCTTCCTTCTTCCAGAAATGTGGGCCTTTACTATCCACATTATGTTGTAACCTGGAACCACTGGGCACAGGAAAATGGGTGGGGGTGGATTCCTTATTTAGGTGGGACTCATCAGTTTCTCTCACCCAGACATTTGCAATTAGACTCCGAGATCCCGTCCGGTCTGATCTGTTTGCTTGAATGAAGTGATACAAACTTTGGATTGGAGGTTGTAACTATAGAGCAAGGACGCCTGTCCATGTGCTGCCAGGACCAGCTTAGGCTGGTCTACGGGGAGAGGGAAAGGGAAATGAAGCAGACTTGCCCAGAGAAGCAGAAATCAGAACCACAGGCACCAGAGAGAAGCTGGAGCAGTGCCACTGGCTCCCTATTCTGGTCCTTCCGAGGCTCAGCATCCTTACCCTTTCTGGAGACATCCCTGTGTTCTCTCAAAAAGCTCCTCTTCTATCTTAAGCTTCTTAGGGTTGGTGTTTGTCATTTTCAACACAGAACCTTGAACAATATAGCACTACATGGTATTTTTTGAAAACTTAAATACTATTAATTAACATATGATGTATTATTGGTTTCAGATAGAGTTCAGTGATTCATCAGTCTTATATAACCCCCAGTGCTCATTATATCATGTGCACTCCTTAATGCCCATCACCCAGTCACCCCCTTCCTCCAACCCCCTCCACTCCAGTAACCCTCAGTTTGTTTCCTGTGATTAAGAGTCTCATGATTTGTCTCCCTCTCTGATTTTGGTCTGGTTTTACTTTTTTCCTCTCTCCCCCTATGATCCTCTGTTTGTTTCTTAAATTCCATATATGAGTGAGATTGTATGATAATTGTCTTTCTCTGATTGACTTATTTTGCTTAGCATAATACCCACTAGTTCTATGCATGTCAATGTAAATGGCAAGATATTATTTTTTTAAAAAGATTTCTATTTATTTATTTGACAGAAAGAAACACAGTGAGAGAGGGAACACAAGCAGGGGGTAGTGGAAGAGGGAGAAGCAGGCCTCCTGCCGAGTGGGGAGCCCCAAGTGGGGCTGGATCCCAGCACCATGGGACCATGACCCTAGCCGAAGGCAGATGGCCAGTGACTGAGCAATTCAGGCATCCCAAGATATCTTCTTTTTTTTTTTTTTTTTTTTTTTGATGGCTGAATAGTATTGAACAAAATGGTCCAGTTTCACGCTTTTGCATGTGGCTGTCTAATTTTCCCAACATCATTTGTTGAAGAAACTGTCTTTTTTTCATTGGCTATTCTTTCCTGCTTTGTTGAAGATTAGTTGAACATAGAATTAAGGGTCCATTTCTGGGTTCTCTTTTCTGTTCCGTTGATCTGTGCCTGTTTTTGTGCTAATACTATACTGTCTTGATGATTACAGCTTCATAATAGAGCTTGAAGTCTAGAATTGTGATGCCGCCAACTTTGGTTTTCTTTTTCAACATTCCTTTGACTACTCAGGGTCTTTTCTGATTCCATATAAATTTTAGGATTATTTGTTCCAGCTCTTTGAAAAAAGTTGATGATATTTTGATAGGAATTGCATCGAATGATAGATTGCTCTAGCTAGCATAGATAGTTTAACAATATTTGTTCTTCCAGTCCGTGAACATGGAATGTTTTCCATGTCTTTGTGTCTTCCTCAATTTCTTTCAAGAGTACTCTATAGTTTTCCGAGTACAGATTCTTTGCCTCTTTGGTTAGGCTTATTCCTAGGTATCTTAAGATTTTGGGTGCAATTGTAAATGAGATTGACTCTTTAATTTCTCTTTCTTCTGTCTCGTTGTTATTGTATAGAAATGCAACTGATTTCTGTGCATTGATTTTATGTCCTGCCATTTTGCTGAATTCCTGTATGAGTTCTAGCAATTTTGGGGTGAGGTCTTTGGATTTTCCTCATGGCATATCATGTCATCTGCAAAGAGTGAGTTTGACTTCTTTGCTGATTTGGATGCCTTTTATTTATTTTTGTTGTCTGATTGCTGAGGCTAGTACTGTGCTGAATAGCAGTGGTGGCAGTGGACATCCTTGCCATGTTCCTGACCTTAGGGGAAAAGCTCTCAGCTTTTCCCCACTGAGAATGATATTCGCTGTGGGTTTTTTGTTTATGGCTTCTATGATATTAAGATATGTTCCCTCTCTCCCTACACTTTGGGGAGTTTTAATCAAGAAAGAATGCTGCACTTTGTCAAATGCTTTTTCTGCATCTATTGAGAGGATAATATGGTTCTTGTCCATTTTCTTTTTTTTTTTTTTAAAGGTTTTATTTATTTATTTGACACAGAGAGAGAGAGATCACAAGTAGGCCAAGAGGCAAGCAGAGAGAGAGAGGGAGGAAGCAGGCCCACCGCGGAGCAGAGAGCCCGATGCGGGGCTCGATCCCAGGACCCTGGGATCATGACCTGAGCTGAAGGCAGAGGCTTAACCCACTGAGCCACCCAGGCGCCCCTGGTTCTTGTCCATTTTCAAATTCATGTGCATTACATAATATTTTTAAGAAGTCAGTAGTAGGTTAGGGAGCACCTGGGTGACTCAGTTGGTTAATTAAGCATCTGACTTTGTCCTAGGTCATGATCTCAGGGTCCTGGGATCTAGCCCCAGGGTGGGCCCATGTTGGGCCTCCCTGGGAGGCCTACTTACCCCTCTCTGTCTGCCCCTCCCCCTGTTCATGCTCTCTCTCAAATAAATAAATAAATAAATAAAATCCTTAGAAAAAGTCAGTAAGTTAGCTCATGTAGAACATGGGTATTTCTGCCACCGGGGTTGACAAACTGACTTCTTCACTCATAGTGTTCTCTCTCCATAAGGGCTTGATGAAGGTTGTCAGCAGTTTTCTGGGACTCTTCTACTCCCCAGCCTCAGTGGCAAACCATCCTCATTCTGTTGGACTCTTGTCTTATTGGATATGATGGCACATTTTATCCATTTCAGACAAGTCTTACAGTGTTAGGTGACTTTGGATTTCTCCTCTGTGATTCATTTTGTGCTTGTTGTACAATGAACTCCAAGATGACCTTTAGACACTTCTCATTTCCAGATTCCTTAAAGACACTTCCATGCAGTCTCCAAACGATGAAGGTAATTTATGTTTCACTTGGCTTGTCGGTTCATGGGTATAGAAGAAGCAGCACAGTTTTAATGATTCTGTTGTCTATCTAATTCTCACCCTCTTCAGATTCATTTATAGATTTCTTAGGGCAGTTTATAGGGTCTTAAGCCCGACTTCTGTGTCTCAGCTGCTTTAATGCCACTATGATTAAGGACTACTCTCTTCACTGCTCCTTTAACCTTGGACCCTACTTTTCTGAGAAATTTTTTCAGTGCTATAGGCAAGGGCTATAAAGGAACCTGGAGAACAGCGTATAGACCAATTTGGTCCAAATATTAGGGAACAGTGGAAGTTGGAGCTAGGAGAATGGGTTGGGGTCTGTAATGGCATTGCCATTAAAAATAACACCAACTCAGATCCCCTGAGGTGGGCAGAATCTCCATGTGGGGGGAGATTAACTGGAAGCATAGATGCTTTTTTCCTTCCCCTCACTCAACAATGACAGCTGCCTCCATCACGCGCGGCAGGAAGAGCCACTGCCCTCCCATTAGCAACGCCACTTTAAGACATGCATTGCCACCATTTTTACTGCTTTTGCTGGAAGCTCTTCAGTCACAAGTTCTCCACTGTGAAGGACACTTTTGATGTCAGTACCATTTTGGAGGCTGGAACAAATTGTTTTCTTACTTGCATGAAAATTACCAGGCTGACATCGTACAGGCTAAAAATGTTCACATAGCAGGACTTCTATTAATAGACCTAAAATACTAAATTGTGTTGAGTGGGATTTCACAACAGCAATCAGATATCTACATATGGTTTGTAAAACTTTTTTTTTTATGGAAAAAGTGACCTGCTAAAATACCAAGATGTGGAAGTTCGAGGATTTTCTTGAGGGGGGGGGGACCCTCACAGATAAGGGTTTACACTGTTTTCCTGACCAAGTGAAAGAGCCTAATTCTCTAAAGGTAAGCTATCTCTTGAAAAGATAATTTAACATAGAGTTCAGTTGTTGTGACTTTTTTTCTTTTTCTTTTTTTTTGTGACTTTTTTCTATGTTAAAGAATAGTTTACTGAAAGATGATTTTCTTTTTCAGTTGGTTGATAAAAATATTTACTATGTTGGTATTTTTATTATATGTAGAAGATAATTTATGAGGTGATAACATTCCCCCCAAAAAAGAGAAGTCAATTGCATTTTGTTCTGCTCCTTGAACTTGAGCTTGTGCTTCTCTGTGATTATATGAACTGGCATAGCTACCAGATTACTAATCTGCTTGTCATTTACATAATTAATATATGTGATATACATATATACATATATATTTTTTCAGTTTCTCAATACACTGAAATTCAGGCCAAATTTACACTTGCAGAAAGGCAGGAAAACATTAAGACTTTTGTTTCTACAGTTCAAACAAACAAACAAACAAACAAACTAATCAATAGACAGCTAAATATCAAGAGAATTGTAGCAAAGCTATTTTTAAATGTACCTGTATGATTGACTAAGTACTTCATATCATTTTGCTGTAGATGACCTCATAGGAACATGCACTCATAAATCTTCATTATTATTCTAGTTGGCTGGTGGGATCTCTGTACATACTGAGTGTCTGTACATGGTTTTGCAGTATCTCAGGGCGACCTGGAAAATAGGCAAGTAAAGGCAAAGTTAGAAGACAATCCTTGGAGGGGCACCTGGGTGGCTCAATAGGTTAAAGCCTCTGCTTTCAGCTCAGGTTATGATCTCAGGGTCCTGGGATCGACCTCCGCATTGGACTCTTGGCTCAGCGGAGAGCCTGCTTCCTCCTCTCTCTCTACCTGCCTCTCTGCCTTCTTGTGATCTCTATCTGTCAAATAAATAAATAAAATCTTGAAAAAAAAAAAGACAATCCTTGGAAAAGATAATGGGATGGGATGTGAGCCAAGATAATGATTCCACAGAGCCCATTTTTTTTCATATCTTTCAGCCTCCTGAGGAGTTCATATGATAGCATATTTTATTCTTTTTTTTTCCCTAAAAAGAGCAGGCTGTGTTTCCAGCTATAGCAAATGGTGATGTGTTTCCCCAAACATTCTTTCTTTACCTTGAGAAAAGTAACTGGTTTTAATTTTGAATCAGATTTCAAAGCAGAGAAAAAAGACGGGTTTATCTGGAATCTGTAATGGCATCCAAAGTTGCTGATTCTTTTTTTCTGAACTTCTGATGTATATTGTCACAGGGCAAAAAGCAGTGAAACTTCTCCCAAGGAAAAGGATCATATAACTAGTAAAAAGAGACCCCATTGGATACAACCAAAAGAGATATCCTTTTTTCTGCATGCCGGCACAAATTATTGCAACAACTTAAGAAAAAGCGATTATTGTCTCATTCGCTAGCATCAGAATTCTTCTTAGGGAGAATTGCAGTTTGTCTCTGTTTTGAAAGAGTATCTCAACAAGTGGCTGAGATCCTGAGGTCTTGGAAATTAGCTGGTGACAGAGCATTAGAAAAGGAATCCAACCTGCTTAGTTTGGGAATTTGCTCTATAGGAGGAGAGAAATTCTTGCCTCCTGCGAGAAAGTTGAAAAGATAGAGGAGGGGAAAAGGCATGTCAAGAGGGTGAGCAGGATCCGGGGCTCATGGCCAAGGGCCATGAGAAAGCATTGGTGCTTGGTGGCAGAAAGGACTCTGAGCAACATCTGAAGATGTGGTGTATATATATACAATGGAATATTATGCATATTGTATTATATGCATGTATGTATATACATATATGCATGTATGTATTATATGTATATTATATATATAAATATATATAAATATATTTATATAAATATAAATTTATATTTATAAATATAAATTATTATATTTATAATAATAAATATTATTATTTATATAATAAAACACGGCTCGGAGCTGTTTGCAAGGCTGTGTCTGATGGGGCGGCTCCATTCAACTCCACTCCCCCGTGAATTCTTTTGCCCTCATAGTGTTTCCATAGGTTTGCTGGCTTTTGTGATATTGAAAGAGCTCAGAAGACAGTCTTCAGTGAGAAAGAATGAACCAGGAAGCAAAGGTGAAATCAGAACCCCCAATTCCATACCCTTGCCTGGGTAATTCACAAAAATCCTTGGGAAAGCCTTTTGGAGTTTTATAAAGTATTCAGGCTCGTTTTTTTCTGTTTCTGTTTTTGTTTTTGTTGTTGTGTTTCGTTTTTTAAGACTGTTGATTTGACAGAGAGAATGAGCGCGAGCTGGGGAAGAGGAAGAGGGAGAAGGACAAGTAGACCCCCTGCTGAGCACGGAGTCTAACGTGGGGTTCCAACCCAGGACCCCAAGATCACCATCAGAGCTAAAGTCAGACACTTAAGCAACTGAGCCACCCAAGCGCTCCATCAGGCTCATTTGCTAAATCTGAAGGTTCCAAGTGTCTCCAGCTGATGCCTAGGTTTTATAGGAGGGAATGTTTTGGTTTCCAGAGCGTAGGTTTGCCAGATAAAACACAGGACGCCCAGTTAGATTTGAGTTTGAGATTAAACAGGCGGGGCCTTTTTAGTGTAAGTATGTCCCAAACATTACACGGAGTACTTTTCTGTAGAGAAAGAATGAATTATTATTTAAGATTTTATTTACTACACTTTTATCTTTGGGGTAAATAGCCAAACTATGGAAAGAGCCTAGATGTCCATCAACAGATGAATGGATAAAGAAGATGTGGTGTATATATATACAATGGAATATTATGCAGCCATCAAAGAATGAAATCTTGCCATTTGCAATGACGTGGATGGAACTAGAGGGTATTATACTGAACGAAATAAATCAATCAGAGAAAGACAAGTATCATATGATCTCGCTGATATGTGGAATTTAAGAAACAAAGCAGAGGATCATAGAGGAAATGAGGAAAAAAATGAAGCAAGATGAAACCAGAGAGGGAGAGAAACCATAAAGTCTCTTCATCTCAGGAAGCAAACTGAGGTTTGCTGGAGAGGAGGGGGATGGGAGGGGTGGAATGGCTGGGTGATGGACATGGGGAAGATACGTGCTATGGTGAGTGCTGTGAATTGTATAAGACTGATGAATCACAGACCTGAACCCCTGAAACAAATAATACTTTATATGTTAAAAAAATAAAATAAGATTTTATTTATTTGAGATAGAGTGAGAGAGAGAGAGAGAGAGAGAGAGCATAAGCAGGGGGAGTGTCAGGCAAAGGAGAAAAGTAGGCTCCCCACTGAGCAGGGAGCCCGACTTGGAGCCAGGACCCTGGGATCATGACCTGAGCCGAAGTCAGACACTTAACCAATTGAGCCACTCAGGTACCCCAAGAATGAGTAGTCTTCATGAGGGCTTCCCATAGATACCCAAGGCAGCCACCTCCTTGAAGTAGAGCCTCATCCCCAGTAAACAATCTAATTTCTTGGAAAAGAGACTTGGGTCTGAGCCATGGCTATGGTCCCATAGAACACACCTTCATTTCTTTCTGCCTCTTTTTCCTCACTCTTAACTTTTCTCCTGCAATTACTTCCCCTAATTCTACAAAGTAGAGACAACTGAGGGCATGATAAGGGAAGAATCGAGATGTAGTCTCTCTTCCCTAACAAGAAGTGGTAGTGCCTTCTTATGAGATTGTTGTGAAATTTCCGTGAGTTCATACATGTGAAGTATTAGGAAAAGTGCCCGGCATAGGTGAAATAGTAGTATTTAGCTCTGGGGCATAGAGTCTAGGGCCAAAAAGCCTGTAACTGCCTGTAGTCACTGTCCCCCTCTGCTAATCTATTCTCCATCCTAGAGCCAGCGATCTTTTAAAAATGCGAATCAGGGGGCACCTGGGTGGCTCAGTTGGTTAAGCGACTGCCTTTGGCTCAGGTCATGATCCTGGAGTTTCGCAATCGAGTCCCGCATCAGGATGCCTGCTTGGCTGGGAGTCTGCTTCTCCCAGACTCTGGGAGTCTGGGCGTCTCTCTTCTTATGCTCTCTCTCTCTCAAATAAATAAATAAAATATTTTTTTTTAAAAAATGTGAATCAGACCATGCCATGACTTTCTGTGACTCCGAATAAAAACCTACCATGCCCTGAACGCTTTTGCTTTTACTTTTTTCTCCAATTTAACTGCTTGTCCCATTTCCCTTCACTTTGCATTTCAGGGACAGAGGCCTTTTGTGGCACGGGCTGTGCTTTCTACCCAAAAGATTTTTCTCCTCCTCACCTGTCAGTTCCCCATGTCAATTCATACTCATTTATCAGTCCTTGTCAAAGCCTGCTTTTTTTTTTTTTTAAGATTTTGTGTATTTATTTGACAGAGAGATCACAAGTAGGCAGAGAGGCAGGCAGAGAGAGAAAGGGGGAAGCAGGATCCCTGCTGAGCAGAGAGCCCGATGCGGGGCTCGATCCCCGGACCTTGGGATCATGACCTGACCCGAAAGCAGAGGCCCAACCACTGAGCCATGCAGGCAGCCCTAAAGACTGCTTTTTTAGGGAAACATTCCCTGACCTCCTTATCTGGATTATAAGTCATGATTTAGAGCTCTGGACTCTTCCTTCATTGATATGAATTACACTCTCTAATTGTATATTTGTGTGCTCCCTCCATGAGGACAGGGACCGTGTCTATCTTGCCACTTGTCAGCCATTATGGTCCTTAGGCCTAGCCTAGTACCTGTCACTTACTAGGCACCAAACCAAAAAAAAAAAAAAAAAAAAAAAGAAAAGATTATGTTAACCAGGAGTCAGTGGTAGAGCTCTTAGGCAAATCTGACCACTACCTCTCAGGCCTGAAGGCTAGGAATGGTTTTTAAATTTTTAAATGATTGAAAAAAAAAAAAAAAACAAAAGAAGAGTAATAAATCTTGACACATGAAAATTAAAGTTCCATTACTATGCCCATGAATAAAGTTTTATTGGAATACAGCCTCATGTGTTCACTTATATATTTTCCATGGCTACTTTTGTGCTCTGGTGACAGAGTAGTTGTGACGGAGAGCAGATGGCCTGCAAAGCCAAAAATACTCACTATCTGGCCCTTCGTAGAAAAAAATGGCTGACCCTTGTGTGAAACAATAGTAATTTTGGTCTCTGGGGTAGCTTGTGTTCAAAAACACCTGCAGGTGGCTTTTCTCAATTGTTAACAGTTTGCTTCTGTTGCTGAAACAAGTGATCTATTTATTTTGCTTGGCTGGGAGGATTAATTAAAGAGACTTTCCTTTGTCCTTTGTTTTTCTGTTTCTCTATCAGCAGACAGAAGTCCCCGAAGGAGATTAGTCATATGGTGTACCCCTTTGCTAGTGGTATGATCATGTAACTGTCCCCCACATCAGGCTTCCCAGTTCTTTGGATAATTCATGAGTTTCTTTCTCAACTGAGATCACGAGTTTGATAGGTGGTAGCAATGCGTTTAAATAGAGTACCTACATTTTCCCACCCCCTTTCCACAAACTGGAAATGGACTAAAACTTGTTTTGCCTTCTTTTAAAGGGACTATATCCCTTTCCAGTTACAAATTCATATTCAACCAGAGCAACACTTTAAAATCTAACAAGGTTTTAAGATAAGTTCAAAGTGATTTCATCAGAGTACTAGATAAACATTTCAACAGAGACAGATGATGTGTTCATGCCTTTAAATAATTTGATTTAAAAATCAGATCTGAAAAGTTACCACTATATAGGCTTTGGGCTGCTTAATTCAAAGATATTTGTACTAAGAAACAGACAAGGGGGATTGTACCGAAAATAGGTGTCTTTCTTTAAGTCATGCCTTTTATTTCTGAAAAGGAGTTTGTTGCATGAAAATAGATCTAGTTGAATAGTATTCTAAAAATTCCCTCAGAATAATCCACTTATAAAGTCAGGATTCAATCCTTGATTTATCTCTTCTTTAAATTCACATTTTCACACAATGGCTCTGTTTGGAATGGAAGCTCCTTTGTAATGGAGAAAAAGAAGAAAAATGGCAGAATACAAACAGACCACCTGTAAGATATTTTAGACAAAGTTAGGATTTTATTGGTAAAGGTTTAATAAAATAATATTAAGATATAAAGCTTCTAAATGATCTAAAATATGTATGGAAAATGAAGTAAGACAAAATAAACATAATATTTTATTAGTGAAAGATAATTTCACATACATTAATCATGTATTCCACTGAATAAGAAATCAATTATTTTTAAAAAAGGAAATCGATTATTTGACCCCATTTAGAAGGTGGTATTTCTAGACCTTAATCATAGCACCAGAAGATTTCTTCTATAGGATGCTTAACCATTATGAGCTATCCCATCATAAAGAATTTATGTCTGATTGGGTTGCACTATTTAAAAGAGCACTTTTATATATAATTATGTATACTTGAGTGTATACATATATATATTTGCATTGGTATAACACAAAAATTTCTTCATGTGTTTTAATATGGTTTAAATTATCATTATTACAATTGACACATGATAGACTTCAAGGTATCAGGCACTTACCCTAAATTTTTGGAAGTTCAGAAAATATATATGCTCTATGGGTAAAAATAATTTTTAAAGCACACAAGTTTTATTGTTTGATTCGTTGAAGAGCAATGGGGGAACTTTCTAAGGATTAAACAATAGTTTTTAAAAAGTGTTAAGCTTCGGGAGCTGGGATGGCTCAGTTGGTTAAGTATCAGCCTTCAGCTCAGGTCATGATGTTAGGGTCCCAGGATGGAGCCCTGCAGGGCAGACTGCCTCTTCAGCAGGGAGGCCGCTTCTCCCTCTGCCCTTGACCCTGCTCTCTCTCTCAAATAAATAAAAAATAAAACTGTTAAAAAATAAATAAAAAATAAAAATAAAAAGTGGTAGGTTTAAAAAAAAAGTGGCAAGTTTCCCAAAAGAAAAGGGACTTCTATATGACATGGTAGATAAAGAAAAGAATTCAAGTAGCATTTTGCAAGCACTTTCATAAATAAGAACTTGTCTACAAATATTCTGGCAGGACGCTAGCAAGGCAATTAGTGTGATGCTATGACATTTATTTGTGGGTAGAGGGAAAATTAACAAAAAATCAAATAGTTTTTCCCCTGTATGGACACCATAGGGGAAAAGAAAACCTTAGGAATATTTTCATTTCTAAACCATTGTTTAAAAATACATGAAGAGAAGCATCAGATCAAGTAATTTGAAGTGTAAAGAATATTTTAGTCTCAACTGGAGGTTTGTGCAAGTGCTTTATACTGTCAAAGGTATTCAAAAGTCTTTTATTCTGAAGTTATAACCTTCCCAATTTTTGGTGGGTGTTTGTTTGTTTGTTTTTAAGTAGGCTCCGGGATGGGCACGAGCCCAATATGGGTCCTGAACTCATGACCCTGAGATCAAGACCTAAGCCGAGATTGAGTCAGGTGCCTAACAGAGTGAGCCACCCAGGTGCCCCCAAGTTTTGAATTGTTTTGTTTTGTTTTAAAGATTTTATCTATCTATTTATTTATTTAGAGTGAACAGAGAAAGGGGCAGAGAGAGAGGGAGAGAGAGAATTCCAAGCAGACTCCAAGCGTGGAGCCCTATGTGGGGCTAGATACCGGGACCCGAGACCATGACCCAAACCAAAATCAAGATTTGGATGCCCAACCTACTGAGCCACTCAGCCACCCCTCAAGTATTGGTTTCAAAATATTTTTACTTTATGAAATAATGGGAAGAATAGATATTTATTTATATTTGCTTTTATGCCTTTGCTTTGCAAAATAAAAAGTTATCAAGACGGTGCCAGTTACCAAAAATTCCTTGCAAATTTTACCAGTTCCTGAAACAAAGTCTGGAAATCAGTGATCTAGACTCATTTCCAATCTTTAGACAGATTTACAATAAAATATTAAGAAATTAAAATATTCCTAGAGTAATATTCTGGTTAATTAGATTTTCACGTTGTAAGTTAACCTTTTCATTTCAGCCTTGCTCATTCAACCCAATTTGAAATGCATTTATCGAAAGCATCAGTTATGCCAATGCTGATACAAAGTGCATTAAGTATGGCCCTTGATCTTGGAAAACAATTCAGACTGGTGCAAGAAACAGAAAAAGAAACATTTAAGGCTTGTCTTCAATTTGATACCTAATCAAGTCAGGAAAGGGGGAGCATTCTGAAGTCTTCACAAAGAAGGTAATGCTTCTTTTGGGTTTTGATGGACAGATATATGAGACTCCTCCAGGTAAGCGTGGAGGGAAGGCTATTCTACACAAGGGAACCACGTGACCAAAGGCACTGAGCCTTGAATGAACAGCATCATTGACATAGAGCAGCCATTTTAAGTGTCAACTGAGGGAGTGGCCAGAGGAGAAACCAGAGAGGCAGCCTGGAGTCAGATTATAAAGGGAGATGTATGTTTTGCTGAGTTGCTTGGACCGCATTCAGTGTGTGCCTTGAGAATCTGAAGGATTTTGAGCAGGAGAGAATTGGAAATCTTTCTGAAAATGTATTAGTATCTCCTTTCTGCCTCAGTAGATAGAATATACAGAACAAAAATGAATCTTTTACTGACGATTAAAGGTCATTCAGTGATATTCTCAATGAGTATCGGTTCTCGTTTTACAAAGGAACACACTGGAAGGTGTGAGGACATGGATCTCCTCTGTAGAGACCCAGGAAATATTTCTTTGAGATTAAAAAAAAATCAAATTACTATGAACTTATTTTCTCTTAATTTGTCTCATTCTTGTTACTATTAATAAAGGGCCGGGGGAAGGAATTTTTGCAGTACTTCTAGGAATTGGATTTTTCTTATCTTTACTGTAGAAAATCACTAGTTAATAGATACTATCCACTTAAGGGCTAAGTGAGGGGTAAAGTTGTGCCATTTTTGGATGGAATTTGGAGATTCTGTCTCTGAAGAATGGAGACATATTCATTCCCCCCACCTTCTTTACTTAACACATAATAGTTGCTATATAAGTGTACAGTGAACTGAACAGAATTTGCAATATAAATGGTAACAATTTTTCTAAAGAAAATTACTGGCTTCACTGGTAGTTCCTTTATGTATAAATAGGGAGAATAAATGATTATAACATATTTCACACTTTAAAAGGGTTTTAAAAAGATATGTATGCAAGGATGTTAAAAAGCTTTAGTCAGGCTGGCACATTGGTAGAAGATTTCTTTTTATTTTTGATTTGTTTAAAATAATCGCTACATCCAAGGCGGGGCTTGAACTCACAACCCCCAAGATCAAGAGTTGTATGCTCTGCTGACTGAGTGAGCCAGCTAGGCACCTCTGGATATTTCTTTTTAAAGAGTGGGGACCTAGCTTAGAGTTGAGAAATAAATGTATGGGATAATATCCCTCTAAGGGGAAAATATAAATTGTACATTTCTGCAGGGACTGGTTCAGTAACATTGAACATGGTTTTTTTTTTGTTTTGTTTTGTTTTGTTTTAAGTTTTTTACATTAAAAAAAATTATATATTTGCCAGAGATCACAAGTAGGCAGAGAAGCAGGCAGAGAGAGAGGAGGAAGCAGGCTCCCTGCTGAGCAGAGAGCCAGATGTGGGGCTCTATTCCAGGACCCTGGGATCATGACCTGAGCCGAAGGCAGAGCCTTTAACCCACTGAGTCAACCAGGCAGCCCAAGTCTTTTACATTAAAAAAAAAAAAAAAAAAAAGATTTTGAGGGAGAGAGAGAGTATGAGTAGGGAGAGGAGAAATGAGAGAGAAAGTTGAATCTGAACTGAACACAGAGCCAGCCTCCAGGCTTGATGCTACAACTCTTGAGGTCATGACCAGAACTGAAATCAAAAGTCAGATGCTCAACCGACTGAGCCACCTGGGTGCTCAAATACTGAACATTCTTAAGAATGATTTGCTAATTGGAAGCTCTGGGTTTGCAGATTTTCTAAAATTTTCTTCTATGTAAATACTAATAGTAGTAGGAGGAGGAGGCTGGGTGTATGAGCTAAAAAGTGATAAACAATCCTGTTATGGGCAAGTGTGAAATAGAGAAAAAATAATATAAATTGTGTTTGTGAGGTGGTAATCTCAGCATGATTGGTTAAATGTAGGGAAGAGAACTTAGAGGTTACTGAAGACTGCCTTCTGGAGTTGCTGAGCCCAATGTGCTAGTGTAACAGAACAATATGGACATCACAGAACAGGTGCTTTACAAAGAACCTGAAAACATCACCTAGACCTTGAACAAAACCTGTAGCTGTATACACATCTGAAATAGTAGATGTCTTTATTTCCAGCAGATCATACTAGATGTTAGATATTAGAATACAGAATATTCTTATTCTATTTATAGTATAATTTAGAATGTCAGAACCCAGAAGCAGCCTCAAAGCTTGACAGCTGTATATCAGAAGAAAGCCAGTATTACTTTACCTTGACTATAGTTTAAAAAAAAAAAAGGGGGCTAACAACCAAAAACCAAAATGGAATAGGCTGAAAATGAGGGTTTAGTTACAGACACTTAAGAGATTTATATTAGCATCTCTGAAGGCTATCCAAATATAACCTAGGTATTTCTTTGTCTCTTGCCCCCTGTAGAAACACCTGAATGACCTACAGCCTTTCCCTGTGCTCACCCTTCTTATGGATATGTCCATAAGATTTTTGAGCTGAACTCGCGGAAAAGTCATTTGAGCTACCGATGTTTATTTCCCCCATTCTGCCACTAAACTCCCTTCTAGGGTACCGCTGAGAGCTGTCACTTTCTGGGCACCACTGGGGTCCACTGCGAATGCACTAAGTATCCTGAGGTCCGAAGGCTCTCAAAGCTCATCGGCAAACAGGGCCGGGACACTTACCCTTCCCTGGTGGGAAACCCACCAGGCTGTCGAAGAATTTTTCTTCTCCTAGGGGAGGTTTTGCTGCAAGGTCAAGCTTCCGATGCCAGACTCCCTCTTTCCCTCAAGGGATAGCTTTCTGGTGCCCGTTTGGGCTCAGCCTGGGCTCCCCCCGGCTCCATGACGGTCGTCTTCTACTTCTACTTTGAGCTAGTCACGAGAGACATCACCTATTTAGTAATTTCAGAAGAGTAACTTAGCTTTCGTGGGGAACGCCGAGATAACACAAAAGATGTGAATTAAGCGGAACTTTTTAAGGGAAATGGTTTAAATGGTTTTTTTCAATGAACGTTTGCGAGATGACCCCTCCAGGTTTGCAGATGCTTTTACCAAAGCCTTCGGCGCAGCGAGATGCCAGTGGAATCCACGGTGAGGGTAGAGTGGGCAGTGAGTGAAAACTTGAGCGAGTCTCAAGGGGAGTTAGGACCCGAATTTAGGTCTTCTAGCTCACTCTCACCCGTCCATTCACTAGACAGCGTGCTGGGGCTCCGCAGAATCCCAGTTCGCGATGTATTACCCAACTGGAGAAGATTTGGAATTTCTCTCCCCTCCCTTTCCCGCTTTCCCCAATACAGGCTGTGAGTTTGTCCACGACCCCTACCACCATTTAAAGGGACAGGCGCTTAGAAGAAGGTAAAGCAGGGAGGACTTTGCAGCTGTATTTCTCAAACCCGTAAAGGCAGAGCGATAATGGGTAAGGGGCGTGCAGACTAACTCCTTTCTTGCCCAATCAGGTACACAGGAAGATGTCCTTTTACCAATAAAAATAAAGTTCGCTTTCCGGAGGCGGGAGGGTGAGCCTTGACTGCCAGGTCTCCAAAGCAACGGTGGAGTAGAGGACAGAGAGTGATTAGAGGGAGGACCAACCCGGGGAAGGGGGCGGGGTGGGAGGGTGGGGCCGCGGTGAGCGGCGGCCGGTTGGACCAGTGGAGTGCGGGGATTGCTGTTCCTGTTGTAGTGCTTGTCGCCAATCAGGAAGGCGAGGGGGTAGGCGGGGCGGGGAAGGGGTGGGAAGAGCTAGCAGCACCGCCGGGCGTCCGTCGGGCTCAGGGGGAGAGAGAGAAATCCGGTTAAAATCAGAGTCGGAGGTTTAACCACACATCGGTTCCGATCGGATTATTCCTTAAAGGGGACGCGCCATTGTCAAGAGAACGGAGCCCGGGGCCCGAGGGCGGGGACCGGCGGCGCCCGAGGAGCGAGGCAGCTGCACTTGGACTGGGGACGGGTAGGTGTTGCCGGGGGAAGGACGCTTCATTTCACTTTCTCTTCCAGCCCCGGGGCAGGCGCCGGGATGCCCGCCGGCCGGCGGCCACAGCCCTGGCAGGAGACGAGGTCGCCGGCCCTCGCCCGGCTGCCCTTCCTGATGGGAGCCGAGGGGGAGGCGGGCCAGGATGGCTGGCAGGCTGCGCCGCCAGGGCAAAGACTCCTAACGGACGGTAGACGGCGGCGCAGCCCCCGCCTCAACCGAAAACCCGCCGGAGCGGCCGCGGGTCCTCGGGGAGCGCCGCGCGCCCCGCTCCCCCGCGCGCCGGGCTCCTCTCGCGCGCGCCGCTGGCCCGCGCGCCCCCTGCCCCTCGCGCGCCTCCCCTCGCGCGCCCCCTGCCCCTCGCGCGCCCGGCGCCCCTTCGCGCGCGCGGCTCCCCTCGCGCGCGCCGCCTCCTCGCCGGCTCGCGGGAGCCGCCCCGCGGGGAGGAAGGCGGCTGCGGCCGGGCGGAGGGAGGCCGGCGGCCACGGCTTCGCCGGCCCGGATCGTGAAGGGAGGGCTGAGGAGCAAACTTGGCGCGGCCGCGGGAGGCCCCGGGCGGGAAGAGGCGCCGGGGGGACCCTTGGAACGCGCGGAGTCGCCGGCCCGGCCCAGCATTGTCCCTCTTTTCCTCCGCGCTCGTTTCTCCGCCCACTCTCCGCGGTCGCACCCCCAGACCCGGAGCCTGCGGGAGCCGGAGTCGGCCCCACGGACGCCGCAGCCCGGGCTCGCCGGGCGCCCGGGCCTGATGAGTGTCTTCGCCGACCGCCGTCTCCGCTCCCGCGCGGGCTGCCTGGGCGCTGAGCTCTTCTTGCAACTTTTCTTTGCGGGTTGATGGAAGTTGTGGCTTCCGGGCAGCAGGTTCTTTGGGCCGAGACTCTTCCTCCTTTCCGGAGAGGGTGATTTCTAGGGCGAACTGGTTCTTGATTGCTGTCGATCGTTCTTCCATCCCAGTTTCATTCCTCGGCACCTACAATCGCTTCCCCCATGGATTTGCAATTATACGGGAGCATTAGCCTCTCTCAGGCCAAGATAATAGGAGAAGAGAGAGAGGGAGAGAGAGAGGGAGAGAATAGGGAGCTATGTTGACGAGGAGCAGAAACTCTCTACGTAGAGCTGAATTTGCCTTAACCTTTGAACTGCAAAGTTACCTCGACTTTCTGGCGGAGCTTCTTTTGGAATGAAAACAGCAACAACAAAACCAGTCTACTAGGTTGCTAGGGTCTGTAGGATTAGGAAAAAAAAGTATTTTTTTGGGCGGGGATAAACTTAGTTTTTTGTAAAGTGCTGTTCTGCCTAGCAGGTATCCACCACAGAGTTAATTTCTGGTACTGAGCTCATGGGCATCATAATTAGTAACAACAGCTTTTACTATTGATAAAACAAGAGATTTTTTTCTCATCCTGAGCATTATCGCTCTGCTATACCTGCCAATACTTGCTAAAGAAATCATTTAGGAACAGCACAGCCCTTGTTAGAGACCTTATTTAGAAAAGGAATGTTTTCATAAGCATTCATTTTTGACAGTTTCTTCTTGAGCAATACTTTGTAGAGTACTTGCATGTGCAAGTTACAAGCCTATAAACAAAGTAACAGTGGGTGTGTTACTCTGTAGTCTTTTTTGTTGTTGCTTTTGCTACTCATTATCAAAAATAGCACTCCATCCTGTCTTCCCTTCTGAGTTATTTTGTAAAATTATTTCTTTGGAAGAGTGAATTTTGTTGGAATGCCTGGCCCAGTGGTTTGTTTTTTTTTTCTTTTTTCTTTTTTCTTTTTTTTTTCTTTTAAAGCAATACTAACAACTTCCAGAAGGGTTCCTTGATTAACTCACTGGTAACTTTCTGAGTGGTGTGGAACCCTATCAGTTCACAGGCTCAGCAATAACAAGAAAGGAGAAACTGGGCAGACTGAAAGCCAATTCTGGATAATAATATTTGAGAAGTACTCTGTTCTTCCCACAGAATTTAGGAAGTGTAGGCAAACATGTTCTTTTGTAGTAATCTTGATGGTATCTGGCATTGTTACACCTATATTCCACTCCTCCCTCCCCTTTGATCGTCTTCTGTGATAAGGATGTCAGGCCAGTTTGCTGGCATAATCTCCCTTTCCATCTCATAATACAGTTGAGTAGAAAATTAAAACAAGTTTCCAAATTTCGATCTTTGTTTACTTCTACAAACAATAGAGGAGAGAATTTCTGAACTTTAAAAAGAGCACATTCAGAAAGAATTATCTTTGAAACAGCTAGGCTATGCTTCCTGGAAAACATTTTTCCTTTGTGCTTTTCATATTGTTTTAAACACATTGTCTTATGTATACACATTGCCAAGACATTTCTTGAGTTTTGAACTGTCCCTTGAGATCCTTGGGAACTAGCACTGTCCTTCATTTCTCTGCAAACCTACCGTGTCACAATAAATGTGTTGTCTTAGGACTTTGTGACAAAGAAAGATAATGTTCTATAAAGGCTGCTTGAGAGATTTAACTTTTCTTTTTTTTTTTTAAGATTTTATGTATTTATTTGACAGAGATCACAAGTAGGCAGAGAGGCAGGCAGAGAGAGAGGAGGAGGAAGCAGGCTCCCTGCTGAGCAGAGAGCCTGATGCAGGGCTTGGTTCCAGGACCCTGAGATCATGACCTGAGCCTAAGGCAGAGGCTTTAACCTACTGAGCCACCCAGGTGCCCCAAACTTTTTTTTTTTTTTTTTATAACAAGCACCCTTTCTGAACAAGTCACACTAAAGCAGAGCAACTAGTTTAGTGTCTATGGGTAGATATTACTAGTCTAGATGCTTTTTGTTCTCTTTGCAAAAATGTGTTTTAATTATTTATAGTATCTGTTCCCAGACACCTTTTGTGTTAGTGATATCTTATTGTCACAGGTATTAGAACTAGGTTTAGCCTGTCAACCGTATCTGTTGAGTATGTATTTATTTAAGAAGTATTACGGAAAGATAAGATAGAAATGGATTACAGTTATTGCTTTCAAAGGTATAACAGCTTAATGGGAAGACACAATATTATCAGCCATAGGAAGAAGAGTGCATATCTCAGCACAGTAACAAGTGCAAAGTGACAGTTACGCAGGATTCATGCCCAAATGGTAAAAGAATAGTGGAATAATAGAAGAAATCTAGGTGAGGTGGGAAAGTTCTCATTGCTTTATATAGCAGGTTTTACATTTTAAAAGAAATTTTGAAAGATAAAGTATGTTTGGGGGTTGGCTTAGTGTATGTTCTCTACTTGAACTATTTTTATTTATAAAATATTTTTTGGGGGCAGAGCATGTGTTCTGAATTTCAACTGTTGTTACCTCACTAGAGAGATCATCCATCTAACCCAGCTCAAATGTCACCTTGTCTGCAAGCTTCTCTTCGTCTAACCATAAGTGATTGGTCTTTCTTCTTGCTCTTGTAAAACCCTTTTACAGCACAGACCATGTTCTGACTTACAATATGGTTATGTTTTTATTTTCTGCATTAGAATGTAGACTTTGCTAAACCATTATCAAAAGTTGGAGGTACTCCCGTATTTATTTATTTGTTTGTTTATTTTTTACTGTTGCCTAAAGTGCTTGAGCACTTTTGTTATCCCACCAGTATTCTAGAAAACCATAAGCTGTAAAGAAGTTCAAATTGTTTTACTTGGGGAAAGTGTGTGTGTGTGTGTGTGTGTATGTGTGTGTGAGTGTGTGTGTGTTTAGTGGTAAACCATTTTTTTCCCTTATCACCAGAGCTTTGCATGCTCTTGAGTACAAGGCTACCACTGTATGTGTTCAAAACATTTCAAAAACTGGTCAAAACCTGTGTCCCTGAACAGTTTTACCTGCCTTTACCCTGACATACTTTTGGAGTACATACTCCTAAGCTTAATCTCTTCTCATTTCTTGATTCTTTTAATCTCTAGAGAGCATTAAAAATTGTTTGGAGCCTGCCAACAGGCACTTCTCATAGTAGCCCAAGGAGGAATGTGGGAAGACATTTCTTCATGATCAAATCACATATGGAGGTTTTTACTCAAACCTCCTGTTGCTCCTTGTGAAAAGGGAGCTACAATTTGGGCAGATGATTTAGGTGATAAGATTCTATTGTTCTAGGTGCTTCTGTAAACTAGCCTGGGGGAAAAAGATTTTCTAAAGGTTCCTAAATAGGAATTCCAGCTGTAAGCAGCCAATTGGCTTAATCAGCTGAGAAATCTCCACTCATTTGGCAAATTTTCATTGAGAACTGCACCTACTTTGTGTACCTTGCCTAGTATTGAAGGTCAGATTAAGTCTGCCTCTGCCACAAGTTGTGAGCTTAGACTGGTACATGTGGATTAAAAATAATGTAAAAAGTGCACACCTAGGTGAATTTATTATTCACTTTTGTTTATTGTTCTGCATAGCTTCTTCCAAAGTACACTAGCAAACAAACATGTCTTCCATTTGACGTGGGTAGGAGTTCATGCACACTGTTAAATAAGTCTGTGAGTTCTGGAATTTTTTTTTTTTTTTTACTTAAAGCCTGTTCTTGTGGGGCAGAATATTTCTGAAATTCTGCAAACATAAATGTGTCTTTCTCACACCCTACAAGCGTTATCTGTTTCAAAGACCGGCATTAAGACTACAGTACCTATATGCTAGCAGATAACTGGTAGATGCCTTTTTCAGGTTTTTTTTTTTTTTAATATATTATGAAAATAACCATTTTGAAAAGCCACTTACATAAAAATACTGTGTGAATTATTTTTAACTTTTATAAAATATACTGCCCTCCACCTCTCCCCGTGTGTCTGCTGCTTGCTGTTTGTATCTGTGGGGAAGGAACTGGATTGTTAATAAAGGGACTGTGTAGGACTGTCAGTGATGAGGTCGGCCAGGTCAGGAAGAATATCTGACAGAGGGCTGTATCCTATGGAGTTTGACCATAACGCAGTAATTAGGATTTGTCAGCTTTTGCAAAGAGTTAAAATTTTAAAATAACAGGGTCACCTGGCTGGCTCACTTGGTGGGGCATGTGAGTCTTGATCTCAGGGTTGTGAGTTTGAGCCTTGAATTGGGTGTGGAGCTTGCTTAAAAATGAAATATTAATGGGTGCCTGGGTGGCTCAGACCATAAAGTGTCTGCCGTCTGCTCAGGTCATGATGCCGGAGTCCTGGGATGAGTTCTCCATCAGGCTGCTTGCTGGCATGGTGGGGGGGGGGGGTGTCTGCTTCTCCCTCTCCTTTTGTCCCTCCCCCCTGCTCATGTGCACGTGTGCTCTCTCTCTCAGATAAATCTTAAAAAAAAAAATAGAAAAAAAGTTTTTTTAATTTTTATTTTTTATTTATTATTATTTTTTTTTTTTAAGAAGGAAAAATAAGGGAGAGACAGCCAGAGAGGGAACATAAGCTGGGGGAGTAAGAAGGGGAGAAGCAGGCTTCCTGCAGAGCAAGGAGCCTGATCCCAGGACGCTGGGATCATGACCTGAGCTAAAGGCAGATGCTTAATGACTGAGCCACCCATAAGCCCCTTAAAAAAAAAAAAAATCTTTAAGAAGTTAAAAAAAAAAATGAAGGGCTCTATGGAGATGTAGTAATTTACATATCATACAGTTCACCTGTTTAAAGTATACAATTCAAGGGCACCTGGGTGGCTCAGTCCCTTACATGGCTTGCTCTTGATTTCAGCTCTCATGACACCAGGATTGTGATCTAGACCCATATCTAACCCATATTGAGCTCCTGCTCAGTGGAGTCTGCTTTTTTTTCTCTCCCTCCCTTTCTGCCCCTTTTCCTGCTCCCATACCCACGCACTTCCTCACATAAATAAATCACTATAAATTAATTAAATCTTTAAAAAAGAAGTAAAGTGTTCAGGTCAGAGGTTTTTAGTGTATTCCAGAGTTATAAGCCACCACTACAAAGAGTTTTTACAACTTTTGCATTCACCTTCCCCATCTCCCTCACCAGCCCCAGTGAACCATTGATTTCCCTTCCATCTCCATGTGTTTGTCCATTCTGGACACTGAATATAAGTGAAAGATAGCATTTTATTAAATGTGCATTTCCATATAAACTGGTCCCTTTCGATGTGTGTAAGTCCTAGGAGGGGAGAGATTCTTTCAATTGTATGTGCAGCTCCCAAGTTTAGAAGGATTTGAAGAGGTGGTTTATCTACAATCCTTATTCTACCGAAGCCTGCAGAGTGATGGGCAAAGAGATTTTTTTTCCCCTATGAAAATCACAACATTCGGGCGCCTGGGTGGCTCAGTGGGTTAAGCCGCTGCCTTCGGCTCAGGTCATGATCTCAGGGTCCTGGGATCGAGCCCCGCATCGGGCTCTCTGCTCAGCAGGGAGCCTGCTTCCCTCTCTCTCTCTCTGCCTGCCTGTCTACTGTGATCTCTCTCTGTCAAATGAATAAATAAAATCTTAAAAAAAAAAAAAAAGAAAATCACAACATTCATTTTTTTTTTAAACATTTTATTTATTTATTTGACAGACAGAGATCACAAGCAGGCAGAGAGGCAGGTAGAGAGAGAGGAGGAAGCAGGCTCCCTGCTGAGCAGAGAGCCCGATGCAGGGCTCGATCCCAGAACCCTGGGATCATGACCTGAGCCAAAGGCAGAGGCTTTAACCCACTGAGCCACCCAGGCGCCCCACAACATTCATTTTGGTGACAGTTTTTTATATTCATTTAATCATGTGGTGGCTCTCAACAAGTAAATAATTTATGTCTCAAATTTCTGCCTGCTGGACCTACAGAAAGGATAGTACTTTTTAAAAAAAAGTTGAGCGGTGCCTGGTCGGCTCAGTCAGTTAAGCGGCCAACTCTTGATTTCATCTCAGGTCATGATCTTGGGGTCCTGGGTCGGAGCGCTGTATAAGGCTCCCTGCTTAACAGGGATCCTGCTTGGATTCTCTCTCTCCCTATCCCTTTAGAGCTCATGCTCTAAAATAAATAAATGAATCTTTAAAAAAAAAAAAAAGTTGAAAATACTTAGCAAGTTCTTTTTTTTTTTTTTTTTAAGATTTTATTTTTAAGTAATCTCTGTACCTAACGTGGGGCTTGAACTCACAACCCTGAGACTGAGGTACGTGCCCTGCAGATTAAGCCAGACCAGACACCGCTTTAGTAAGTTCTGATCATTGCTGGTGTAATGTGATGCTTTACCTTATTGGTCCAAAATGTTTTGCTCCTGCTGTGGCACTTACCATTTATTTGATCAAAACTAGTGCTGTGTGGGTTCATGGCAGTGAACTTTTATTGCTCCCGTGTGGCGCTGGTGACCCAACTTGAAAGCACTTAATAAATGCTTAATGATTGCCTGATCACTATGATTATAGATATTTTCATTAGCTCTACTAGTCCTTATTTGTCATTTTGAAATCATAATGTTAGCTAATTTATAATAATTTATAAATAAATAACAATTCATAAATAATAAAATAATAAATATAATTAAATATATAGGTATATAATCTAAATAAAATAAATAATTTCTAAATAATAGCTAAATTGAGTGCTTACCAAGTATTGTGATAAGTACTCAAATGTACTATTTTTTTTAAAAGATTTTATGTATTTATTTGACAGAAAGAGATCACAAGTAGGCAGAGAGGCAGGCAGAGAGAGAGAAGGAAGCAGGCTCCCTGCTTAGCAAGGAGCCTGATGCAGGGCTCAATCCCAGGACCCTGAGACCATGACCTGAGCCAAAGGCAGATGCTTAACCCACTGAGCCACCCAGGTGCCCCTTCAATGTATTGTTTTTTAAGGTTAAAAGGATGCAATTTATTTTTGAGAATTTCCTGAAATTTACTCCACGGATTATAGTTTTACAGGTTTCTGATCATTTCTTTGTCTTTTTAACATTTTTGAATGAGGGGCGTCTGGGTGGTTCAGTCGGTTAAGCATCTGTGTTCAGCTCAGGTCTGATTCCAGGATTCTGGGATCGAGCCCTGCCTAGGCTCCCTGCTCAGTGGGGAGTCTGCTTTCCCCTCTCTCTCTGCCTGCTGCTCCCCCTGCTCATGCTCTCTGTCAAATAAATAAATAAAATCTTAAAAAATGAAAGATTTTTTTGAATGACTGTTTTTGGTTAGACCTAAGACACTTTGATGCTGCTGCTTTCTTGATTTTTCCAGGAGATAAGATTTTCACCGGCTGCTTCCCGCTGTTAGGTGACAGCAGTGGTAAGATCTATCTCTAGTTTAGAGCATCTATACCTCAGAGGGGTTGAAGTGTTGTGTTATGTTTTGTTTAGTTTATTCAAGGGCATCTGGGAATTGATGAGGAAAGGATAGTAGTTACACTCACTGCAATGCAGCCTCATGTTTTAATTCATAAAATATTCACATGTGTGCTTTGTTGCCCGAGTAAATTGCAGCATAATAGTTCAACTTCTCAGGATTCCATGTTTTGTTTTGTTCTGTTTGGTGTTTTGGTGTGTCTTTGTTTCATGGTAAAATTCAGATGTGACGGAATTTAGTTCAGTACTAAAGAATGCTGGGAAGATCATTTAATACAATTTTTAGTTTTGTGTGTCTGTTTAAAAATAGAAGATAGATTATGCTGTTTATAATCCTGGTTAAAGAATATCACTGTGGTGGTTCCTTTTGTGTGTCTTGGGCAGCGGTGAACACACGATGATTTATTTGCAGAAAAGCACTGGCCATTAGCTTCCTCAGTTATCAGTCTACAGACCACCACTGGTGGTCAGACCGTGGCTTGTTCACTTGTCGGCGAAACTCTTCCTTTCTAAAGCATGTTGGTTTGGGGATCGGTTTGCGTATTACTTTACTGTTAGCTCTATCTCTCTGCTCTCATTATGCCTGCATACTGTACCTACCATGCCTTTCTAATAATTTGATAGTTTGGTGTGCCATGAGTAGAGCCCATAAACACACTTGTGGAACGGTGGATAAAAATACTAGAAAGTTCTGAAGAACGAGCCAAAGAAGCATAGGGCTTTAATACTAAGACCTTGTTATATTGATTTTCACTGCTTGGAGGACTCTTGGCTTCTTTCCTGGTTTTGGACTCTGTTTCAGGTAGGCGATGTCTCTGGATAGCAGGTGGTGTAGTAGGGTGGTACATAATTACCTTGTAGATGTTTAGCTTCCACTGAATAATAGACCTTTTAAAATTCTGTCCTACTCAGTCTAACTCAAGTGGATGGCGAATAAATAAGTGGATGGGAAAAAGGAAAAGTTCTTTCTTGGATGTCTTGATATTCTTTTGTTTTAAGATTTTATTTATGTATTTCGGAGAGAGCATGAAGTAGGGGAAGGGTAGAGGGGGAGGGAGAGGCCGACTCCCCACTGAGCAGGGAGCCTGACATGGGGCTCCATCCCAGGACCCTGAGATCATGACCTGAGCTGAAGGCAGAGGCTTGACTGACTGAGCCACCCAGGTGTCCTGGATATCTTGATATTTTACATCTTGAGAGAACTGTCGTGATCCCCAAGCTTGTACACCAGGATATTTGAATGCACTGGTGCCTGCTTGCAATACAGAGCCTCATACAGTTCCATGAGCAGAAGTAGAGGCCTTCAATGACATAGAGGCTGCATGCAAAATAGCCACCTTTGCCTAGTATCTGGATATTTCTATTTCAACTGGATCTTCTGGCAGTCTGTTTTCTTTGAGGCAAAATTGTCTGTGTAGGTGCTGTTTTCTATGTCTGTGTTAATGATAACTTGGACTATGTGTTATATTTAATATTCCTGGCAATCATGAAACTTCGGTATACTTTCAGTAAATACTGGTTAGAGTTTAGTCATGCATTTCTTGTAGGTTGCTGCACTTTTCCCTGTTGTAGAACTCACGGAGTTACAGTGTTTTCAGAGCTGGAATGTCTTGGGAATGATCTGATAGAATTCTTACGTCTTGTGGATGACAATGAGATTGTGACTTGTTTAAACGGTGGGTAGAATAGAGTTCTTTTTGATTCTCAGTCCAGTGTCTGTCCTGTTTTTGTGTATGCTTTCCTAAGTAAAACTCTGAAGGGATAGATAGAATCTCGACTTTTGTAGCTTCTGTAACAGAAGTCTGCACGTTTGTTTTGGTCATACTCCAGCAGTATAAAGAACTGTGTCTGCATTCTCCATATGTATGTTTGTTGTAAACTATATATTACCTATAGTGTACATAGTAAGACGTTCGTAAGAAACGAGATAAAGATGAAAAAACATCATAGAACACTTGAAAATGTATTATTTTCATGTTTTTGATTCCACTTAAAATATTAGTAATTTTAAAAATAAGTATGACTGAATGTCATCACTCAAAGAAACTTTATTTTGGGGCACCTGGGTGGCTCAGTGGGTTAAAGCCTCTGCCTTCTGCTCAGGTCGTGATCTCAGGGTCCTGGGATCGAGCCCTGCATCGGGCTCTCTGCTCAGCAGGGAGCCTGCTTCCTCCCACCCCCCTCTCTGCCTGCCTCTCTGCCTACTTGTGATCTTTGTTTGTCATATAAATAAATAAAATCTTAAAAAAAACCCCTTTATTTAAAAATAACTATAGACTCATAGGAAATTGTGAAAACAGTGCAGGGAGTGTGTGTAACTTTCGTTCAGCTTCCCCAGTGTAATATCTTATATAACATTAACAATCATGTTTAATCAGGAAACTGGCATTGGAATAATACTGTTAAGTAGCCATATTCAGTTTTCATGGTTTTTAGTGCACTCATTCGTATGTGTGTGTATGTGTAGTTTTGTGCAGTTAATAACATTTCATGTCTAGATTCGTTTCACTACCACCACAATCAAGATACAGCACTGTTCCATCACTGCCAAGAAACTCCCCCATGCAGCTCAAGGTCCCCTCCACTCCCCCCGTCCCTGTTTACTGGCAACCACTCTTTGTTCTATCTCTATAATTGTGTCATTTTGAGAATGTTATATAAATGGAATCCAACTGTATCTTTTCGAGATTGACTTTTTTCCACTCAGCACAATGCCCTAGAGAACCTTGCAAGCTAACTAGTGTAGCGGTAGTTCATTTCTTTGGATTGCTGAATAGTATTCATTGTATGGCTGTTCTGCGGTACGCAGTCTGACTACTCACCTGTCGAAGAACACACAAGTTGTTTCCAGTTTTTGGCTGTTATGAATAAAGCTGCTGTGAACATTCATGTATAGGTTTTTAGGTGAACATAAGTTTTCATTTCCCTGGGGTAAATGCCCAAGAGTGCAGTTGTTGGGTCATATTGTAAGTGAATGATTAATTTTATAAGAAACTGCCAGACTGTTTTCCAGAGTGTCTGTATGTTCTCACTAGCTATGTGTGAAAGATTTGGTTTCTCCATACACTTGTCAGAATTTGGTATTTTCACTTTTTTTTTTTTTTTTTTTTTTTACATTAGTGATTCTAAGTAGTTGTGTAGTGGTAGCTCACTGTGGTTTTAATTTGCCTTTCCCTAATAGGCAAATTGTTTCCCTAATGAGCAAATTGTATTGTTTATCACTGTTGAGCTTTGAGAGTTCTTTCTAGCATCTAGATATAAACCCTTTGTCAGATGCATGATTGGCAAAATTTTCTTCCCATCCAAGCTTGTCTTTCCAGCCTCTTAACTGGGTATCTTAGAGAGCAAAAAAGTTTAAAATTTTCATATACTGCATCTAAACATTTTTTTTTTCATTTATGAATTGTGCTTTTCATGTCATGTCTGTGGATTCTTCATCCAGTCCTAGGTCTTAAAGATTTTTTTCCCCTATGTTTTCTTCTAAAAGTTATATAGTTCACAAGATAATCATTCTTTTACCTTACAGTTTTGGTAGAGCACTGTTATTGGTAATAGGCATTTGGCAGTTCCTTCATTTTCTTGTTGTGTGCTTGTATTTTGCTTTATTTATTTATTTTTTGAAAATATTTTATTTATTTATTTGACAGAGATCACAAGTAGGCACAGAGGCTGGCCGGTAGGGTTGGGGGGGGGAAGCAGGCTCCCTGCTGAGAGCCTGATTTGGGGCTGGATTCCAGGATCCTGAGATCATGACCTGAGCTGGAGACAGAGGCTCTAACTCACTGAGCTACCCAGGCGCCTCATGTATTTTGCTTTATTATGTTTAATCTGCCTTTCTTTGCAAAAAACCCTTTCTTATTTATTATAGGGATAGCTAAATATCCAATTCTGACAGTTTATATTTATTTCTTTAAATTTTAAACATTTTAATTCCAGTGTGGTAGATATCCAGTGTTAATATTCATTTCAGGTGTGCAATATATGATTCAACGCTTCCATATATTATTCAGTGTTCATCAAGAGAAGTGTATTCTTTAATCCCCATCACCTGGTTCACCCCCCGCCCACCATCCTCCCCTTTCTCGCCCCCCTCCCCGCCCCAGCAAGCACCAGTTTGTTCTCAGTAACTAAGAGTATGTTTTTTGGTTTGTCCCTCTCTCTTTGCCTTTGTTCATTTACAAAAAATATTTTAAAACCCATTCGTGGGTGACATGATAATTCTACCGAGATCTGCAGATGTGCTTACTTGGGCCCAAGGAAGCTGCAGGATGTTGGAGTTTGCTAAAAGTGAGCCCACAGGTGAGGGCATCACAAACAGCCCCTCCTGGGTGCAGAGGGGCTGGCTTTCCTTTAGGGGACATTTACCTACTGGAATACTGAGTGTGTGTTCAGGGCCACAAACAAAAGAAGAGATTTCATCCGGAGATGAGGTACTTAGAGTTGTGAGAAGGGCCTAACAGTTGCTCTGGGATGGTGACACACAGGGAACCCATAAGGGGAGCTCAGAGGGCATCCCTGCCCCTGAACTGGGACCCAGAGCTTGGGCTCCCTCAACAGCTGCTGCTCCAGACACCCTGAAAACTGCCCGACACATCAGAGCTGCAAGTCAGGACTAGGAGGGCAGAGCGAGAAACCGCTGGTGGCCCGCCACACTGCTGCTCACCATCCAGGAGGCCAGAGAACGGACCCTGAAATGATGCTATGGTGAGGTGTTGTATGTCCATGACTCTGCTTGCCCCCACACTGCCAAAAATGGTGCCTTTCTGGTCGCCTCTAGGTAGACGGGAGGTCAAGTGCACCAAAATGTGGGACGGGCATTCTTTTCCAACGCGCCCGGCCACAAGGCTGATACCGCCTGCGCAGGACCAGAGAGGGTGCTGGTGTCGGTTTCACACACTGAATATGAAAGCACAGTTTCCAGTTGAAGATAGCACGCGTATGTTCAGTCTTAGAGTATTTTCTTTTCACGCCAGCAGCATGATCACCTTGCCTCTGTGGGCACATGTACCCCACTTTGAACTTTAATACCTTCTGCATTTCCAAGTAGTAGGAACAGAGTAGGTCTGGTATGCTTTTTTTTTTTTTTTTTCCTCAAATACTTGAACTTATCTGAATATTTCCCAGTTTCTAAAACCATATCTATCCTAGGGGCATCTGGCTGGCTTAGTCAGTAGAACATGAGACTCTTGATCTCAGGGTGGTGAGTTCAAGCCCTACACTGGGCATAGAGCTTACTTTGAAACAAACAGAAAACACCCACGTCTTTCCATTTTATAAATATATAAAAGTATAAAATGTTACTGTTTTGGGAAACCCTCATTAAATCAGTCAACATAATTTTTCCTTACTGTTGGGACCCGAGCCTTCTCTCTAACACCCATGTCTTCCCAGCTGTCCTTGGAGAATAATGTACAAGAGTTGGGTTTTTTCTTAGAACTGTGCTTTGGTGCCAGAGGCCCTACAGCCAACTGTCATCATTACTTTGGTATCTATTTGTCAAAAATAATTAAAATTTGGTTTGTTTTATTGCATACTTCAGATTTTTATTCCTGGGCGTAGCAAATTTTGGCACCAACTCAAAAGTGAGACATACAGATATCCTTGCGAAGACTAGTTTGCTATGGTCTGTGATGGCAACAGATTTAAAATGCAATAAAATAAGTTGTATGAAAAATTTTGAGTATGTGTTCATGTGCCTTTTTCTAGTGAGAGGTCCATAGGTTTATCAGATTTCAAAAGCAGAGCCCATGATCCTGAGAAGACTAAGAATGGCTGCCCTAGAGGTGAAAGTTCAATCAAGACATTTGCCAACAATTGAACACCGAATCTTTTGCTGTCAGTCGCAGACTGTTTCCCTGATCTCTGTCCTGAGTCTGTAGCCTTTTTTAAGGACATATAAAGAAAATTATTGCTACTCAAGTGTTTAGGGGAGAGCGAAGGACTACCACACGAGTTCATTATTAAATGAGGGTGGCTAGCTGGGGCTCAGTTATATTGTCCCAGTAATCATTTTTGTCAAAAAGAATCCATTCCTGTATGGTTGATGAGATCCCGAAAAATGATGGGTTTTATGTGTCAAGATATCTTAAAACATTGATAATCTCTAATCCAATATGTTTTGCCTTAGGGAATCTATCTGAATTTTTGAAATAGTTATAAAAATAATTTATAACTTCACATCTGGAGCCTAAAATTATATAATTTAGAGGGGAATCGACAAATCACATAATTTTAGCCTTGCTTCTTAACATTCTATCATACGAGCTCTTCTCATAGACCAAAGCCTAGATGGAACCGAGGTGGCATGGCAGAGATTTAAGCACTTTTTAAACAAAATCATGCACAGAGATTTCTGATGATGAAAGGAGAGATGGTTTTGGTTAAAGTAGGGGGCAAGAAAAGCCTTTTCCCCTTTATCCCAAACCAACACACACACACACACACACACACACACACACGCAGTGAGAGGGTAGTGAGGGCTTTAGAAACGGGCCAGTGGAGGCTGTGTCATCTGAGTCCTGGTTCCACTGCTTCAGCTCCACAAACATTATTAAAATAGTATCTCTCTTTCTCTCTCTTTTTTTAATATTTTATTTATTTGACAGAGAGAGAGATCACAAGTAGGCAGAGAAGGAGAGAGAGAGAGAGACAGACAGACAGAAGAGGAAGCAGGCTCCCTGCCCAGCAGAGAGCCCGATGTGGGACTCCATCCCAGGACCCTGAGATCATGACCTGAGCTGAAGGCAGAGGCTTAACCCACTGAGCCACCCAGGCAGCCCCTAAAATAGTATCTCTTATAAGCCTGCCTGTTTGTGTTGTTATTTAAAGTCTCTCAAAGTGTTATGGGTAGTCTCAGATTCCTCATGTATCAAATGAGTAAAACATGATTTCCCTCATAGAGTGGTTGTGGGGACTAAATTAAAAGATACAAATGAAGCAGGGCGCCTGGGTGGCTCAGTTGGTTAAGCCACTGCCTTCGGCTCAGGTCATGATCCCAGAGTCCTGGGATCGAGTCCTGCATCGGGCTCTCGGCTCTGCAGGGAGTCTGCTGCTCCCTCTGACCTTCTCCCCTCTCATGCTCTCTTTCTCTCTCAAGCAAGTAAATAAATAAAATCTTAAAAAAAAAAAAAAAAGATACAAATGAAGTACATAGCCGAGTGCCTGTGGCAGGCCGAGTAATGCTGTCCCTCCACGTCTTCGTCCCTGGAACCTGTGAGAGTTATATTACAGAGCTGAGGGGAATTGAGGTTTCAGGTGGAATTAAGGTTGCTGATCAGCTCATTTTAATAGAATATCCTGGGTTATTACATTAGGGTGGGCCTAATGTAATCTTTAAAAGAAGCAGGAGGCAGGAAAGTCAGGACCAGAGAGACGGCATCATGAGAAGGAGCCCAATGTCTGTTGGTGGCTCAGAAGATAAAAGGGGGTCAGAGCCCCGTGAGGTGGGTGGCCTCCATAAACCAGGAAAGGCAAGAAAATGGAATCTCCTTAGAGCTTCCAGAAAGGAACCCAGCTCTGCCGACGCTTTGGTTGTAGCCCAGTGAGACCTGGGTTATTTTGGACTTCTGACTGCCGGAACTGTAAGATAATGAATTTGTGTTATTTTAAGCCACTAGGTTTGTGATAATTTGTCACTGCGGCAATTAATTGCACTGCAGGAAAACGATATAGTGCTTTCTTAATAAATATTAGGAGCTAAATAAACCTCTTTCTCTCTTAAAACCACCTGCTGATGGGGCGCCTGGGTGGCTCAGTCGGTAAAGCAGCTGCCTTTGGCTCAGCTGCTTTGGCTCTTGATCCTAGAGTCCTGGGATCGAACCCATCACGCTCCCTGCTCAGCGGAGAGCTGCTTCTCCCTCTCCCTCTGCTTGCTGCTCTGCCACTTGGGCTCTCTCTCTATCTCTCTGTTAAATAAATCTTAAAAACAAAAACAAAACTGCTGAATTTAACCCTTGTCCACTTCAACATAACCCTGTACCTTGTTTTCCCTTTTTAGAAAGAAATAATGTCCTTTATCTTCTTTTGACTTGAGCCTCATTCCTTCCTCCCATTTTCTGTCCCCTCCTGTATCTTCGGTATCTTCATTTTTTTCTTGTCTCTTTGCCCGTTACCTTGAAATACACACAGAGCTATTTCGTCTTGGAGAAGCCCCTGCTCGGCATTGCTTTCCCTTTTAGTTACCACCCTGCAATCCCCCTCCAAGACCCACAAGACCTTAAAAGGTCTTCAATTTTTATGAGATAATTTCCTGTTTAATTTTAATTCTGTATAGGTTTATAACTATTATATGCGATATAAACTCATACAAGAATTTGAGTGCTTCCCTTTTCATAAGCTTTATACCATGTTGGTTGTGATGAGGTTAGGAAAGAAAGAGAAGGCATCAGTCCTCTGAGGAATTCTGTTGCAGACAGTAAGTAAATTAGCAAACAGCTCACAAGCAGTAAATACCAAGCGTCAGGTATCAGTGAGTGGTAAGGACAGTAGTAGGTACCGTTAGAGGGCAAAGTAGGGAGAGGCTGTTTTAGAATGCAACAGACTCTGAAGGGTTTTTTTGGTTTGTTTGTTTTTGTTTTTAAGATTATTTATTTGACACAGAGAATGAGAGCTAGAGAGAGAGAGAGAGATTATAAGCAGGCAGAGAGGCAGCAGAGAGAGAGGAGGAAGCAGGCTCCCTGCTGAGCAGAGAGCCCGATGCGGGGCTCGATCCCAGGACCCCAGGATCATGACCCTAGCGGAAGGCAGAGGTCTAACCCACTGAGCCACCCAGGTGTCCCCAGACTCTGAAGATTTTATAAGATTTTATTTATCCACTTGACGGAGAGTGCAAGCACAAGCAGTGGGGAGCGGCAGGTGGAGGCAGAGGGAGAAGGAGGCTCCCCATGGAGCAGGGAGCCCGACCCGGGGTTCAGTCCCAGGACGCTGGGATCATGACCTGAGCCGAAGGCAGCCGCTTAACTGGCTGAGCCACCCAGCTGCCTCAGAAGGCTTTATAGAAGAGATTCTTGAGTGAGGAATTTACTCTTCAAGGAATTGGGGAAATTGGTTTCAATGAAATAATCTATATTATTAAAAACAGAAAACAAAAATTTGCTCATTTATTTTTTTGTGAACATATGTGGAAAATATTTTTTTCCCTATTGAATTTTTATGGTTGAGGAGAGACTCCTATTTTAAAGATCTATAGCCCTAAATTATAGGAAATTGGCAACACATTTGTCTTGATGCTCTCAAGTAGAACACCTGAGAACTTTATTTTCTCCATTGCCATAAGTGATATATATTGCTTTTTTCATTGTATTTGTATTTGCTGTGGTGATGTAACCCTCAAAATATGATTTGAAACATAGTATGACCCAGTCTGGGTTCATTGTGTTTTGTGCACTAAAAACGTTGCAACTACATTTTTTTTAAAAGATTTTATTTATTTGACAGGTAGAGATCACAAGTAGGCAGAGCAGAAGGCAGATTGAGAGGAGGAAGCAGGCTCCCCGCTGAGCAGAGAGCCCGATGTGGGGCTGGATCCCAGGACCCTGGGATCATGACCCGAGCTGAAGGCAGAGGCTTTAACCCACTGAGCCACCCAGGCGCCCGTGCAATTACATTTTTAAAGGAAAGTATTACGTGGGCTCACTAGAGACAGTATGATAGACTAACCTTACGTTTTAGGTAGGGTTATTAGGTTGTGGGTCAGGAGAATGCAGAGGATAACAGTATAAATGAATTTCTGCCAAGCATTCAGTAACATTTCTCTCTTTTGACAAGTGGGAGACTGGGGGCTGGCTGACCACAAGATTAGGTAGACATGTGATTGCTTGAGTAGCAGCTCTGAAGATTAGTGAATGGTGAGTTGATGACAACTGGAGAAAAATTTCTCTTGCTGAAGGTTACTGTTCATGTGTTTATAATGTGAATATAAGAACACTGGTACTGGGGCGCCTGAGTAGCTCAGTCGGTTAAACAGTTGTCTTACGCTCAGGTCATGATCCTAGGGTTCTGGGATCGAGTCCTGTGTTGGGCTCCCTGCTCAGCACGGAGTCTGCTCTTCCCCTCCCCCTGCTTGTGCTCTCCTCTCTTGGTGGCTCTCTCTAAAATAAAAAAAACCTTAAAAAAAAAAAAAGGTGACACCATGCTTTTGAAATTTTAGCATGGAATGAATTTTTTAGGGTTAACTTTTGGAAGAATCTTCCTGACTGAAATGGTGGGCCAAGGCTAACATGGTAACTTAATGGGGCTTGATACAAAGTCCTCTATATGGGTTGAGAAGAAAGCTGCATAAGCATAGGGGCGACAGACGTGACAGAACACAAATAAGTATGTTGATGACTGTAGTGAACTCAATACGGATATAAAATGTGATGTGACTATGAGGAAGACTGCAGAGACCAGTAGTCTGGACTCCCAGGAGAAGGAGGTTCCCCAAGAGGAAAGGTGGTAGTCTTACTCTGTTCTGTACTGTCCAGACAACATCTGGAGTGTCGTGTTGAGTTCTGGATGTCAACTTTGAAAACGAATGAGAAAACAGAAAATCACCCTTGTTGGTGAGGAGCTGGAGAAATTGTTACCCTTGTATGTTGCTGGTAGAAATGAAGAAGGGTACAGCTGCTGTGGAAGACAGTTTGGTGGTTATTCAAACAGTTGAATCTAGAATTAGGATATGAACCAGATATCCCACTCCTACGTATGTACCCAAAAGAGTTGAAAACAGGTATTCAAACAGTTGTACATGAATATTTATAGTAGTTCTGTACTTACCTAGCAGTTCACATTAACTAAAAGGTAGAAACAACCCAAATGTACATCAACTAATGAGGGGGTCACCAAACTGTGGCATATCCCAAGAATGGAATATTATTCAGCCCTAACAAGGAGGTACTGATAAGTGCTGCAGAGGGCATGAACCTTGCAAACATTATGCTAAGTGGAAGAAGCTGGAAACAATATCCTACATTATGATTTCACTGATATGAAATATCCCACACAGTTAAATGCACACAGATGCAAAACATTCCTGGTTGCCAGGGTCATAGGGGATGAGGAGTGACTGCTGCTTGGATGTGGGTTTCTTCTTGGGGTGGTAAGATGTTTTGGAACTAGATAGAAGTGTTAGTTGTAAAACGTTGTGAATGTCCTAAGTGGTATTGAGCTGTCCACTTTAAAATGGTTATACTGTCTGGATTTCACCTTAGAGTGTCAGTATGTAGAAATTAACTGGATAGGCTTGAGAATCCAGAAATAAACTCTATGATCAATAGATTTTTTTTTTTTTAAAACAAGTGTGCCAAGAAAATTCAATAGGGAAAGAATAGTCTTTTCAGCAGATTGTGCTGAGACACCCGGAGATTTGAGATTTATATGCAAAAGGAGGAATTTGAACTGCTTCCTCCTCCCATCATACACACAATTTAACTAAAAATGGATCATAGACCTAAATGTACAGCAGAAATGATAAAATTCTTAGAAGAAAATATGAATAAATCTTAATGACCTTGGCTAGGCAAAGCCTTCTTGGGGCACTGAAAGCACAAACAACAGAGAATAAAATCGGTAAGCTGGACTTGATCAAAATTAAAAACTTCTGTGCCTCAAAGGATACCATTAAGAAAGTGAAAAGACAACCCACAAAATCGGAGAAAAATATTTGCGATTTCTATCAAATACGGGACTTGTATCTAAGGTCTGTAAAGAACTCTGGCAACTCAGTAATGAAAAGACAATCTAACTAAAAATGATGAATAAACTGGTATATTTTATGGTATGTGAATTATAGCTCAACAAAAATGGTTAAAAAATGAGTCAAGTGGAATATGTTTAGTGATTTCTAGTCTTAAGGGATTCAAAATCAAAACCCTGGCTTTTTCCACTGATTCTCCTTTCTGCTTTTGCCTTCCTGCACTCTGGCTTCCAACTTCTGTCAGCTGTGCCTTTTAAACTGACAAGTTCAAGAACATTTACATTCTGTTCTGTAACCTTAATGAAGTCTTTGGTGCTTCGTTTTTATGTTGGTCTGGTGTATTTTAATTATTGTGCAAATACTCATGGCAGAGCAGAGAAGTTGTGGTGACATTTCCTTCTCATGATACTGTATAGAAGGCCGCTGTTCCTAGCTTCAAAGGCCAATAGACTCTCTTCCTGTAATCCCATCGGCTGCTCAAAATCATGTCACATTTTTCCACACTTGAACCATGACTGCCTTTTTAAAATGATTTTTAATTTTTCTTACGTAATCTCTATACCCAACGTAGGGCTCAAACTCATGACCCTGAGATTAGGAGTTGTATGCTCTAACAACTGAGGCACCTAGGTGCCCCAGCACCATGACTTTCTTGTATAGGTTTGTTTATGTTTTTTTTGTTTTTTCCTGGTGTATCACTTTGGTTCTTTTGGCAACATTTTGCAGAATATCTCACTACAGAGGACTTAGGGGATTGTCTTGATCTTTCTTTTACTGGTGGTGGTTCCTATTGCTCCCAGCATCTTTTTCTCACTTACTAGATGGTGGGAAGAAGGGGATAGGATGGCCACTGATTCATCATGATCTCCCCACCCTTTAAAAAAAAAAAAAAGAACTAGTTTTGAAAAGTTTAAACACTTAGAAAATTGTGAGAATAGTAATGTGAACTCTTACCTAATTTTTACCTCGATTTATCAGTTCTAAGCATTTTGCTGTATTTGCTTTCTCCTTTGTCTATATATCTGTAGTTTTTTGGGGAATCTTTTAAGAGGAAACTGCAGAGATCATGACTTTGCTTTTTTTTTTTAGTAAGGATTTTATTTATTTATTTGACAGAGAGATAGAGAATGAGCACAAGTAGGCAGAGCGGCAGGCAGAGGGAGAAGGAGAAGTAGGCTCTCTGTTGAGCAGGGAGCCTGATTTGGGGCTTGATCCCAGGACTCTGGGATCATGACCTGAGCTGAAGGCAGTCACTTGACCCACTGACACTGAGCCATGCAGGCGCCCCATGACTTTCTTCTTCTTTTTTTTTTTTTTAAAGATTTTATTTATTTATTTGACAGACAGAGATCACAAGTAGGCAGAGAGGCAGGCAGAGAGAGAGAGAGAGAGAGAGGAGAAAGCAGGCTCCCTGCTGAGCAGAGAGCCCGATGTGGAGCTCGATCCCAGGACGCTGGGATCATGACCTGAGCCTAAGGCAGAGGCTTTAACCCACTGAGCCACCCAGGCGCCCCCCATGACTTTATTCTTAAGCGCTTTACTACACATCACTATGAAAAGGATTTTCTGGTGAGATCATGGAACAAGGATTAAATTCAGGAAATTGAACATTTGAGTTCACTGGGAAGCAGATGCCGAGGCCAGGAGTAGGACTCCTAAAAGCAGAAGCAGGAGTGGGTAAGTGGAGCTGTCAGATTGTGATGATGGTCTGTCTGCCCACCAGAGAAGCTGATCTGGAGTCAGGATTGTCCATTAGAAGAGTTCTGTGTTGGCTAGAAATTGCTTGGCTTGTACCTTGCCTTTCTCAGTTATATAGGCTTTAGCTATTCGGAGATGATCGAGACCTCCTCTAGAGAGCTGAAGCCAACTCTGATGAAGCTAATAGCTTAATCATACTCCTCACATCTGGTGGTGAGTCTTTGGCTGTGGGTGGTACATTTCTATGTCTACCATGATACAATACTATTATGTAATATACAGGCTATGTTCAAATTCATCAGTTGCCCAGTAACACCCTTTATAGCAAATTTCCTCCCTATCAGATCTCTTTTCGTCTTGGAAGATCTTTCAAGAAGCTCCCCAGGTGATTTTTCCTATATGTCTCGTTGGCCTGAAATGAATCACTTCTCCACAGTGGGACAGGAGAGATTGCTCAGACCAATTGCCTGCAAAGGAGAATGCGATTTTTCCGCTTAGTTTAGACCTGTTGTGATTTCATCCCATGGGTCTGGGGGAGAGGCTGCCTTTTCTAATCTTGTGCTTCTCACCTGATAACTTGAAAAAGAGAAAGGGAAAAAATGTAGGTTTCTTCAGCAAGAAGGAAGGGAGGAAAACTGGGTAGACATTTAGCATTCTGTGGGAATTTTCTGTTGCAGAATTTTTTTTTCTATTGAGAAGGGAAACACATGCATTCCTGTCATTAAACCAGATTCTTAGTTATTCCGCCTTTTGAATGGACTTTACTCCTCTCTTCCTTTCATGGAGTTCACTAATTTTCTGTTTTAATAGGATGAATTATTGTCTAGTCCTGCCACACAGCTGCCATCCTGGGACGTCTTTTTCATTTCACTCTTGGATCATTTCCACTGTTTCTTGTGTTCTCATATCTACTTTATTGGTTTTCATCCTTGTTGCTAGAGAGTAACCCCAAGTAATGTCCTTACATGTTTGGAAGTGTCTTTATTCTGCTTTCTTACTTGATGGATCATTTGGATATAAAACTCTGGCTCAAAATTATTTTGCTTTTGAAATTTCTGAGGCATTGTTCTGTCTTCCGCAACTGAGAGTTCCTGATTTCAGTCCGATTCTTCCTTTTAATCCTTTTTCCTCACATCCTTTAGAATCTTTTCTTGGTGGCTGTGTAATTTCACAAGGTTTGCCTGGGTGTGTTTTCATGGACCAGAAGGTAGGTCAGTTCCTCTCATTTGTCACCTGGCTCTCTGTCTTATTTTGTTAAGTGTCCTTTATTACTAATCTTTCCTGGGGGGTGATTTCACCACAGATGTGGATGGTTCATCTGCTATTTTGGACAGACACTGTACTTACTGGTCTCTTTCCTCGCTAATGAAAGCCCAGTTTTGTTTGGGTGTTTAGTGCTTGTGTGTTTCCTGGGCTTCCCCCGCCCCCATCCCAAAGGGGACAGTTTGTGAATGTGGCTCAGCCTAAAGCCAACTGTGTTAGTTCCATTCTCCTTGCCCATGATTGGTTTCGGGCTTATGACACGTCCGAAAGTCTGTGGGGAATCTGGTGTCCTTTAACAGACAAAGGGATAGCCCTTCTTTTGGATGTTGTTATGTGGGCTCATGATACTTGGAGCTACTGGAGCCATCTTGGATTGAAGAGAGTGAGTTGGGAATGACCCTCACCTCAAAATGATCTACAGTTGAGCTCCCAGTCTCCAGTCCTTCCTTCATCCAATTTCCCCCCTCCATCTTTTCAGTTGCTAAGGCCAAAAATGTTGGTGTTATCCCTAACTTACCCTTTCACATCCCAGATTTTATTTATTGGAAGATCCTAGGAGTTCCTCCTTCAAATTATATTTATAATGTTACTGCTTTTTCATATTTGCCCCACAGCCATCCTGGTCCATGCTACTGCTGTTTCTTGCCTGGGTTACTACAGTAGAGCAGTGCCTACTCAGGGAATTTTATTAGGGTTTAACCAGACATGTGGCAATCCATATTTGACATCCCATTCACTTAGGATACAGGAGAGGAGGGACAGGAAAACCAGCTTACCAGCAGAGAAGGACAAATGTTCTTTGGGGAGAGGGGAATGTCCTTGTAGCAGTGCAGGAAGAGAACAGCCAGGGGTACCTGGCTGGCTCAGCTGATAGAGCATGCAGCTCTTGATCTCAGGGTTGTGAGTTCAAGTTCTACGTGGGGCCTGAAACTTACTTAAAAAAATTTAAAAAGATAAAGAAAAAAGAGGAACAGCCGGAACTATTCTGTGCTTCTGCTTCAAGGTGAAGCTTGGGTGTGAGTAATGAAGCTCACATAAGTGACTATGTAGCTAACCTGGCTGAAGAGCCCCAAGTTCCACAAAGGCCATGACCTTGGAAAACCGCCCATGCGCATAGCTTCTAGAATTCCAACAGGATACACGCCCTATTGGAGGAGTCCCCACACTAAGAGCAGGCCAAAGTTACAGCCACTCTCCAGGTATTTATAGTCCCTCTCAGTCCCAAGCAGTTTACCAATGGGTCATTTTTACCATAAGCCATGTTGCCTAGTAACACAGCTGACATTCGGTGGTTTCTGACATTCATGGTTTCCTGGGGAACAGAGCTCGAAAGTTAACTGAATCCAAGAGCCATCTCTCCTGCTGAAAGACAAGGGTTTTTGTAACACTTCAGTGCAAATCGCCTGCCACTGAGAGGTCCCCCACATCTGGGCTTCTCCCCCTGCGCTCTTTCTCGGCACATTGGCCACCGCATTCCTTTTCAAACACAAGATGATCATGTCTTTTCCGGCAGACTCTGTGGTGACTCCCCAGCTCACAGCACATTGGTCTGTCGGCCTTCCTGGAGTTAGTCTCTTACTATCTTTCTGATCCTTTTTTTCCTGCTACCTCTAACCCTTGCCCATCTGCAGTCATTGCCTTTGTTCTGGCTCTGATGTGCCAGGCTCATTTCCGCCTTGGGACTTTGGTGTGGCTCTTTCCTGTGGCTGGGACGTGCTCACTCCACTCCCCACCTGGCTGACTCTTCAGTTCTTTGTTCACCTGTCACCTTTACAATATGCCGTATTCCATTTAAAAATTGCAGCTCCTGCCATACAGAGCGCTTGACATTCCATGATCCTTTTTTTTTTTTTTTTAAAATAGCTTCTTTCACCTTTTCATTCTCCATAATGATATGTGTTGTTTATCGTCTCCTGCTGTTAATGTGTAAGTTACAAGAGGGCAGCATTCGTCATCGACCTAGTCCTCATTGACTTACCTGGCTGCTTAGGACAGTGCCTAACTGAGTTGATGGTTATTAATTTTATTTTTCATATATATTATTTCTTTTTTAAAATAAGATTTTATTTATTTATTTGACAGAGAGAGACACAGTGAGAGAGGGAACACAAGCAGGGGGAGTGGGAGAGAGAGAAGCAGGCTTCCCGCCGAGCAGGGAGCCTGATGCGGGGCTCGAGCCTGATGTGGGGCTCAATCCCAGGACTCTGGGATCATGACCTGAGCTGAAGGCAGACACTTAATGACTGAGCCACCCAGGTGTCCCTATATTTTTTTCTTAACAGTTCTATTTATTTGTTATATATAGAGAGAGAAAACACACAAGCAGGGGGAGCGTCAGGCAGAGGGAGAAGCAGACCCCCAGCTGAGCAGGGAGAGCCGACATGGGGCAGGATCCCAGGACCCTGAGATCATGAACTGAGCCATAGTCAGACTTCCAACTGACTAAGGCACCGAGGCGCCCCAGTGTGCAGGTTTTTGTGTGGACATGTTTTCAAGTCCTGTAAATACCAAGGAGCACAATTTCTGGGTCATATGGTAAGAGTATCTTCCATTTTCTAAGAAACCTCCACACTGTCTTCTGAAGCAGTAGTTCCATTTTGCATTCCCACCTGCAATGAGGGAGAGCCCTTGTCACTTCTCATCCCCTCCAGCATTTATTGTCATTGTTGCAGATTTTGGCCATTCTAATAGAAGTCTGGCAACATCTCATTTTAATTTAGCATTTCCCCATTGACATATGATTTGGATCTTCTTTTTATAAGCTTATTTGCAGTATGCATATTTTTGGCTAGGTATCTTTTAAGGTCTTTGGCCTATTTATTTATAAGAGTGAGAAAGAGTACACACGTGTGTGTGTGCCTGTGCAGAGGGGGTGAGGAAAGAGAGGGAGAGAAAGAGAAAATCTCTGTGTGGGGCTGGCTTTCTTGACCCTGGTATCATGACCTAAGCCAAAACCAAGAGTCTGGTGCTTAATGGACTAAGCCAACCAGGTGCCCCTTTGGCCCATTTTTAAATCAGATTGTTTTCTTCTTCAGTTTTAAGATTTCTTTGTGTATTTTAGGTAACAACCCTTTATTAGGGGTGTGTGTGTGTGTGTGTTTTGTAAATATTTTTTTCCCAGTCTGTGGCTTGTCTCCTCATTGACTTGACATTGTCTTTTGCACAGTAGATTTTTTCATTTTAATTGTTAGTTATCAATTATTTCTTTCATGGATTGTGCCTTTGGTATTTAAAAAGTCATTGCCATTCCCCATGTCATCTAGGTTTTCTCTTTTGTTATTTTCTACTTTTAGGTTTTGCATTTCGCATTCAAGACCATGATCCATTTTCAATTAATTTTTGCGAAGGGTGAAAGGTCTGTGTCTGGATTTTTTTTTTTTTTAAGGTGGATGTCCAGTTGTTTCAGTCAATTTGTGGAAAAGACCATCTTTGCTCCATTGTATTGCTTTTGTTCCTGGGTCAAAGATCAGTTCGGCTGTGGGTCTTTTTCTAGGTTCACCATTCTGCTCCACTGATCTTCCCCAGTATTACACTGTCTTGATTATCCTAGGTTTATTTTAGGTCTTGAAGTTGGATAATGTCAGTCTTCCAACTTTGTTCTTTTCCTTCCGTATTATGTGGGCTATTCTAAGTCTTTTGCCTCTCTGTATAAACTTTACAGTCAGTTTGTTGATATCTACAAAATAACATACTGGGATTTTGATTGGGATTACGTTGAATCTGTAGATTAAATTGGGAGGAACTGACATCTTGATGATATTAAGTCTTCTTGTCCACAAACATGGAATATCCCTCCATTAATTTAGTTCTGTGATTTTATTTACCAAAATTCTGTAGTTTTCCTCATATAGGTCTTGTACACATTATGTTAAATTTATACCTATACCTAAGTATTTCATTTTGGGGGGATGCTAATGTAAATGGTATTGTGTTTTTAATTTCAAATTCTATTTGTTCATTTCTGGTATATAGGAACACAATTGGCTTTTCTATATTAACCTTGTATCCTCTAATAATTGCTTATTAGTTCCAGGTGTGTGTATGTGTGTGTGTGTGTGTATTCTTTTGGGTTTTCTGTTTGGTGATCAATCATGTTATCTGCAAAGACAGTTTTATTTTTTCCTTCCCAAGCTGCATATAATTTATTTCCTCATTGCACAGCTAGGACTTCCAGTACAATGTTGAAAAGGGGTGGTGAGAATGGACATCTTGCTTTGTTCCTGATCTTACTGGAGAAACTTAACAGTTTTTCACACTTAAGTATGATATTAGCTGTAGTTTTTTTGAAGATAATCTTTATCAAGTTGAAGAAGTTGCCCTCTATTCCAATATAATGAGAGTTTTTATCATGAATGGGTGTTGGTTTTGTCAGATACCTTTCCTGCATCCATTGATACAGTCATGTCATTTTTCTTTTATAGTCTGTTAATATAATAGATTACATTAACTGATTTCAAATGTCTTTTGGTACTTCTGGCTGCATAGAATGAGTTAGTTAGGAAGTATTCCCTCAGCTTCTAATCTCTGAAAGTTATTGTAGAGAATTATTATAGTTCTAACAAATGTTTGGGAGAAATCACCAGTGAACACATCTGGGCCTAGTGTTTTCAGTTTCAGAATAATACTTCAATTAACGATTGATTGAATTTTGAAAGGCCCATTCAGATTATATTGTCAAAGAATTGGTCCATTTCATCTAGATTATTAAATTAGTGGGCATATACTTGTTCATACTATTTCTTTATTTATTTAATATTCATGGAATCTGTAGTGATGTCTCTGCTTTCATTTTTGGTATTAGTAATTTGTGTCCTCTCTCTTGTTTTTTTGTAGCCAGCTTTTGGCTTCATGATTTTTCTCTCTTGATTTTATGTTTTCAGTTTCATTGATTTCTGTTCTAATTCTCATTATTTCTTTCCTTCTGATTACTTTGAATTTAATTTGCTCTTCTTTTTCTGGTTTCCTTAAGTGGAAACTTAGATTGCTGATTTTAGATCTTCTTTTCTAATATACGCATTTACTACTATAAATTTCTATCTAAGCACTGCTTTTGCTGAATCCCACAAATTTTAAGTATTTTCATTTTCATTTAGTTCAAAATATTTAAAATTTTTTTTGAGATTTCTTCTCTGACCATGTATTATTTAGAAGTGTGTTCTTTAATCTCCCAAGTATTTTGTGATTTTCCAGTTAGCCTTTCTCCCCCCACCCCCACCCCAAGACTTTATTTATATGAGAGAGAGTATGAGCAGGGACAGGGGAAGGGGCAGAGGCAGAGGAAGAAGCAGTCTCTCTGCTGAGCTAGGAATCGTAAGTGGGGCTGGATTCCAGGACCCTGGGATCATTGACCTGAGCTGAAGGCAGCCGCTAACCTACTGAGCCACCCAGGCTCCCCTCCAGTTATCTTTCTGTCATTGATTTCTGGTTGAATTCCACTGTGAACTGAGAGTAGGCATTACAGGATTTCTGTTCTTTTAAGTTCATTAAGTTGTATTTTGTGGGCCAGAATGTGGTCTGTTTTGGTGAATGTTCCATGTAAGCTTGGGAAGAATGTGTATTCTGCTCTTGCTGAATGAAGTAGTCTAGGGATGTCAATTATATTTAACTGATTGATGGTGTTGTAGAGTTCAGCTATGTCCTTATTGATTTTCTGACTGCTGAATCTGTTCATTCCTGAAAGAGGAGTGTTGAACTATAACAGTAGATTCATTTATTTCTCCTTGCAGTTTTACCAGTTTTTGCCTCATGTATTTTGATGTTCTATTGTTAGGCATATACACATTGAGGATTGTTAGGTCTTGGAGAATTGTCCCTCTTGAGATTATGTAATGATCCTCTTTATCCTTGACAATTTTCCTTGCTTTTAAATCTGCTCTGTATCAAAGTAATATAGCTGTTCCATTTTTATTTTGATTAGTGTTAGCATAGTATGTCTTTCTCCATGAGGTTGCTTTTTTTTTTTTTTTTTTTTTTTTAAAGTCTCCAAGACCAATGTGGGGCTTGAACTCATGAGCATGAGATCTGGAGTCCAGTGCTCTACTGACTGAGCTAGCCAGGAGCCCCTCCATGCAGCTACCTTTAATCCAAATCTATCTTTACATTTAAAGTGGGTTTCTTATAGACAACCTGCCTTGCTTTTTGATCTACTGTGACAGTGTCTTTCTTTTAATTGGTGCATTTAGACAATTGATGTTCAAATTGATTATTGTTATAGTTAAATTAGTAACTATCATATTTATTGCTGTTGCCTAATTGTGGCCTTGTTTTTTGTTCTCTTTTTTGGATTCTGATCTTCTTCTGCCTTTTATGGTTTTAATTTAAACATTTTATATGATTCTGTTTTTCTCCTTTCTTAGCGTATTGTACTTCAAAAAATTGTTTTAGTCCTTGCCCTAGAGTTTGCAATATGCATTTACAATGAATCCAAATCCACTTCCAAGTAAGAGTATCCTAAATGGGTAGTGCAATTACTTTATAATAAAATAATCCTGATTCCTCTCCCCCCTCCCTTTTCTTGTATCATTGCTGTTTTTCATTCCATTTCATTTATATAAGTGTATATAATTGAATACATTGTTGCTAGTACTTTGAACAAACTGTTGTTGTTAGCTCAATTAAGAATAAGAAAAGGTTTTAATTTTACCTTTCCTTACTCCTTTTTGATGCTCCTTCTTTCTTAATGACATTAGGAGGTCTGTTGGCAACAAATTACCTTGGTTTTGTTTGAGGAAGTCTATATCTTCTTCATTTCTAAAGGACACTTTAGCAGGGTACAGAATTCTGGATTTTTTTTTCCCTGTCAACATGTTAAATATTTTACTTCACTCTCTTCCTGCTTGCATGGTTTCTGAGATGTAAAATGTAATTCTTATCTTTGCTTCTCCATAGGTGGGATGTTTTCTTCCCCTCTGGCTACTTTCAGGACTTTTTATTTTTGATTTTCTGCATTTTAAGTATGTTATGCCTGGTTAAAGTGGTTTTTCTTGGCATTTATTCTGCTTGGGGGTCTCTGAGTTTCCTAGATCTGTAGTTTGGTGTCTGTCATTAATTTGGAAAAATTCTCAGCCATTATTGTTTCAAATGTTTCTTCTGTTCTTTCTTCTAGTATTCCTGTTATGTATATGTGACCTATTTTGTAGTGTCCTACATTTCTTGGATATTCAATTTTTTCCCAGGCTTTTTTATTTTCAGTTTTCTTTTCTTTTCAGATTTATTTATTTGAGAGTGTGGGAGAGAGCGTGCAAGCACAGGTGCAGGAGGAGGGGCAAAGGGAGAGGGTCCTAAACAGACTTTTTGGGGTGCCTAGCTGGCTCAGTTGGTAGAGCACGCAACTCTTGATCTCAGGGCTGTAAGTTCGAGCTTCATGTAGGATGTAGAGATTACTTAAAAAAAAAAAAAAACAAACTTAAAATTTCAAGTTTTCTCATCCTGGCACTGATCTCCATGGAAGTTTCTGTTCCATTAAGTTGTGATTCTCTGTATTTGTCTATCTGCTTCTTCATTTCTGTGAATAGTGATTTTCCCTATGATCTCACTTTTTTAATGCATCTAAGAAGTGTTTTGCTTTTCCTGTTCATCTTTTCACTTTTTGTTAGGATGAAGTGGTAACTTCTGGAAATATTATTTGCTGAGGTGCAATGCTGGAGTTGGTGAATATTTAGGGGAATGTATTAAGAGCTGAATTTGAAGTCCTGGTTGGTGTCCAAATAGGTAGTTAAGTTTTTGAGGTTCATGCTCAGGAGAAAGAATGGGGCTAGAGATACCATCTACATCTCGTCTGATCTCGGAAGCTAAGCAGGGTCGGGCCTGGTTAGTACTTGGATGGGAGATACCATCTACATGCCCACCAGATTTGAATGTAAGGCCTTCAGCCTGAGTAAGTGAGGTCACTCTGTGCTCTTCAGGGTTCTGAGGTGGGAAAGAGGCAGAGGAATTGCAGCTCATAAGGAAGAAGAAGAAAACCAGCAGTGTGGCATTTTGCAATCCAAGTGAAGGTCTTTCAGACAGGAGAGAGAGAAATGTTGCTGTAGAGTCAAGTCAGATGAGGCCTGATATTGACCTTTAGATTTCATGAGGTGTGGAAGTCATTAGTGACATTGACAAGAGGTCCTAGGGAGTGGATAGAAGAGAAAATGGGACAAACACGGGAAGCAAGTGAAGTACTGCATAGAGGCAACTATATGGGAGACTTTTATTATGAAAGGGAGCAGAGAGCTGCTGTAGTCACCTACAGGGGATTTGTGGTCTAGGGAGGTAAGTGATCTGGTCGCCAGTTCCAGTATGTGTGTATATGGGGTTTTCCCACACCACCAAGCAATTCTTAGATACCTCCTGGGAGTCCTACAGTTCATCTCAATTCTGAAACTACCTAGAGATATCATCAGATCCTATAATTTAAGGGCTGAGTCCTATAAGATCATCTCCTTCGTCCGCTATCCCCAACTCCCACAGAAACACTTCAGATACCAGTCCAGGTTGTCAACTTGTGCCCCTGGACCTATAGGCTATAGACTAGGGGTTCAAGCAAATTCCTCCTCAGGTTCAATTCATTTGCTGGAGTGGCTCACAGAACTCAAAAGAAACATTTTACTTACTACGTTACCAGTTTATTATAAAACTCAGGAACAGCCAGATGGAAGAGATGAACAGTGCAAGGTATGGGGGGAAGGGTGCAAAGCTTTCAGGCCCTGAACATGCCACTTCCCCCACATCTGCGCTTACGCAACACAGAAGCTCTCCAGACAGACCCCATCCTTTTGTGTTTTTATGGAGGTTTCTTTACACTGGCATGATGATTATATCTTTGGCCATTGGCGATTGATTGAACCTCCAGCCTCCCCACTGACACCACGTGAGGGGGCTGGTGACAGTGAAAGTTCCAGCCTTCTAATCACAGGGTTGGTTCTCCTGGCAGCTAGTTCTGATCCTTGGGTGTGGTCCAAAAGTCACCTCGTGAACAACAAAAGACACCTTTAAGGCTGTCATCACTTAGGAAATTGTAAGAGTTTTAGGAGTTCTGTGCCAGAAATGGGACAAAGACCAAATATATATTTCTTATTTTAAATCACAATGTCATCGGATGGCTCTTTTTTTCCTTCCCTTGGGGCAGGGATCATTATAGCATGTGTGCTGATGGGAATGGTCCTTGGTAAGGGAGGAAAGAGATGGGGATTTTTGTCAGCTTGAAACCACTGTTTTAAAAATGGCTTGGATTGGGCGCCTGGGTGGCTCAGTGGGTTAAAACCTCTGCTTTCAGCTCAGGTGGCTTAAGTCATGATCCCAGGGTCCTGGGATCAAGCCCCGAATCATAATCATCACGAGAGCCCGCTTCCCTTCCTCTCTCTCTGCCTGCCTCTGTGCCTGCTTGTTATCTCTGTCTGTCATGTAAATAAATAAAATCTTTTTTTTAAAAATGGCTTGGAGATGGTTGGTGTTGGCTTGAGTTTTCTCTACCCCACCCTCATTACGGAGCCTTTATAATTTTATTTTTCTCTTTTTGGCTTGCTTAATCTTATTGTGTATCTCCGATAGATTTTTATCTTTCACATTTCTGGTAAATAGTGATTATTAGGAAGTTGAACCAATTGTGTGTAAAAAAAAAATGTAAAAGACATTTAGTGGGGAATGTGTTTCCTAAGACCCATTGTTTACCACAAAAAGGAAACCACTGACTTTGTATTGCATCAGTGAAGATAAAATTATTTTGTGAACACAGTACTTCTTTTATGAGTAACATTTTTCATACTGTGCTCAAAAGGAATTATTTTATGAAAACAATAAGTTAATGGGAATTGTAGCTTTGTTACAAGTAGGAATTTATTTAGAGAAAGGCCTTAACAATCAGATTTTGCTTCATAATGTTTTAAATGTGGAGTTATTTGCCGTAATTTAAATCATGGAAAAATAGTTTAAGCAGTTTAAACGTTAGATATTTCTTAATTTCTTGAAGTGTGATAAAAGTTTTAACTAATTTGAGGGAGAAAATAGAGCAATACACGATAGTGGGAAATAGATACTTTGATTCTGAAGCACAAGGAAATCAAATTACTATAAATACAGCTAATATTCTAGTGAGAATATATTTAAGCTATAAGTAGACCATACATCATAACCTTGTATGTCCCTGTGTATCGTAAACCCATGCTTGGTAGAAAAATTCTCCGTGAAGTTTGATAGAAACAATCAAATTTATAGAATATAGGGATGTTATACTAGATTTGGGGTCATTGAAGAGAAGTCTCCTTGGACTTTCCAGTTGGGATTTTATCTTCCACTCCTACCCTCCCCTGCCTTCCATTTCCCATTCCTGCTGGCTGGAAATATCTCTCAATATATCTTTGGTAGTAATAAAGTCTCCCAAATTCTGAGTATCTAAGAAATGTACCTATGGAGAAGCATCTCAGAAAAGCCAGAGATTGTAAGATGTTTAGATGTTGTATAATAGATAAAACTTTTTTATGTAACTATGACCCTTGCACTCATGGTGTAATGATTTCCAACTTTCTTTGGTCTACATATAATTTGCACATAAGGAGATAAGTGTACATGTGGATAAATGTCAGATAGTGGTAACTTCTATGATAAAAACAAAGTGGAAATAGGAAAGTAACATAGGAGGCCTACCTTATACTACGTAATCCCTTGAACTTTCTTTTTCTTTTACCAATTGGGAATAATAATAACCACCCTACCTCCTCAGGGTCATGTAGAATTAACTGTCTGCAAAATGCACCTAGCAGAATGCCTGTATACCAGATGACCCGTTACGTGTCATTTGCTTTTCCCTTTCTTTTTGTAGTTCAAGTCCTCTAAATCTCCAGGGTACAGAGTATGTGTAAACCGTGCATTTAAACTAGAATGTGTTTAAACCATGTCCTTTGTGTGGTTTTAAAGTTCTTGTTGAAAAGGTAAATGATAAGATGAATGAACCTTGAGGATATCCTGCTTAGTGAAATAAGCCTGTCACAAAGGACAAATCCTGTGGGATCCCACTTGAGTGAGGTCCCCAGAGTAGTCAGACTCCCAGACAGAGAAAGTAGAATGCTTTTTCCCAGGGGTTGGGAGAGGGCAAGTGGTAATGGGGAGTTGGTGTTTAATGGTCACAGAGTTTCAGTTTTGCAAGATGGAAAGAGTTCTGGACATGGATGAATGGTGATGATGTTTGTGTAACAGTCTGAATGTACTTAATGTTACTGAACTGTACACTTAAAAATGGTTAAGATGGTGAATTATATGTTATGTGTATTTTACTACAGTTTTTTAAAAAAAACGTAAATGGTGAAACTATTGTTTTTGGTAAGCTTGTTTTTGGTGGATATTACTGAATCAAGTTGTGTCCCTCCCCACATTTTATTGAGATATAATTGACATACAGTGCTATATAAGTTTAAGGCATAATGACTTGACATATATTGTGAGATGATTACAAATCAAGTTGCTCTTGACTAAATAATGAAATAGTGGGTTACTATTCTTACGTCACGAGTCTGTTTGAGATTCCCATGCACTGAAAACTGTTGATTATCAGAAATTTTCATCATCTTAATTTTTAGAGTTATCAAACCTTAAATTGTTCCTTTTAGGGCAGAGAGTGTAGTATGGCTAGAAAATAGAATTTTTTTTTTTTTTTTTTGGTATGTCAACTTAAAAAATATTTATAGCATACTTACACTCTTGGATGAATAGCAGTAACTGCATTTGTTGAATGATATATGCTGTTTCTTAGTTTATATTTAATAATTATAATACTTGTAGCACTTGATGATCTTTATAAAGTAGTCCTTGAAGATGTGACAGTTGAGAAATCCAACACTCGGGTTGGATAAGTGAGTTTCTACTTTAAAAATGATTTTAGAGGAATTGCGGTGCATAGAAACAAAGAGTGGACATTCCATGTGGCGTTTGGGTGGCTCAGTGGGTTAAGCCTCTGCCTTCGGCTCAGGTCGTGATCTCAGGGTCCTGGAATCGAGCCCCGCATCGGGCTCTCTGCTTGGCAGGGAGGCTGCTAACCCCTCTCTCTCTGCCTGCCTCTCTGCCTAAAGAGTGGACATTCCAGATGGAAAGAAAGATGTGAGTATAGGAATGGAATACGTTTGCACAGTCAAGTTCAGACAGTATTAGGGAGATGTGCTAGCAGTTTACTTTCTGACATTAGGATTTTGACATTGAGGCTTATGAATTTCTGAACTCTATTCTGTAGGAGTTAGGAGTACCACTGTATATTACCAAGCCAGAGAATTTTTTGATCACAGTTGTGCACTTGGCAGCCGTGTCTGAAGTGCATTGGAGTAGTGAGAGGGGGGAGGTCAGATACAAGTCAGAACGGGCACTTAGAACTCTTCCGACGTCATTAGGAAGAGTATTTTAGTATTTAGTATTGGCGTCAGAGTGCAAGTGACTGGGAATGAGGGTAAGTTGATAGGTGAGAACGGAGAGGCAGAGATGCATGCTAAGAGGAAATCAGGAGGAGAGTGTATGGTGCATGAATGTAAGTGAGAATTTTTTTTTTCTTTATGGTCATCTGACTGTACAGGTCAGATGTTAAGTATAACTTTGAAAAGGGATGATCTGGAGACCTTTAGAGAATGGGAAGAGAGATTTCAGCACCCTTGAAGAGTTTACTTTGGGTATTTTCTTTCAGTTTAAGAGACAAGTCATCTGTAGAGTTCAGAGTATGGTGGGGCCTGGGAGTGTAAAGCGTAGACAAGTCTCAGTGTCTCTAAGAACTCAGTAGGCTCAACCATCACTCTTGAGAACATGAGCTAGAATGGTGGAAATCATGGTATACTTTGTCACTCCTTTATATCAACTACTTCTATAGAGTAGATTTCTGTCTCATACAATGGGAGTATGTATAATCAACCAGTATTGGGTTGGTTACATGGAAAATTTGTTTTAAGTGAGGAGTCTCAGAAAGATATAGAGCTTCCGTATTTCATAACTGGAAATTTAACATGCTTATACCTCATCAATCATTGGTATAGCCCAGGTCTTCTCTTTAGGATGTTTTTCAAGGGACTTGGCTTTTACAAATCATACAGCTTAATTTTCAGGGACAAAGCATTTTTTTTCACTCATATTTTTGATGTAATATTTAACTAAATGACATAATTATTGCAAATACAATTGACATAAATGGAGTTTGGGACAAATATAGTTTACTCTGGTAAGCATGCAGCTCAGTTATTAGGGAAAAAATAAGATGGTGTAACAACAGAGGACTCCCTGCTTCCCCCGAGAGGAAGTTGAAACTTGAAAGTTCTGGTTCATTTACGGTTTAGAATGAGCAAGAGTGCTGTTTTATCTTGAATCCAATGCCTTCCCTATTGTATAGTGTGGCAAGGTGATAAGGAATAATATGGAAAATATTGGTTAGTGGTGAAGAAGTTACAGACCATATAAATATATATATAGCAGCTTGATTAAGATATAATTCACATACCATGCAAATCACCGACGTGTACGGTATTCACAAAATTGTGCAGCCGTCACCACAATTGATTTTAGAACATTTTCATCATCCCCAAAAGAAACACAGTACCCATTAGCAGTCACTCCTCATCTCCCCCCACCCCCGCCCTAGTCAACCACCCATCTATATTCTTTGTACGTAGATTTGTCTATTTCTAGGCACTTCGTATAAATAGACTCATGTAACATGTGGCCTCTGTGGCCTTTTGTGATTAGCTTCTTTCACTTAGCATAACATTTTTAAGATTCATCTATTTCATAGTGTGTATCAGTACTTTATTCCTTTTTGTGGCAGAAATACTCCATTGGATGGGATATACCACATTTATTTGTCCATTCATTAGTTGATGACACTTGTGTTGTTTCTACCTTTTGGTTATTACAAATAACCTTACTGTGAACATTTATATCCATAATTTTGCATGGATGTATTTTATCATTTCTCTTGGTATATCCTACCCAGGAGTGGAATTGCCAGGTCATGTGGAACTTGGGTTGTTTTCAGTATTTCACTTTTACAGATAATCCCACAGCAGTCCTGCCGTACACTTGATTTTGTGAGTGTACAAGTATATCTATAGGAGAATGTCCCAGAAAGAGGATTGTTGGGTCAAAGGATACATTCTTAAGTTTGTAGATACTGACATTACCACTGGCAACAGAAAGTGCTTATTTCTTAGGATACTTGGGGGTGCACTTTTTAAAAAAATTATTTAAATTATTTATTTATTTTTATTTATTTGGCAGAGAGAGAGAGAGTGAGCGAGCCCAACAGACAGAGTAGCAGGCAGAGGGAGAGGGAAAAAGCCCAACATGGGGCTCGATTCCAGGACCCTGGGATCATGACCTCAGTGAAAGGCAGATGCTTACCCAACTGAGCCACCCAGGTGCCCCAAGGGGTGTACCTTTTGAAATAAAGGCAGTTCTAGGGTCATTACCCCAGTCCTGTAAAGTATATGTCCTCAGGTACTAGGGAAGTACTCTTATGATGATTGGTCTTATGTCATTAAGAAACAGTTCGTTATGTTTAGATGGTAAGGAAATTTATAATACATTTGAGAAAGATATTATGGGTGGCAAAAAAATCTTTAATTTAGAACCTTACAAAGACAAATTCTCATTTTGTTTTCTCTCTCTTCTTTCCCTTTGTAGTTGAGGTTTTTATATAAGAAAGTTCTTCTTGTATAGATTCTCAGTTATAAAAACTAATTTCAATAATGGTACTTGTTCTATGAAAACCGTTCTATGAAAACAACTCCTGTTTTAAACATGGGTGTTACTAATAACCAACCATATTCTTTCTTTTCTCTCATTTTTTTGTCTTCCAGCTTTAACATTCCATATTCTGCTTTGTACATGGTGAATCACTACTGCTTCGCACCAGTGTGCCCACTTGTGTGCCTGTAAAGTACAAGCTCCAGATTGAAAAAGCTTCTAGATGGATCCTTTCCAAAATTGGTGTCTTTTCTACAAACTCTGTGCCTCAACAACCTGTTCTAAGTGGTAAGGATATGTACTTTTCATTTTTTCTGTTTATTCGGTTATTTAAAAAAATATTTTAAAAGATTTTATTTATTTATTTGACAGAGAGATCACAGTAGGCAGAAAGGCAGGCAGAGAGAGAAGGGGAAGCAGGCTCGCTGCTGAGCAGAGAGCCTGACGCAGAGCTCGATCCCAGGACCCTGGAATCATGACCTGAGCTGAAGGCAGAGGCTTAACCCACTGAGCCACCCAGGCACCCCTATTCGGTTATTATTATTTTTTTAAAGATTTATTTATTTGAGAGAGAGACAGAGAGCCCGAGGGGAAAGGAAGGGCAGACACCCTCCGGACCCCCCACCCCCACCCCGCCGAGCACAGAGCCTGTCTTCATCCCCAGAACCTGAGATCATGACCTAAGCTGAAACCAAGAGCCAGACGCTCAACAGACTGAGCCCCCCGGGCACCCAAGGATATGTACTTCTTAACAGAATAGTAGAAATTTATAAAAACAATTTTTTTTTGGATTGCCTTCCCCTTTATTATGCCTTCTCTCCTTATAGATGAGTAATACCTGCCTTTTTTTTTTCTTGCTAATTTTTAAAAATCACTTCTAAAAATAGTGGTAACATCAGGTTTTTTGAGGCTGCAAAACGTTCTTTCCATATGAGATTCTAGGTCCAGTATAATATCAGATATTTATAAAGAGTAAATATAAAAATATGTAAACCACTGTGTGTGTACATTATGTACTCTGTAAGTACTCTATTAATCTGTTATTGGAAGGTTGAAGTAGTTCATCCTGTTACTGTATTTTCCTATCTATTCGGGTATGTTGGGTCCATTGGGTCAAGAACATTGTCTTACTTCCCATTGATGTATGTTTTGTAGTTACATATTTATGGAGATGATAAGAGAGGTGTGTGATGCCAACTCTTCTTTTTTTAGCCTGGCACTATGTGTGCCTTTTCATATTCTAACAGTTTTTGGAAGCATAGATGCTGGTTAGTTAACATGTTTTTTGAACATCCCTGAGATTTACTCAATACATTTTTGGCCGGGGTGGGGGTGGGGTGGGGTGGGGCAGAGGCAATAAAGTTGAGCAGAACCAGTTGCTTCTATAGGAAACGTTTAAGAGAAAATTACTGAAGTAGGTTCACTTTGAGTGTTAGTCAACAAATATTTACCCAAATGGAAATACATGACAATACTTAGCATTGTAGAGAAGTAAGTCATTCAGTGGAACCATGGTGTTAGATTAGGACACAAGGTCTGGAGGTTGAGTGAAGAATGGGGTGCATTTTAGCCCTAGTCCTAATCATTAATTGCATAGTGTGTTCTTGAGTGCGAGTTCATTAGCCTCAGTGGACCTCAGTTTTCTCATCGATGAAATGAGTGAGTTAAACTAAGTGATTTATAAGCTGTTTTGGTGCTGTCATACATCTAACACTTTTAGGATTGTAATGAAAATATTGGCAGATTGCTCGTTTTTTGAGGATACCTTTCTTCTGTAACCCCTTTGATAGAGACATTTTTAGACTGCATTCTGTGAATTATGGAGTTACAATAAGGCTTCCACTAACAGAACATTTTTCAATTAATCCTTTTGTTTTGAAGTTGATGTCTTATTTCTCTCCATGTTTTTAAAAAAATTTTTTTAAATTAATTCATTTATTTATTTGACAGACCGAGAGGACTAGTAGGCAGAGAGGCAGGCAGAGAGGGGGAAGCAGGCTCCCTGCTGAGCAGAGAGCCTGATGTGGAACTTGATTCCAGGACCTAGGGATCATGACCTGAGCCGAAGGCAGCGGATTAACCCACTGAGCCACCCAGGCTCCCATCTCTCCACGGTTTTTATTCTTCTCTTGGCCTCTAGAATTTTCCATTATTTGATGCCGATTTTCCCTTTCTGTCTCTTGTGTCATGTTGGTGGCTCTCATCATGCTGCTTTGATCTGCCTAGCCTCCATCATTCTCACCTGACTGATTTTCCAAGATCTCTACATCTTAGACCAGAGCTTCCAGTCCCGGGCCCCTTACTCATACAGACACCTTTTGAAATATGCTTTGGAGAAGGGTATGATTCTTTGGCAGGTAGCTGAAACCAATTAGTTAACCAGCATTAGTTCACTGGGACTAGAGCCCCAAAGTTCTGCGTACCGCTTACACCCCACCCCTTCTTACCTTAGGCCTCCCCATCACCTGGAACATTTCTATTTCTGAGTTTTTGGAAAGTTTTCTGTCATGATCATTACCCTCTGTCACATCCCACTTCTCAAATCTGTTCTTAATCTTCATTATGACTTGCAGTTTCTTGGCATTTTTTTTGTTTTTCTAACCAAGTGAGCTATTTCCTAGCCTCATTAGCTTTCCTCTTAGCCAAACTCCATGATCATTCTTGCATCATATATTCTCTTGCCTTTTTAAAATTCTGAGCAACTGCTTTACCAAACCTCAAACCCAAGTTCCTTTGCCATATATATCCTTTCCCCCCTAGTTCTGGATGCTTGATATAGTTGGGAAAGGACATACGACTAAGTTTAGTTGGGAAAGGACATACGACTAAGTTTGGATCTACTCAGGAGTCATTGACGTGATCTCTGAACTGATTCTTTTCAAAGTCGGTTTCTTATCGTTCCTTTGAAAGATTCATATCTTGTCACAGTCCGGTTGCCTTTTTGGAGTGATCTAGCATACTTCCCTGACCTGTTCTTCTTTTTTACTTCCGGTTTTTTTCTGTGTCTAAATAAGAAATGTTTTCTTTATTTGTAACTTTTATTAAGGAAAATTTAAATTTATATAAAAGTAAATGGACTAGTATAATGAACCCTCTTGTATTCATCACTCAGGTTTGATAATTATCAGGTCATGGCCAAATTGTTTGTCTGTCTCCCACCGACTTCTCTGCCACTCCTGTATCATTTTAAAGCAATGCTAGACATCATATAATTTATTTGTATTTCAGTATGTATTCTTAAAGTAGCAGACCTTCTTTTAAAAAAATACAACCACAATACCATTACCACCTTTAAAAAAAAAAAAACAAACACAGCAACAATCCCAGTGTAATAAAATATCCAGTTGGTGGTAATTTTGATTCTCTCATACATTTTTAAAGGAGGTGACTTGATTGACTCAGCATCTAGATAAGCCCTCCCTTCAGTACAGTTTGTTAATTTTTCTCCTAAGGTTCCCCCTCCCCGCTTGTCCTTAAAATTTATTTGTTGAACAAATTGGGTCTTTGTCCTGTACATGTGACTGATCTTGATTACATTCCTGTTAAGTGACTCAACATATTCCTCTGTCCTTTGTATTTCTTGTTAATTGGTAGTTGGATCTAGAGACTTGCTCAGATTCGGGTTCACTTTCTTTTGGCAAGTCTGTGTGTTTGACAAGTGTCTGGTGCACAGAGCTTTTAGTTCTCCCTCTTTTAATGTTGATTAGTTGCCCTTTGTACTCAATGCTTTAGATCAGGGGATGGCAAACTTTCCCTGTAAGGGGCCCGACAGCGTGTATTTTAGGCAAAGTGGGCCATCTGGTTTCCTCTGATGCAGCTACTAACTTTGCCCTTGAAATGGGAAAGCAGCCATAGACAAAACATAAAGGAATGGGTGTAGCTGTGTTCTAATAAAACTTTATTTACAAAAACGGGTGATGGGCTCCCTGCTTTAGGTCTATTAAATAATTAGGGTTTGCAAGACAGTGATGTGTTAATACTATAGCTTTATTGTTCATTTATCAAGTGAAATCTTCTATAAAGAGAAACTGTTCCTCATGTACTATTTGTTACCTAGTTGTATAGTTCGTATAGGAAAGGTTGGAGAAAAGCTTGATAGTTTCCCCTGGCTTACCAATTTCAAAACAGTGAGTTGGTTATATTAACCTCTAACAGTGATCAGTTAGGGTTGCCCCTTCTCCCCTAGACTCGTTATGGACTCTTAGATTTGAACATAATGGATTATTTTTATTAATGCTTAAATTATTTAAACCTTGGTCAGTGGGAGCCTTTTAAAGTTGCTTACTGAATTATTTTGACGTGACTCTAGTAGTTTTTGATAGCTTCTTGATTATCTGGTATGACAAGGAGTTCCAGGCACATCATGTACATTTCCTCCCTACACCTGGTATTTAGGGACCCCTGACTGCTTTAGTGGGGAATGGGATTTAAAGACTATAATCTCGGTTCTACAGGTTCGCATTTCTAATAGATTGATCATTGTTTCTAGGTATTTTCAGTAGTCAAAATTAGGGGAAATTTTTTTTTAAGATAGAGAACCTCATGAATTCATATGGATACTTCCAGTTCTGTTTCAGCTTGATAAGATTTTTGCTCAGTCTCTTTTTTTTCTTAATAAGATTTTATTTATTTATTTGACAGAGAGATCACAAGTAGGCAGAGAGGCAGGCAGAGAGAGAGAGAGGGAAGCAGGCTCTCCGCTGAGCAGAGAACCCGATGCGGGGCTCGATCCCAGAACCCTGGGATCATGACCTGAGCCGAAGGCAGAGGCTTTAATCCACTGAGCCACCCAGGCGCCCCTTGCTCAGTCTTTTTAAAAAATTTTACATCCATCTTTTTCTCTGCTGAAAATCCTGGTTCTCAATGACACCAGGAATAATACAATTAGAACATTCCATAATTCCTCATTTTGAGTACCCCTGTGTGTTATACACACAGCAGTCTTAGACCAGCAGTACAAGTGTTAAAGCTTTGTGTCTACCTTCCTTTTTTTTTTTTTTTTTTTTTTTTGGACAGAGAGAGATCACAAGTAGACAGAGAGGCAGGCAGAGAGAGAGAGAGGGAAGCAGGCTCCCCGCTGAGCAGAGAGCCCGATGCGGGCCTCAATCCCAGGACCCTGAGATCATGACCTGAGCCGAAGGCAGCGGCTTAACCCACTGAGCCACCCAGGCGCCCTGTGTCTACCTTCTTTTGCCCAACATTTATCTGTGAGATTTACCCATGTTGTGTGAAATAGGTTTTTTTCATAGCTGTGTAGTATTCCATTGTGGGAACTGCCGCAATCTATCTATCCAGTTGATGGCTATTTTAGTTGCTTCTAGTTTGGGATAATTATGAATATGGTTGCCGGGAACATTCTTGTATGGGTCTTTTGGTGGATATAAGTGCTTTTTTTTTCCTGGGTAGGTACCCAGCAATGGAATTTGTAATTCTTTTTTGATAAGGGGCATATTTCCTTAGGAATGTTTAGTCAAAGTACTGTGTGCGTTATCTATTGCTGTGTAACGAATCACCCCAGAACTTAGTGGCTGAACGCAGTGAGCCATATCTCAGTTGCTGTGGTCATTTTCTGTAGGGCGCAGCATAATTGGGAGCCTCTCACTCAGGGTTTCTCATAAAGCTACAATCTCGGTGTCAGCAAGGACTGCATTCATCCCAAGACTCAGCTGGAGGGGAAACAAAGGAGTCCCTGGGTGTGCTTTCAAGCACAGTGTGGTGATTATTGGCAGGTCTCAAATTCTTTCTAGCTATTGGTCAGAAACTAGTTCCCTGGGCTTCTCCCCAGGGCACTTAACAACATGGTAGCTGATTATAAGGTTGGAGCAAGGGAAAAACCCAAAATGGAAGCCATGACCTTTTCAAAACCTGTTCTTGGAGTGACAACCTGTCACATATGCTGCATTCTTCTAAAAAAATTTATTGTGTTAAAAATATACTTAATATGTAAAATATATAACATGAAATATACCATGTTACTCATTTTTGAGTGTATAGTTCATTTGCATTAAGTACATCACACAACCATTCATCTCCAGAACTTTCTCTGTCTTTCCAAACCAAAACTGTAGACCCCTTAAATATTACTAACGCCCCATTTCCCTCTTGCCTCAACCCCTGACAGCCACTCTTTTGCTTTCTTTCTCTGAATCTGACGACTCTGGGTCCCTCATGAACGAAATCATAATGGTATTCGTCCTTTTGTGACTTATTTCAGCTTAGCAGAAGGTCTTCAAGATTTCATCCGTGTGCATGTGTCAGAATTTCATTCCTTCTTTTAGGCTGAATAGCATTCCATTGTACATATACACCGTGTTTTACTTACCCATGCGTTTGTTGGTGGACATTTGTTTCCTCCTTTTGGCTAACGTGAAAAAATGCTGCTAGGAACATGGATGTTCTGCTGCATTCTGTTCTTAGAAACAAGTCTCTAAATACAGTCCTCACTAAAGAGGAGGTAAGTACCTGAGGGTGTGAATACCAGGAAGTGTGGGGATCGTGGGGCCCCTCCCAGAGGCTGCCTACCCTACTGTTGAAGGCAGTCTTCATAATTGTTCTCTGTTCAACTATGCCACCAACTGGATAGACATTTAAACTTACCTATTTTAATTTTGATACTTAGTAATTGTTCTAAAATGTAATTTTGTTTTATAATCATGTATAACGGTTTCACGGTTCCAAAGTCAAATCTGCAAAACAAGATTTATACAGAGGAGTCTAATTTCCATCTCTGGTTTCTCTACTTTCCCTTCCAAGTAATTGCATTCTAAAAATTTGTTCTTCCATTCTGTTTGTTTGTTTGTTTTAATAGAATCAAAATATATATTCATAGTCTTCCTTTCTTATATAGAATACTGTATGCCTTACTTTTTTCACTTAATATATCCTGGGGATCCCTTCTTGGTAGTAAATTACTCATTCTGTTTTACAGCTACATTGAGTGAATAGACTGGTTCATTTAGCCGGTTCCTAATTGGTGGCCATTTGAATTGTTTCCAATTTCTTGTTCATAGTACTGCTATGAATAGCCTTGTGCATATACATGTCTTTTTATATTTTGCCATTGTGTATTTGGGACAGATTCCTAAATAGGAATTGCAGGGTCAAGGGGTAAATGAGTATGCAGTCTTACTAGATATTGCCAGATTTATCCTCTTGTCTCTCTCTCTCTGTATTCACATCAATAATGTGTGAGAGTGCCTATTTGTCTATACATAACCTCAGCAACAGAATATGTTGTCAGATTTTTGGGGTTTTTTTGCCGAATGGAGTATCCTTGTTGTTAATTTCCATCTCATTATGAATGAAATCAAATATCTTTCCTTTTTAAAAGATATTATTTATTTATTTGACAGAGATCACAAGAAGGGGGAGCAGTAGGCAGGGGGAGATTTGAGCAGAGGGGAGGGGGGCTCAATCCCAGGACCCTGGGATCATGTCCTGAACTGAAGGCAGACACTTAACCAACTGAGCCACCCAGGAGCCCCTGAATATTTTTTAAAGTTTTAAAAATTTCTTTATCTGTAGACATTTTATTTTATTTTATTTTAAGATTTTATTTATTTATTTGACAGGCAGAGATCACAAGTAGGCAGAGAGGCAGGCAGAGAGAGAGGAAGAAGCAGTCTCCCTGCTGAGCAGAGAGCCCGATGCGGGGCTCGATCCCAGGACCCTGTGATCATGACCTGAGCCGAAGGCAGCGGCTTTAACCTACTGAGCCACCCAGGCGCCCCTGTAGACATTTTAGAATCATTTAAATCAACAATGAATCTTTAAAGATACTATTACACCAAATTTACATTGAGGTATACATTGAGCTGAATATATTTTTATATGGTTAGGATGTAAGTGCATTCCTTTTTCTGTTAACTATCCATTTTTTTTAAGCCCCATTTTCTCTAGGTTTGTTGATATTTTCTACTTTTTAACCCTTTTGCATATTAGGAATATCAGTCTCTTTGTCTGGTTTCTTCTTCTTGGCAGTTATATGGAAGTTTTTCTGATCTCCTTGCTTTATTTTGCTTCTCCTTTTCCAAAAATGTTACATTTACTCTTATGTTACATTTACTCTTTCCCCTTTGGTATTCCACATAATACAGCTCAGACCTAATCCTCAACTTCTTCAACTTAACATTCCCCAGATGGAATTACACTTTATCCCCAAACTTGATGTTCCTGTATTCCCTTTATTAGGTAATGGTGCTATCGGTAATTTTTCCCAGTAGAGCACCTGAAGTGGTCTTTCCTGATCTGTTTATCATTCAGCAAGCGTTTGTTAAGCCCCTGCCAGCTACTGGTGCAGACGCCAGGGAATCAATGGTCATAGTCCTACCACTCAGGGAATAATCTAGTGTGTTTGGGGAGTGTGTGGGGGGGCTGATGATCTGATATATACACAAACCCATGTCTAAATTTGTGGTACGTATTTCAAGCGAGAATTTAAAGATTGGGACATATGACTAGGTTAGAGAGGTTAGGAGTCTCGCCTCTTTGAGAGTCGTTTAAACTGAGGTTTGAAGGCTATTTAGGGTTCACCTGGTGGAAAACACTGGTGCCAGTTTCCGGACATAGGAAACAGCGCATGAAGGATCCTGAGGCAGGGAGAAGTTGGGCTTCTAGGAAATGAAAAGGCCCGCCTGACTGGCACGTAGGGAGGTGGGGTGGATAGCCTTGAGAAGCAGTGTGGTTTACTTTATTAAAAAATCAGTCTGGTTGGGCTGGGGGGCATGCGTGGGAGGGGGAACATGCCAGTTGGTTAGGCGACTGTAGTAAGCATTTGTGGAAAGTGCTGGTCTCCCATTCGCTCGGCTGTGAAATTCTTGGAGTTCTACTTCAGTTCTTTGTGCCTCCCAGAGCCTTCGTTCCAGGAAGTTCTCTCTTGACTGTCCCAGTGGGTTTTTACAAACTGGTTCTGCTCTTTCAGTCTTTCCTTCTATCTGCTTCGCAAGGTAATGTTTAGAAATCCCAGGTCTGTTCCTATCACTTCCTTTCTCAAAAACTCATGGCAGCTCCCTGTGTTGGTTAATTTTGTGTGTCAACTTGACTGGTCTAAAGGATGTCCAGAGAGCTGGTAACCATGATTTCTGGGTGTGTCTGTGAGGGTGTTTCCACAAGAGATTAGCACTGAAGTCAGTAGACTCAGTAAAGAAGATCTACCCTCACTGGGGATGGGTGGGTATCCCCAGTTCTCCCAGGATCCAAATAGAACAAAAAGGCAGAGAGAAGGTGAATTTGTTTGTGTTCCTTGTGCTGGGACCTCCATCTTCTGCTGTCCTCAGACATTTAAGTTTTAGGTTCTTGGGCCTTTAGAGTCTAGGACTTACACACAGAGCAACCCCTGCTCCCACCCTTGGCCTCAGACGAGAATTACGAGAGTTACGCCATTGACCCCCTCTGGGTCTCAGTTCCCTGTGGGACTACTGCTGAATTATACCACTGGCTTTCATGGTTCTCCACTTTGCAGATGGTACATCATGGGACTTCTCCATAATCACATGAGCTAATTCCACAGTAAACTTTTTAAATATCTTTCTCTCTTTTGGTTTTGTTTCTCTGTAGTCTCTGAGCCCTGACCAGTACACTCCCTCATTGTGGGAAGATGAATGCCCACCTGAAATTGAAGGCTCTGTCATTTTCTTTAAGCCTTAAGGTGTGCTACTCTGACACTGCTTTCCTTTAGACAACCACACCGATATGTTCCTACCTTTTTTCTTTAGCTCTTGTTCATCTTCTGTCACGACATCTCTGCTTCTAGAACGCCGTCTTCTCTCTCTCTCTTTTCCCTAAAGGTTCTCCTTAGATCCTAACTATCCCCCAGTCCTTCTTAAATCTCCTCAGTCAGGTTGACTTTTAACCCACATGCATACCCTATTTTCCTTTTTGATATGTCAATTCTAAAATTTGTCATACTGTCTGTTGTATTAGAATATTCACATTATTTATTTGGAGTGCAAAGAAGTTTTTCATTTTTGCCACTGATAACTCAATAAATATTTTAATTGATAGTGATATGAAATTCGGGGGCATTCAATGTGGTAGATCACATTTCAAAATCTTTTGTAAAAGAGACAAGTCTCAAATACAATTAAAAAAAAATATATCCTATTAAACCTTCAGGGATAGGAAAATTTTCCCTTTTGGACCGGTCTTCACAATTCAGTGAACACCAAGTAATACTTAAACTGTCTATACTAGTTTGACAAAAATATGTTTATATGACGATATCAGAGCACTCTTAACGACTTCTGGGGAGAGGGGAGGTGGGAAAATGGCTTATTTAGAGAATTTAGTATTTGATTTCTACAGTGGTAGAGAATGGCCAATAAAATCATGACTATGTAGCATATCTGAATCTCTTCTTTTACCTGAGGTGTCTTGGGGACTAATCTACTTGGCTAATTTTTTTAATTAGGTGTCTTGCTGGTTGAATGCACTCATCTGCATGTTGACAAATCATACTATACTTGCTTCTTATGTGTGATTTATTTTGTACATCAGGGCCGGCCTGCAGGTTTCTTTTGTGAATAGTACTAGCATTTACTGCTTGCAAAAACAATTTTATGTTCTCCATCTTTCTTTTTAATTCTTACAGGTCTTCTTACTTCTTTTCTCCTTTCCTCTCTCTCTCTCTCCCTCTCCTCCTATAAATGAGGTTAAGTCACTTTGTTAATATTGCTTAATATTGTATAACTCTACTGCATACATTGTGCTGCCTTCTCATCTGAGGTCATTTCTCTGTAATTATAATGGAGATGGGTTTCTATAGATTGGTTTTACATGGGACTATTTAGATACTAATGTAAGCTTTAGTCTGTTTGGATCACCTCTTGAAATAAATGACTGTTTTTTGTTTTCTTACATATTGAAGCAATAAAATGGTTGGGCGATTTTAATAATTTTAATAATTCCATCCTGAAATGGGATTTGTTTTTGTCTTTGGAAATGCAGTGGGGACTAAACCTTTTAAACCTATTTTAAAAGTTAATTTCCTAAAGTCACGTTTCACGTTTGTGGTGTTTCAGCAGTAATAACTAAAGAGAAGTGTTTGGTTATATTATTTTAAGGTAAAAATACCTTCATGGAAATTCTTAGTGAGCTTGCTTATGATGAAATTAGGACATTAAATGTTAGTTTCTGCAATATGATTTTTTTTTTTAAATGGGTTTGAAACCTTACCCAGGAAAGGTGGTTATAGGTAAGAATCAAATCATCACTTGATAGTGTGATCTTCAATCACACTATGCATTTGGTTTGGAGTGGTGAAAGTTTTTATTTTTAAAACTGAGAATCTATAAAACAAAGAATGTTTCCTGTAGCTCATGGTTTGATAGGTTCATGAAAGACTTAAGTGATAAAATTGTCCCAAGTGAAATACTGCATTCCACATAGGATTTATGTAACCAGTAGCCAGGTGAAAAACCTGGTGAGGTGGGAGAATGACTCACTTCCTTGCTTTGCACCCTCCACTACTATTTTCTCTCTCCTTTCCAATCCTCTGTGAGAATTCCGGTTTCCAGTTCAATCGCAGCCTTAATCCACAAGCCCAATCTATTAAAAGATAAGCATTTGCTATTTTGTAATGGGTTCCATTTGTACCATATTGGAACTTTCTAAACACTCTCCTTGTAGGACAGTTGAGGAGGGATGGTCCTACAGCTGGATGGATCTCAGATTCCAGAAGGTCATAGATCTGTCTTATTCACTCGTAGTGTCCTTCACGGCCTAGCTTGATAAACCATCAGACTCAGCAAAGGTAGTAGAATTATGTCTGTTCTTACTTATTACACTCTACCTGGTTTTATATTTCTGGAAAGCTTGAACTTTTTTTCTTCCCTTTTTGCTTTATTCTAATAGAACATCTAGTTAGTATTTATATCTACCCTTAGTATGATTTCAGTATATATCAAGATTCTTAAGAAGAAGCGTATAATATCTAAGTTGGGAAGTTGGTGCAGAGACAGCATTCCAAGGGTATTCTGATGACCCTGAACTGTCCACTAAACTGAGCCAAGGACCAACTATTATCCCAACATAAAGGAGGAATAAAGGAAAATGGGCCTCTCCGGCACGAGGAGAAAAAGGATGATTTAAGTGTAGCGCGGAAAAGTTTCATTTTAAATCACAGATGTGGCAGTTGATACTTGTATAGTCCATCGGTTTTCCCTATAAATGTAGCGACTGCTAACTGAGTTTTGCAGCTGATTGAATTATCACCGGTGTTGAAACTGAGCATCCGTCTTTGGGAAACATTTTAGGTAAAAGATAATTTTAAGAACTCTGGCTACAACAGAGGAATTTCACTCTCTTTTGTAAAGTTGTTCTAGGACTTTTAAATTAATAATATGACATTAGCAGAAGATTGAATTTAGTCTTAAAATAAGCAACAAAGCTCTGTGATTTGTTGGCCATGATATAATTTCTCCTTTCTCCCTCTTTTTTAGACTTTAAAAAAAAAATCGATTTGTAGCTTCATATCACTGTGGCTAGAAAAGATGCTTGATATGATTTTAGTCTTCTTAACTTTAGTCATACTTGTTTTGTGGCTTACCATGTGAGCTGGTCTAGAGGATGTTCCCGGTGCACTTGAGAATGTACTGTTGCTTTTGGATGGGATGTTCTGTCTATATATCTGTTAGGTCTGTCTTGTCTAACATGTCATTTAAGGTTGATGTTTTCTTATCATCTGTCTGGATAATCTATCCCTTGACGTAAGTAGGGTATTCAGGCTGTTATAGTACGGCTGTTTCTCCATTCGTATCTGTTAATGTTGGTTTTATATTCAGATGCTCCTATATTAAGTTCATAAGCATTTGCAAATGTTACATTCTCCTGTGGGTTTGACCCTTTATCCTTATATAACGCCCTTTGGCTCGTCCCCTCTTCTTACAGTCTTTGTTTTGAAGTCCGCTTTTGTTTCTGAAATAAGCACAAGTACACCAGCTTTCTTTTAGTTTCCATTTATATGGAGTATCTTTCTTTTTTTAGAGAGTGTGTGCTTGCAGTGGGGGGTGGGGTGAGGTGGGGATAGAGCGGGAGCGGTGCAGAGAGGGAGGGAGAGAAAGAATCTTAAGCAGGCTCCGTGCCCAGCTTGGAACCCCACGCAGGGCTTGGTCCCAGGACTCTGAGATCATGACCTGAACCAAAATCAATAGTTGGATGCTTAACCAACTGGGTCCACCCTGGTGTTCACAGAATATAATTTTCTATCCCTTCACTTTCAGTCTGTATATGTTCTTACAACTAAGGGAGTCTCTATTGGGCAGAATTTAGGTTTTGACTTTTCTTTTTTTTTTGTTTTTTGGTTTTTTAAAGATTTTATTTATTTATTTGACACAGAGAGAGAGGGAGATCACAAGTAGGTAGAGAGTCAGGCAGAGAGAGAGAGCTGAGAGAGAGAGCTGAGCAGAGAGCCCGACTTGGGGCCCAATCCCAGGACCCCAGGATCATGACTTGAGCCAAAGGCAGAGGCTTAACCCACTGAGCCACCCAGGCGCCCCATAAGGTTTTGTTTTTTAATCCATTTACCCACTCTGTCTTTTGATTGTAGTATTTAGTCCATTTATATTTAAAGTATAGTTATTGATAGGTATGTACTTATTGCCATTTTGTTGATTGTTTTTTGGCTGTTTTTGTAGTTCCTCTCTCTTTTCTTGCTCTCTTTGAGGTGTTATGACATTCTTTAGTGGTGTATATTTACTGTAGGTTTTGTTTTGTAGTTAAGGTTAGCCTTTACTATAACAACTTATATCTGCTTATATCTATTAACAGGCTGTTTTAAGTTGATAAAATAGTTGCCAATTTAAGTTTGATCTGCATTTGCTCCACATTTTTATTCCTCCTCCGCATGTTTTGATGTCACATTTTACACCCCCCTCCCTTTCTCTTTTAATCCTTTCCCTTCTCCAACTCTCAAAAAAGTACCCAGAGATTAAATTCAGGGAAACTCAAAGAGCCAAGGTGAGCCAGCCCAGCATTAGCAGGCTCCCTCCCACAGGGGCCAAAGTCTGGGCACAGGGGGTCTCCCTTCAGAGCCTGGTAGTAAAAGCTGGTGCAGAATAAGGTGGTTCCAGAGGCTTGCCATAAATGGGGCACCCCCAGCAGGGCTATGCTGTGTAAGAAATGGTGTCTGTTGGCCTTGTCAAAGAGCTCCTTCCCTTGGAAGGAGCCCCATAGGAGGCCAAGCCTAAGGCCCCGGCTCTGGACCAGGCACCAAAGCAGTGGAAAGCAGCCCATGGCGGTGCGTGGTCTCGTGCTCAGAGAACTTACATCTTTTTATCTTGCGTATCTCTTAACTAATTATCGTACTCATAATAACTACTTTTGTCTTTTTAAGGTAATAGGTGATGAATACATTATTTTTATTATCTTTCCAGTGAGATTTACTATTTGATAGGTGTTCCTTGACTGATCAGTGCTCTTTCTTTTCAGCTTAAAGAGGTCATTTGAATGTTTCTTGTAAGGCTGATTTAGTGATGATAAACTCCTTTGTGTTTTGCTCATCTGGAAATCTCTCTCCAATTCTGAATGACAACTTTGCTTGATTAGAAGTTTTCTTCTTTTCAGCATTTTGAATTTATTATGTCACTCCTTTTTGGGCTGGAAAATGTGTTGATAGTCTTACAGGGGTTCCCTTTTACAAAACAAGTTATTTTTCTCTTGCTGCTTTTAGGGTCTCTTTGGGTTTTTCCGATTTGGAACTCTGGGCCTCCTGGATCTGGATGTCTATTTGCACCTCCAGGTTAGGAATGTTTTCAGCTGTTCTTTTTTTCAAATGAGATTTCTGTCCCGTTTTTTCTTTCCTTCTGGGAGGAAGAATGTTAGTAAGGAGAATGTTAGTCAATTTGATGTTGTCCCATAAGTCCCTTAAGCTATCTTCACTTTTTATTTTTTTTTTTCCTACTTGCTGCTCTGATTGGGGGAGTTCTCCTGCCTTTTCCTTGAGTTCACTTATCCTTTCTTCGGCTTCATCTAGTCTGCTGGTGAACCCCTCTCTTGTCTTTTTCCATTGAGTTATCCTGTTCATCAGCTCTGGGACTTCTGTTTAGTACTTCCAGAAGATTTCCATCTCTTTGTTGGTTTTCTGTGTTCATCCATTCTTCTCCTCAGTTTGGTGAGCATTTTATGTCTATTACTGGGAACGCTTTATCAGGTAAATTATTTATCTCTGTTGTCATTAAGGGTCTTTTTTTTCCGAGGTTTTTATTAGAGCCAGATCTTGGCTCTGTTCCATCTGGCGAAAGTCCTTCAGGATCCCCATCATTTCTGCAAAGCTGTTGGCCTTGGACAGAGAGACACAGTTACCCTCTTCAGACGAGCCGCAGGGGGCCCTGTGTTGCGGTTTGCAACATTCGGGGCTGGCAGATCAAAGCAGTGGGACTGGTGGAAGCTCAGGGACCTGTACCTTGGTCTCCTTGGGGATGTCAAGGGAAGTTGTACAGTGGGTGGAGGATCCTAAAAGGGAGAAGAGACATTTAAACTTCCTGGAGATAAGACATCTGTTGTTAATGAACCCAAAGCTGAATCAGCTGCCAGTATCTTAGCAATCTGGCTGTGCAGGTGGCTTAGCTCATCTTGCACTTCTGTGGTGTGGCTTAGGGCACTGGCAAGGCTGGTTTCTTCAAGGTCAGGAACTTCTCCTCCGACCCCTGCAGGCTGGGTACCGAGGTATTGTGGTGCATAACAATCTGAGGGTTTGGCTGCCAGGTATGTCTCAGGAGCTATGTGTCACCCCTGACCCGGGCAAATGGTTCCTCTTGATCTGCATTTGTCGAGGTGATGTCACCCTGAATGGGGACGCAGGTTGAACATGTTGGGCAGGGTCTTGAAGGGTGTCCAGGGACCTGGCATCCGGGACAGGTTGGTCCCAGTTCTTTTCACTAAACTGCGTGTAGCCCCATGAGGTTTGTCTTGCCACATTGGATGGTCACGTTGGCTACCGTTCCTGAGATTTCAAATGGTTCCTGTACTTGAAGGACAAAAGCAGCCAGAGAGCAGCTCTTGGGGCACGGGTTGGCTGGAAGCATGACTCCTTTCTATCAGGCCATCTCAAGGAACACCAGATTTCTCTTCCTAATGGCCCCTCCTACCACAGCAGGCACCCCCCGCCATCTTTTTTTTTTTTTAACTTTCAATACAGGAAGTTTGTTCTTTTTTCATTAAATAATTAATACATAACTATGCTTAAATCTTTAACTCTGAGGTTCAGAGTCAATATAAAAACACTGAAATCATAATTACATTTTATTATTATTATTATTATTATTATTATTTTTAAAGATTTTATTTATTTATTTGACAGACAGAGATCACAAGTAGGCAGAGAGGCGGGCAGAGAGAGAGAGGAGGAAGCAGGCTCTCTGCTCAGCAGAGAGCCCGATGCGGGACTCGATCCCAGGACCCTGAGATCATGACCTGAGCCGAAGGCAGCGGCTTAACCCACTGAGCCACCCAGGCGCCCCCATAATTACATTTTAGATTAAGAACTTTATTGCGTAGAACTTTATATATAACAGCTTATTTTAAAAAAAATATTTTATTTATTTATTTGACAGACAGAGATCACAAGTAGGCTGAGAGGCAGGCAGAGAGAGAGGGGGAAGCAGGCTTCCTGCCGAGCAGAGAGCCCGATGTGGGTCTCAATCCCAGGACCCTGAGATCATGACCTGAGCTGAAGATAGAGGCTTTAACCTACTGAGCCATCCAGGTGCCCCAACAGCTTATTCTTTTAAAGGATAAAAGAATCCAGATGAATGGTATTCTTAATTCATTTAGGAGCTTTGTCAGTTTCCGTAGCTGCAAAGTTGAACATTTACAGAAGTTATGGGTTTGTTCCAATAATTAGTGGTTGTTTTTTTCATTCTTATTGGCTACTTAATTAATTTGCATTTTTAGGGCACCATTTCTTTGGATACAGTGAACCAGTTCTGAATTCTACCCTCTTATATTTGTAATTTGTTTAAACTGACTTAACCGCTGTGAAGAATAAAGCCTATTGGTGGAGTAGGGTGGGGTTTTTGGACTTTTGTGTGCAGTCCTTTTAGAGTTACTGCGTGAGCTGGAATGTGAAGGCTGAAGCTGTGTGGCATGTTCTATATGGTCATCCATAGTGACCAAACTCATTTGGAATGTTGTTTTGTTACTGACTCTGAAACGTGTTATTTTCCATACAGAGGATTTTGATCTGAAGAAATTGCTTCTCATCTTCTATAAATTTCTAGAGCGAGAGGACCTGTCAATCAGTGTAAACCTCACCCTACACAATACTTCCTTTCATAAACATGGGGAGGAGGCGTCCCCAAGATCACCATTTCTGGGATAAAGCCAGGCACCGTTGCGTAACAAGGATGGTATGGGATAGCACCCAACTTCAGAGCTTGTCACATGGGGAAGCTGTGGCTCACAGGCCTACAATCATGTTTTTTTGAGCTTTAATAGGTTACTTAAATGATTGGCTTTTAAAAAAAATTTTATTTTTAATTTATCTTATTTATTTAAAAAAATTTTTTTTAAGATTTTATTTATTTGTCATAGAGAGCAGGCAAGCATAAGCAGCGGGGAGCAGCAGGCAGAGGGGCAAGCAGCCTTGCTGCTGAGCAAGGAGCCCTATGTGGGACTTGATCCGAGGACCCTGGGATCGTGACCTGAGCTAAAGGCAGACACCTTAACTGATTGAACCACCCAGGCGTCCCAGTTTTTTGTTTTTTTAATCAACAGCTAGCTGTCTCCTCCAAGAGAGGCAAAAAGTTGTCTGTAGAGTCCCAGATTGTCGATGCAGTGAGTCTTCTGACTGCAGAGATGGTGAGCCCCGCTTACTTGGAGAGGTCTTTCCTGTCCCCTCTTCCACTTACACTGAAGATTGTTTCCCTTGTCTGTATCTGATTGTTGCTTGCACATATTTGGGTAACTTTTGCCAAAGCACCTGAAACTGTCATCACACATTGTCTCTTCTGGCTGGTCTGTAAGTTTCTGGGTGGTGGTGGTTGTGTCTCTGTAGGTACCACTTAGTGCACATCCTGGGAACTCAGGCTTGACCATGAGTTAAGTGCATATCTCCCTGGGGCTTGTGGAGACTCCTCATTAACTGGTCCAGTAATATCGTTGGATGTTATTGCTAACAAATCTTTAATGAAAGAGCTCAAGAGAAACTAATCCTATCCTGTATCCTCTACCACTCCCATCATACCCATTCTTATTTCTTTCTCTTATGCCAGTGCAAATTCTCTGTTTCCTTTATTTCTTTCAAGGAGCATTTCAAGTCCTTCTCCATGAAGCTTTTTCAAGGTATGTTTAATTTTGATTTTTAGTAGTTAAAATCTAGAAATCTGGGAAAAGGTGGGAAATGTTAACTAGAACTGGAAATTTGGAATTTCTCATTAAAATACATTATTCTTGGGGGTGCCTGGGTGGCTCAGTGGGTTAAAGCCTCTGCCTTCGGCTCAAGTCATGACCCCCAGGGTCCTGGGATCGAGCCCTGCATCAGACTCTCTGCTCAGCAGGGAGCCTGCTTCCCCCGCCCCTCTCTCTGCCTGCCTCTCGGCCTACTTGTGATTGCTGTCTGTCAAATAAATTAAAGTAAATAAATAAAATAAAATACATTATTCTTTTAGCGGTGCATGGGTGATGCAGTTGGTTGGTGTCTAACTTGGGTTTGGCTCAGGTCATGATCTCAGGGTCACGAGGTCAGTCTCTGTGCTTAGCACATTCTCTCTCTCTCTGCCCCTCTGGCTCATGCTCTCTCTCCCCCCAACATAAATAAATCTTAAAAAAAATATCCTCTTAGTAATGAAAACGTTTGTAAACATTTTCCTCAGAAATTATGTTAATTATGTTAAATTTTCAAATTTTTTTCCAAGTAATTCGAAACCTCAAACTAATAGGAATTTTAGGTAGACCTTATGGAAAGAAGGTGAAAGTTGTGTTGTAGTTTTCAGGTTATTTTGAGAAAGGGGTCTTCTGATGCATCACTTGGCATTTTATAGCTTATAAAAGGTATAGGGATTGGCTTTATTGTCCTTATTTATAAAAGGTTTTTTTTTTTTTTTTAAGATCATTTATTTTAGGGTGCCTGGGTAGCTCAGCGGGTTAAGCCACTGCCTTCAGCTCAGGTCATGATCTCAGGGTCCTGGGATCAAGTCCCGCATTGGGCTCTCTGCTTAGCAGGGAGCCTGCTTCCTCCTCTCTCTCTCTGCCTGCCTCTCTGCCTACTTGTGATCTCTGTCTGTCAAATAAATAAATAAAATCTTTTAAAAAAAAAAAGATTATTCATTTTAGAGAGAGAGAGCGCGAGAGAGCAGGGGTAGAGTAAAGGGAGAGCGAGAGAGAGAATCCCAGCCAGACTCTGCACTGAGCATGGAGCCATACGGATTTTGATCCCAGAATCCTAAGATCATGACCTGAGCCCAAATCAAGAGTTGGCCACCTAACCACCTGGACTACCCAGGAACCCCTATCAAAAGTCTTATTGGGATTTAAAATTGAAAGTCCTTTATGTAGGCTCTTCTTTCCTCCCCACCACTGCCCTGCTTCAATTAAACTGTAATAATTTACTGAAAGTTAATATATATAGGCAAAACTTTGATGTCATTGAGATTTTTTTTTTTTGGAGAAAACTGTTCCTTCTAAGACAAAACCAGAGGAGATCATTTGAACCAAGAACTGGTGAACTTCGGAGTACTATAAATCATGGTTGAATTATGAAAGTTTTATATTGCCCAGTTGTTTGCTGTTATTTTTTGTTTGTACAGGGCCTAGTTTTGCTGATTTCTTTACTAATTAATAATATCATTAAGCAGGTAGGGGGGAAAAAGTATGATTGAAACTAAAAGTTAGTGTATAATTTGATTCTGAGTTTTAGAATAATTTTACAGTGAGTTGTTTTATCCCTTTATGGACAATGTAATTAAAATGGTATTTGCTTTGCCACATAGATATTATATATACAGATACATATGTAGATATACACATAATATATTTTATATTTTTATGCTTGTGAGATTTCAAATAATACACAATAGCATTGATTTTTTTTTACATTTAATAGTGTGTAGACAGCGTAGGTTTGATGAAACCTTTACATTTATATGTAAATATATAAAATTATAATAACTAATATATAAAAATATGCTTAGTTTGTATATTAATAGTCAAATTTAATTTTTATTTAGTGCTTTATTATTTTTATGAAAGCCATTTTGCTAGGTACTGTGGGAGATGCAACGATGAATTTTTTACCCTTTTGGGACTCATACTGTCAGAGCCAGTTCTTAGAACCACAGAATTTTAGAACAGGAATAAAAAAATGTAAGAGATTATCTTCTCTTGGATGGGTGTGTGTGTGTGTGTGTGTGTGTGTGTGTGTGTAAGCAGCAGTCTTTTGATTCCAACCCACTTCATTGTTTTCTGTCCCCCACCTCCCCATCCTCCCAGATAAGTAATAATGTCATTTTCTGTGCCGGGGAGAGAGTTCTAGCAGGCGGATGATTGGCTGGAGTGAAATGTGTAGCTTTTCAAGTATCTCTTCCATCTCCTTTGTTAGTAAGCAGGAGGAATTGTGGGCCATTTTTTTTTAAGTCTAGGGATTTAAAACTATGAACTCAAGAAATTGTTTTAGTGGGTAGTGACTAGAATGTAACACTTTTTAAAAATAGATTGGAGACTTACCAAAATGTATTGCGGATTATTATTTCAAGCGTATCATGTGGGTGTGTGTATGTATACATAACACACACACATATATATATTCTGGGTTGTTATATAAAATGTATTATAAGTACATTTATATACAGTGTTTTTTTTTTAATTTTTTTTTTTTTACGGCAGAGGAGAGTTTGGAAACATCTCTCTAATCTGTCTATTTCACCTTTATTTTAAACCTGGGGAGCAGCCATTGATACTTATCCCTAGATATATGACTTCTTCTTTTTGCAATGCTCTCTTGCTGTCGTGACCTGACATCAGGGTAAACTTTTCTACACAGGTAGAAATATACCAGGTAGAAATATACACAGGTGATTTTTTACCATAGTTCATCTGAATAAAAGTCATGCAGTGAGGTTTTTGTTTGTTTGTTTGTTTGTTGTTTTTTTCATTGCACTGCCTCTGGGTACAAAAAACATGTCGGTGGAGCTAACTGTTAATCTGTAAGTGTTGTTTACAATGTGCCTAACTTGGTACCAAGATGTGATTTAAGCACCAAGAGAATTTGGATTATTTAATACTAGTACATAATAAAACTACTTATCAGATATTCATGTGGGCACATACAGAGGCATAATTGTATTCTTGTAATGCACAATATAAATACTAATATTGTTTTGGAGAATCAGCATGGTATGCTGAAGCCATGGTTTGGAAAAAGGCATTGTAGTATGTTTTTATCTGTGGGAATTACTGGCAAGTATAATTGAGAGATTCTAAATACTGTGGTTGTTTACTTCGCTTTCGAATTTGGCTTAAATATGTTTGGTCTTGCTTTTTTTTTTATGATCATTGAATTAATCTGTAAGAATTATGGTACAAGCTAAAACTTACCATTGTTTTATAGATTTTAATAATTATATTTTTTAAAGATTTAAAAACAATGTCTCCCACCAAAGGTAATTAAAAAATGTAATTTTTTTACATGTGGCCATCCCCAGCTTCAACATTTATCAACTTTTTGTTACCTTTACCCACTCCCTTTCTCCAGTTCCCAGGTACCTTGATGCTGTCTCCTGGCCATGAAACATCATCCATAAATATTTCAGGATGTGTTGCCAAGAGACCAGGACTTCATTTCTAGACCTATAAAGCTAGAATCTTCACCTTTTGGGGAAGGTACTGAAGTTCTGAGTACTCAGATTGTGTTGGGGATATTAGAGCGATACAAAGGAAATGTGAGATCCTTTAAATGGGCTAAATGAAAAAAAGTGAAATACTTGGTAAGCATTTGTGTCAAAAAACAATAGAAAAGTTACAGTGAGAAAGCAAATGATTATCTTCTAAGTGCCCCTGGAGAAAAAGGAAAAGTCAGCATTTTTGAACACCTAGTGTGTGTCTGCATTCCATACAGGTCAGCAGGGGAAAGAAGCCAAGTGCCTTTCACATGGCTTGAGATAGAAATTTTGGTCCTAGATTCTTTCTTGAGGGAATTTAAATGATGTATACAGGGCGCCTGGGTGGCTCAGTGGGTTAAAGCCTCTTCCTTCAGCTCAGGTCGTGATCCTAGGGTCCGGGCATCTAGCCCTGCATTGGGCTCTCTGCTCGGCAGGGAGCCTGCTTCCTCCTCTCTGTCTGCCTCTTGCCTACTTGTGATCTTTGTCTGTCAAATAAATAAATAAAAATCTTAAAAAAAAATGTATACAAAGACTGCCAATTAAGATATTTACTGCAATATTATTTATAACAGTGAAGAGTTGAACCTCACTCAATAATAATGAAATGATTAAATGCACATAATGTATTTATAAAATGTTTTGTAATTGCTAGAAATGATACAGTGTGACACCAGTTTTATAAAACATCTAGTCCATATCGAAAGACCTGAAAGAAATGAACCCAGATATTAACATGAATTAGTAAGCGGCTTTCTCTAGGTGTTAGAATTATGACTGATTTTTATTTCTTCATTACATTTTTTTGGAAGTGTTACACATCAGGTTGTCAGAATATGTGATACAAATTAATAAATAATAAACATTTATTCAGTACTTACTGTGTGTCAGTCACTAAACATTTTTCATCTTTTATACTTAATTCTCCTAATAGCTGTGAGAGGTTTTATTATTCTTATTTTGTAGATGAGGCAATAGGGACACAGAGATTCAGCGCCTTGACAGTTTGATTCTATCTTTCTATGTTTATATTGTTTGCTTTTTTTTTTCCAGTTTAGTTTTTTTTTTTTTTTTTATTTTGCTTTTTTTTTTTTTTTTTTTGGATCTAGTTTAGTTTTTGTAGTAATCTCTACACCCACCATGGGGCTTTAACTCATGACCCTGTGGTTAAGAGTCTCACAGCCTTCCTACTGAGCCAACCAGGCTTCCCTATTCTTTGCTTCCAAATGTAGTTTTAACTCCCAAACATTTGGAAAAATACTCTAAATACTGTTCGGTTACTCTCTTTTTACCTTAAGATATATGGTGACTATTGTGGTATAGTAGTAAAAAGTCTTATTTAATTGACAGATAACACTTTATTTCCTGAATATTCCGTGGTGTATGTTTCTGTGCCTCTTCTATAGCTTTCTGCTCATAGGAATAATGGTACAGTGAACATCTTTGCGAATAAATCTGTATGTGTACTTCTGATTATCTTCCTAGAAAAAAGGTCTGAGAAGTAGAATTATTGGGTCAAAGAATATAAAAACATCTTAAAAGCTTTTGATACAAATCTTGAGATTGAAGATGACAAATGATCATTCCTCCTTTGACTTAAGTTGTTTGGGGGCTATAAATTTGGGAGAAAGAGATCATCTAAACATCAAGGGGAATTTGTGCTTTCATAGTTGCTCTTATAAAAAGTCAGGCTTCTCTAAGCCTGCTGGAGACCGTCAACAGGAAGAGAGAAGAGACCAACTTTGGGAGTTTCTGTGGTGCTCATTTACTTCTATGGCCCTGCGACCATTTGCTTTTTCATTTTTCTGAAAAACTGAAAACTTGAATTAGCCCAGCAACCTTTTTATTGGAAATTGTCTTATAAAAATGTACAAAATATTCATACCATATTTGCATGCAGTTTCTTTGATGTTTTACCTGATAGGACCTCAGGGTGTGACTTCCATTGTATAACTTTAAAAATTATACATATAAAACAGCACCTTGATTAGAGACTGTAGTGACCCCAGAAAATATTTTAGGGGTTGCATTTTTAAAGAAAAAAGACCTTTCCCCATTTTTTATTATTTTCTAAGGAGGCACTGTTCTTGTGACAAGCAAAAACAGAAAATTTTTGGTTAATTAGTTGATAGTTTCTGTTAAATGATTTAAGGTTTTATTGTGGTTTCTCTTGAGCATATTTCTTCCAGAGATTCTGTAGGTGACCTTGCTTCAAAGACTAACAGGAGATTTGGGTAGTGGGAAGGGGATTTTAACTCAAGGGGGTCCAGAGAATAATTAATGAAATCAGAAAATTTCCTTGTGAAGCTACCAGAGACATTAGGATTGAGTTTTTTAGAAAGACCAATATTGATAAAAGGTAATCTGACAGCCTAGAAATTTGTAAGAGGTACGATTGGAATAAATAGAAAACATTACATTGAAATTTGAAGGCTATAAGTATTTTAATGGAGAAAAAGTTATTTTATTTTATTTTTTTTTTACTATGAACAGTAAAATTATGAAACTGCTATAAACGGCAGAACTAGAAAATAAACACAAGGAGGATTTTTATCAGGGTTTCTTAACCCATGATTAATGATTGGATTAGAAGGGTTCATACACTGCAAAATTAGGTATATATGTGCATTTTGGAAGGAGAGACCTTCAGCAGTTTTTTTCAGATTTTTAAATGAAAGACTCCCCAAAACACAAGCTTCTGTTGGAGGGTGCGCCTCATGAGGTCAGGGATTTTTGTCTGTTTTATTCACTTCTCTATCTGTTCCTGGCATGTAGGTCTGCTTAATAAGTCTTTGTTGAATGTATGATTTCTGTACATTTATATATGGCATGGATAGTGATAGATTTATAGAAGTTAGAGATTGGAATACATTCCAGATTTAGTGAGGTTGATGTCTTAATGATCTGCTTTTACATTTATTTTAAATTTTTCTCTTGGTTATGCCTGGGTGGCTCAGTTGGTTAAGAGTCTGCCTTTGGGTCAGGTCATGATTCCAGGGTCCTGGGATCGAGCCCCGTGTCGGCTCTCCCTGCTTTGCGGGGAACTCACTTCTCTCTCCCTCCGCCTGCTGCTCCCGGTGCTTGTACTCCTTCTATGTCAAATAAATAGATAAAATCTTTTTAAAAAATACGAAAAATAAAATTTTTCTCTTGGTGTTTAAATCTAGATGAGTAGGCAGAACATTGGTATGATACTTTTGGGATTGAATTCCTCTTCTTTTTCCATGCCAGTATGGAAATGTAATAGGAAAATTATTCTGAACCGTACATATTCATCAGTATATTAGAAAATGTAGTGCTAGTGCTCTGGTGCTGTTTTCGTTTGATTCAATGAATGAAACCTTTGTACAAAACTTCCCCTTAAATTTTTGAATGGAAAATTTTGCCACTTGTTTTCATTAGATCAAGTAGTATGATAACAACTGCTATTCTGGGTAAAAATGTAAAATCAACAAAATGTTGATAAATTTACCTACAGAGAACGTTGCTTTATCAGCAAGAAATTTAGATTTTCTTTTCTTTTTCTTTTTCTTTTTTTTTTGCAGTGAAACCCTATTTTAGCTCAGTACCATTATACAGCATTTTTAGCAGGTAATATAGCATAATCTGTGATTACCTTAGTGTAATAAATTTTGTACTCCTTAAAATTGAAATTTGGGAGAAGGTTAAAAAGAATAACAGAAGGGTAAAGGTGCAAGCCCAGTTTAAAAATTGTAAAAACGATAGCATTTCTAAAATTAGAGAAAAAGTGAATTTCTAAAAATTGAACTGTGATGGAAGCTGTAGATTTTGTGAATCATCAGTTTTCTTTGTTAATTAAAGGGATGATGGTACTTTTTTTATGTTAATGATTTTTACCAGTCAGACATAAAAGATATTTGAATAATTGTTTGCTGCCTGCACTTGATTTTATGTGAATAGATTTCTCATACTTTATAAAATTTTTGGCAGATTATAAAAATTACTGGATTTTATATTTTTCCAAATTATTTTGCTACTGTGAATAGGAGCTGTGATTATTCTAAATTTATTTGAAAACGATCACATCCTTATTCTAAAAGGCTGTCAGAACATTTGAATCATTTTGGTCTTTTGCATCATTTTAACAGGCCTTGTGAGATTCCCAGAATAATTTTAATAGAAGGGCAGGAATTTGCCCTCCTAGATTACATATCTTGCAACCTGGTTTCTTTCTTTAGTTGAAATATAATGAATTTCTAGTCCCTACATATTTTAGTATTCAAGCACAGTTGACCCTTGAACATCACGGGTTTGCAAGTGTGCCAGTCTACGTAGACATGGATTTTTGTGAATAAATGCAGTATGTCTTTTTTCTTATGATTTTCTGAACATTTTTCTCCTTATTGTAAGAATATAGTATATAGCACATACAACCTACAAAATATGTGTTAAGCAAGTGTTTGTTATTGGTAAGGCTTCCTGTCAATGGTTGACAGGAAGTTTAGCAGTTTAATTTTTGGGGAGTCAAAGTCTAAGCAGATTTTTGACTGTGCGTAAGTCAGCACTCTTAACCCCATGTTGTTCAAGGTCAACCGTGTAAGTATCAAATACATCCAGAAGTCAAATTTAGAGTTTTGAGTTGGAATCCTTGAAGTTAATTATTTCACCTAGTGGGATAACCATTTCTATGGCATTTTCTAACAGCTTTTTCCTTAAAAACACAGTAAGCAGAGATTTCCATTTCTTTATGAAGCAGCCTTCTCATCAGTTATGTAATAATTAAGTTTTTCTTTTCTTTTCTTTCTACTTTGTGCTAGACGTCATAACTGCCTTGTTCTCCTTTTGGAATTATGAAGTATATAGACAAGCATTAAGAATATTATAATGAACATCCCTGAGATTCATTTACTCTTAATTTTTGCTCTGTTTGCCTGAGATTATTTTCTGTATCATTGTAAATTATAGACCTATACTTCAAGTGTCTTCCTACAATTAAGATACATTAAATTTATAGATTTCTGTTCTTTATAATTCTAGTAATCCTGTTCAGAAAGGAAATGAGGTTAATGTGCTATCTGAACACCCATTCAACTTTCTCTTTTACTTTTGGGCTGAAGTGAAACAAGGCTGTCCTTGGAGGACTTCATTTGACCTGAGATCCTCCCGAGCACCAGAGCTGGGCCACTGTTCTCTTTATTGCACATGGACGCTTCTAGATCATTTTTCTTGCTGCATGTTTAAAGCCTTACTCCTCAAAGCTTGTGTTGGTTGACTATTTACAGTTTCTTCAGTGTTGCCCAATACCAACTGACCTCTGCAGGTCACTCTTGTTTATATGACTTTTTTCTTAAAATAAGAAACTATAGCATTGATTACATGTACACCAGGACCTCAGTTACAACCTGTTTGACCTTAACCATGTCAAAAGTAGTATTATCAAAGTAGTAATAGAAATGACTCTTTTTGTAGATAAAATATTCTCCAAATTAATCAAGTGAAAGGAGAGTTAAAATGAGTCCCATGTTAAGTGAATATATATGGACACAAGATGGAGAGGACAATTGACATGCAGAAAGAAACCCCAAACCAAAAGGAAAACAATAAAACCCAACCCTGCTAAAAATGACTATAACCCATAATGAAGGCCAGAGAGGTGTAAACCAACCATTTCCCAAGGTAACCAAAGACCTATGTTTATTTGATCAAAAGTGGAAGTTGGAAATAGGAAGGTTTTGTATCGTTAAGTAGTCATTGAAAATTCTAGACAGATTGGGAAGTCTTGAAATGACACAGTGCTCTGACAATATGGTTACAAGAAGAGAAAACACATTTTTATAAAAAGCATGGCATTAGCTTTTGCTGTGTCTGAACAAGAAATTCAAAACAGAAGCACAATGAGAGACCTGGGCATCCTGGTACAAATCGGTCCTCTTTGAAGTTATAGTATTCCTAAAACTGCTTTGTACTCTAGGAGTAATTGGTTTTGTGATTTGTCCTAGAAGAGGAAGTGAAAGTTTAAATTTCATTAAATACAGACTATTCTGTGACTGTACTACCCAATATAGACAGGAAAGATGGGCTGTTTGTCATATAAGCTTTATTTGCTTTGAGGGAGAAATGATTCCATGACCTAAGATGATAAAACAGTATCAAGAATTATGGTAGAATTGCGGATATCGTTTTGTTTACAGATTCAGAAATAACTTGGTGGGGCAGTCAAAATATTCATATTTATAAGTTCTTTGGCTTCGAAGGTTTGGTTTTAATCATGATTTAATCAGTTATGCCTGTCAGCAAATAGAATATCATATTTTTCTAACTTGGCTAAGGGAATTTTAAATTAAGGTTAAGTTCAAAATTAATATTTCAGAGAGTAGTTAGTCCTTTCTCTTGGGTTGGAGATTAAATTCATTAAACAGAAAAAAAGTAGTAAAAAACCGGTTATGATTTCAAATGAAGTTAATTTGAATATTCAATGCCAGTTTTAAAATGTGGCCTATTTAGCTATTGAAAAATGCCAAGACTTTCAGTGGTATTAAAAACATGGAATATGTACAATTACCTGAGTTCTTATGTATAGTAAAAAGATAACTCTCTGTGTTCATTGGTTTTATTCTTAGTAACTATCCAGTTGTTTTATTTATTTATTAAAGATTTTATTTATTTATTTGACAGACAGAGATCACAAGTAGGCAGAGAGGCAGGGAGAGAGAGAGGGGGAAGCAGGCTCCCCGCCCAGCAGAGAGCCTGATGCGGGGCTCGATTCCAGGACCCTGGGATCATGACCTGAGCCGAAGGCAGAGGCTTTAATCCCCTGAGCCACCCAGGCGCCCCCATCCAGTTGTTTTAGATGTGGTATAATAACTTATAACCCATAACTCCATCAGTTAATATAATAGGACTTCAAAAAATATGTATCCCATAACTTTTCTGTAAATGAAGTAAATACTAGGCCTCATGGGTATATCAACTACTTTGCAAATTTGTTTATTCTATTGTATAATGAAGGTATTGACATGTTAGTTCAAGCATTGGCTAGTAAAAGCATTACTTGTCCCTGTGAAGAAAAGAAAGGAAGAGGGGAAACTGTAGATTAAAACGGATTTAAGAGACCCAGTAACAATTGCCTATATGGATTTTGTTTAGATCTGGATTAGAACGAACTTAAAAAAAATACTCTGATACAGTTGGGGAAATTTGAGCACTGATTGGTATTTGATGTTATAAATTATAATTAGTTAATTGTAGATATTATCATAATTGGCTTATGTTTAAAAAGTAAATTTGTACCTTAAAGAGATAAAGAATTATCTACAGATGCAGTGGTACCATGTCAGGAATTTGCTTCAGGATAATCCAGATTGGTGGGCTAAGGGGTTGAGGGGTGGGTGGAGGTATCAGTGAAATATAGTTTGCTAGGAGTTCATAACGGTGGGGGTCATTATACTATTCTCAATAATTTTGAATTGGTTTGAGTTTTTTCGTAATAACAGATTTAGAAAAAATACAGTGCAGCAGTATTAAAGATGACTGACAGCACTCAGTGACTCTCCCTTATCATCTGTTCAGAAGGAAAGACGGCTATAAGCACCACAAACGTACTTAGAAATGTATCTTATGTGTAAATCTTATATTTTGTTTCCCTTTAGAACTGAAGCCATTTATATGAATCTTGGATGATTAACACCTAAATGCTTAACTCTCAGAACTACTGCTCAAGAGTCCCACCACAGTCAGGATTAGATGATTCAAGTTACCACCGAGAAATTACTGTCTTGAGTTCTCCGGTAAGATGATAATAAATATTCTAAAGACTGAATAATGACTGTGCAGTCTAAAAAGATTTTTAAATGCTGGATGTGAGTGACTGACTTCTAGTATAATTTTTTAATCCTGACTCCTGTACCAGGAGTTGGAAGCTGTGATCATCAACCCAAGATCTTAGAAATATCAACAAGCAACGAGACTTCATGGCCTTTCCTCATAGATTTAGCTAGTGATGGGCACAGTCTTGTCACTGGAGTGTCCCTGAAATGCTGTGCTTTCCCCATACTGTATGTCTCAGGGTGGGTCCTTCCAAAGCTGATGTTGAAAAAGTCTGGCTTCCAGGATGTTCGTTAGGGATCAACACCTGCCAAGAGGGGAGGTTAGGAAGCAGATTAGGCAGAGGAAATCAAACCACAATGCTGGTTTAACAAAGCCTTGGCCAAGCCCACAGGAAGAACTGTAGTTGTGAGAGTTTCTTTCCCTTCCTAAATAAATCGTAAGCTCCTTGGGAGCAGAGACATATTTTCAGTGCCCTTGTACATTGCACAGGCCATTGTAGAAGGCGCTCAGCAAACATCTGTGGAAAGAGAAATCTGAGAAAAATCTTGTGACTTCTTCTGTAACACCTAATCCTTGCCTTTTCCTTCGCCAGTTGAAAGTGCAGTTGAGAAAGTGGGGTTCATAGAGACACAGGCGGTTATCTTGTATATCATGAACAAAGAAAGGAACTTGCCCTCCATTATCAGCCTGTGTTATAAACCACTGTTTCTGGGCTCCATAAGATAAGGGAGACCTATAACGGGACCTCAAGAGAACCACAAACCGAAGTTGGAAAGAATATGTGATCCTATCTACTGAGAAGTAGAGGGAAAGACCCCAGAAGACACAGCAGTAGCTTCTCAGCTCTTCAGACGTACCGATTACGGTTCTAACCAGTTATTTTTTTCTGTGTGTGGGGAATAGGCTGTACAGATAGGAGTTTTTATCCTTTCATGCTCGGGGGTTAAGAGAACATCCATTTCTTAGGAGTATTTTTTGAAAGTCAACATTGTTTTCTAGTAAGTACGGTCCTGCTTTAGGGTAAGAAATTTAAGTCTTTCATTTGATTTCCTTGTTTTTCCTTCATTTTTACTATAGGATTCCCGGACACAGGATACGTATTAATAAATCCTCTTAATTTTCCCTGAACCTTAATAATATATTGCTGCTTTACATGTAGAGGACCTTCAATTAATATCTTTTAAATGAATGAAATAAAAAATAGTTGACTTCACAATGTGGTAGAATAATGATTAAACACTCAGCAATTTAGAACCAAAAGTTCTGAATTTTTCTTTTTTTTAAAGATTTTTGTTTCTTTTTAGATTTTTCTTTTTTATTTATTTTTAAAATATTTTTATCTATTTATTTGACAGACAGAGATCACAAGTAGGCAGAGAGGCAGGCAGAGAGAGGAGGAAGCAGGCTCCCTGCCGAGCAGAGAGCCCGATGTGGGGCTCGATCCCAGGACCCCGGGACCACGACCTGAGCCGAAGGCAGAGGCTTTAACCCACTGAGCTCCCCAGGTGCCCCTCTTTTTAGATTTTTTTAAGATTTTTCTTTTAAGATTTTATTTATTTGCGATAGAACGAGAGAGAGAGCGAAAGAGCATACAAGCAGGGGAAGTGGCAGAGGGGTGGGGGGAGAAGCAAGCTCTCTGCTGGGCAGGGGGCCCCATCTGGGGTTCGATCCTAGGGCCCAGAGATCATAGACAGACGCTTAACCGACTGAGCCAGCCAGGCACCCCTTTATATTGCAATATTTCCTGATAGCTATATAAACTTTTATGCTTCATCTTTTAAAATAATGTAAATTATTTTCTTTGTTTGAGTATTAGAATGAGATTGTGCTCACTCACTGAGTGAATCAGATTTTTAAAAATTATTATTAAAATGTATATCCTTCAAAGTTATAAATTTGGTTACATAGGGAGTTTCTATCTTACGTGATCCTTCTATTTATTTACTTCTTGCTCACTTTGTACCCCCACCAGAGGGCAGGCAAAGAAAAGGAGAAAAGGAGGTACTAATTTCAGTTCTTAAAGTCTCATGTAGGCACACTTCACTGACATATTTTGTCCGGCTTCTGGACTACAGTAAGGCAGTAGGATCAGCTGCTTTTGTTATTTCAAAATATTTAGTAGAATGCTCAGTTATTTGGAATTAAATTATGTAAGGTTGATTACTGGATTTATAGAACTAAATATTTATACTTTAAATTCTTCAATTTTGCATTCTTTAGGCCATATATTTTTAAATTATCCATCTTTTTTGATAATTCACGCCAAAGTTTTCATTGGTACGATCGATAATCACCATTGACTGCAATGAGTTCTTTTTGTGTTTAAAAGTACCTTGGAAGGTTCGTAATACAGTATAAAGTTTTAAATTACTGCTTTTAATCTCCCATAAAACTTGATGTTTCTGAGGTCTCAGTTAGTTTTCAGAATGATAAGAATTATCTTTTGAATACAAGTTACTGTTTTGCACTTCAGTTGTAAGTTTCTTTAAAAGTAAAGACATGGAAAAAAAAAAAGTAAGACACGCCCCAAAGTAAAGTAAATTTGTCTTAACATTATCCCAGCTTAGATTTTCAAAGTCTAAATGTTAAACCAAGCAGATGCTAGGCATTTTATAGTCTCCATATTGCTGTTAACACCCATTGTACCCGTACGTGTATGGCTGTGTATGAACGAAGTGCGGTTTCATGGGCTAGAGCTGTCTGGTTTGTTATCAGTGCGAACAGCAAATGTCTTAAAAATCAGCTTTGGAACAGCTGGTGGTTGACCTGCTGGCATTCGGCACCACCTAAGTTCACGTGACGTTTCTTTGCTCTTTGACACAAATAGTGTAACTGACCTTCTCATCAGGAAGTTGGTGCAAACATCTTTCCATGTGCTTGTGGGTCTAGTAATACAGAAGAACCTTAAAATGGATTTTTTAAAGAGAGTCGTTCCTCCCATTCTTCCGGGAGATGTGGTTTTGGATACTAGAGATAGTTTTCCGGAAAGCTCTCCAAGATTACTTAAGATGAGACGTCTTAGTTGGCTTTCATCAGAGAAGATCATAGATGAGAAAGATGGAATCCATTTCTGCCACAGTAATTATGACAGACACCCACATCAGCAACTGGGTAAAGTAAAGATGCATTCTTTTCAATTCTTTAAAATATTTTAGGAAAGTAAAATTATTTTTACAAGGATGAAGTCTAGTGAGCGTATATCTTTATTTTGAAAATCAAGTATAAATAGTAAAAATGTTTAATATAGTAGAGGTGTATTTGATCTAAATTTTTTTTAGTATCAAAATTGTTGTTTTGAGTTTAGATGGAGAAATATTGATGCCATAAATCAAGATTAAAGCCATTAATAAAAGAAAAAGTTTGATGATCTTTGGAAAATATTTTGATGAACGAGTGTTATACTTACTGAAAAAATGTTATTGGTACAACCTATGAGATATATAAATGAAAATTAAGATACGAGTTTTTTTTATTTTTTTTTTAAAGATTTTATTTATTTATCAGAGAGAGAGGGGGAGAGAGCAAGCACAGGCAGACAGAATGGCAGGCAGAGGCAGAGGGAGAAGCAGGCTCCCTGCCGAGCAAGGAGCCTGATGTGGGACTCGATCCCAGGACGGTGGGGTCATGACCCGAGCCGAAGGCAGCTGCTCAACCAACTGAGCCACCCAGGCGTCCCAAGATACAAGTTTTATCTATCATTATAGAATCCACTTAAATTTTGTTTTAAAAATATATCCCATCCCATTCTTTTGTTCTGAAGATAAATAATTGGGGTAAAATATCAATAAAGTCACATCTTTGAATATAATTCTTATTTTGTTTCATTGTGCCTTTGTTTCCTATAGTCTTGCAAAATTGAATATAACACCTTTTAAAGTCTGAGAGGATGACAGTTATTATGTATTAGGAGAAAAATCAGTTTTGCGTATAGTAACTAGAAAATATTAAAAGACAGGAAAATCATTTAGGAAGAAGATGGAAAAATGCTTTAAGTTTTTACATTTTTGACTTAAACATTTCAAAATGTTAAAATGTTCTGCATAAGTATGAGCTTTGTAATCTTAGGGAATAAATATGGGCCCATATAAATTAATGTAATATTTAGTAGAAAGAGGAGAGTTCCTGTAAACCCTCTGCAAGTGTGATACATATTTTTATAGTTGTTTTCTGTGCATATTTTAATATGTGCATACACATTTTTACTTATAGAATTTAATAATGAGATTTACTCTCCCAACTATTCTTATACTTGCTTTTTCATTTAATACGGCATAAATATGTCTCACTTAAAATGCTCTCCATTGTGTGGTTATAATAATATATTCAATCAGTGTCTTATTGATGAACATTTAGGATGATTTTAATTTTTAGTTATTAAAAAAAGTTATGTAGTAAATGTCCCTTGGTGTATCACTTTATACTTTTGTGTGATTACTTCTCAGTAGAAATTTCTATCTGCATTTTTTAAAGATTTTATTTATTTATTTATTTATTTATTTGACAGAGAGAGAGAGAGAGATTTCTCAAGTAGGCAGAGAGGCAGGCAGAGAGAGAGGAGGAAGCAGGCTTATCCCCCGAAGAGAGAGCCCAGTGCGGGGCTCGATCCCATGACCCTGTGATCATGATCTGAGCTGAAAGCAGAGTCTTAACCCACTGAGCCACCCAGACACCCCTCTATCTGTATTTTAAGTTTTTACAGACAATGCCAAGTAAGCTTTCAAAAATTTCTTCATGTAAGCTCCCCAGGGCAGGGCGTTTCTCTGTTTCTTTTTTATATTCGCCCTAACACTATCTCTTGTCAGTTTAAAACATAGGGTGATATTTCCGAGAATCCATATATTTTGTTTTAAAAATATCCAATTTTAAAAGAAAGGAGGAGGAGCTTTTAAGGTTTAAGAAGAAATATATGTTGGCATTTACAGTGTACTGGTAAGAAGTCATTTTTCATGCTCTTGACTTAATTGGGTGGATGAAGTGAAGGCAAGGCCACTGATGGGTTAGTGTGTCTTAATTAAAATTAAAAAATCTGTGAGTTGTTCAGCCCCTAGTTCTGTGTTCAGTAGTGTATGCGTATGTGAAACATACTAATATATTTATATGTGTAGTTATTTAAGTTATTAGAAATTTACCTTTCCTTTAAGTTTTCCTCTTGAACCATTTGATTTTCTTTACTGTGCCATGAACAGTATGGTTAGACCTGATGCTGAAATGGAATGTGCCATGCCCATTAGTTTAATATGACTCTTTTTTTAGTTTAATGACTGTCTTACACATTTTTGAACAAAGCATGCAAATTATGAAGTGTGATCATTAGAGGCGACTAGGCAGCTCAGTCGGTTAAACGTCTGAGTCTTGATGTCGGCTCGGGTCATGATCTCAGTGACCAGAGATCAGGCCCTACATCGGGCTCTGTGCTGAGCATGGAGCCTGCTTGAGATTCTCTTTCCCTCTCCCTCGGCCCCTCCCCACCACTTGTGCGTGATGCTCTCACTCTCAAAAAAAAAAAAAAGTGTTGCAGATGTGTAATTTATGTGAATTTGAAAATAAACACTCAAATTAATGATTAAGAATTTTCTGTAGTATCTTTTTTTTTTAAAGATTTTATTTATTTATTTGACAGACAGAGATCACAAGTAGGCAGAGAGGCAGGCAGAGAGAGAGGGGGAAGCAGGCTCCCCGCTGAGCAGAGAGCCCGATGTGGGGTTCGATCCTAGGACCCTGAGATCATGACCTGAGCCGAAGGCAGAGGCTTAACCCACTGAGCCACCCAGGTGCCCTTCTGTAGTATCTTTTTACTAATCACGGTCAAAGCAAAGCAGAATCATAGAGTACTGAAGAATCTATTGTTTGAAAATTCAGAGGCTGCAAGTTCTTTGCAGAACTCTTGCTTGGTTTTTGTCTTCAAGAATAAAATTTAGCTTCATGGAGTGAGTTGAAATTAATTGACAGGACTTCTTTGGCAATTTCTGCACAGGGACTCGGTCTTAAAATGTTTGGTTCTTGAATTTAAATTTACTGATCAGTTCCTTTTCTTGCATCTCAAGATTTGATAATAAATTTATATCGTACATAAGAATAAGACACACATGCTGGCGATTTGCAGACCTGTACCCCTGGGGCTAATGATACATTATATGTTAATAAAAAAATAAAAATAAAAGAATAAGACACACATGATTCACAGCAGTGTGCAAATAGGTTGCTTGGAACTCAGCTTGAGTGAATTTTATTTCCTGTTTACTGGTGGTTCTGGGATAGAGATAATACAGTAGTTTAGCCAGAAGTCATGCAAATATGACTGTTCTGCAAATATGACTGGGTACATAGTTCTTCTAAAGGGTGTTACAGTTTTGTTCATGCAGTGAAAGGAGAAATCAAGACTATGAAAAGATTTCATATCACTAATGCCAAGAACAAACTATGCTTTTACAGAGAAACTAGTGTGACATCTCATAGCTTTGTACTTGGATCAGTTGCCAAATTGTTTACTTGCTAATTCAAAGTGGAAGGTGTGATTTCTAAGGAATGTTAGACAAGGTTGTAATATGGATAGATAACACTATACTTTGTGAGAGAATCAATTGAGAATAAGCTAGTCTGCAATATACAGAAATTTACTTGCTACTTGTAACTCCAGAAGTGTTCATAGATGCATAGGGTTTCCTTAACAAAAATATGTGTAGAATTTTGAGGTATTTCCAGGATTGACATTTTGAACATTTTTCTTTGCTTTTGATCAACTTTTTCATTTTCCCTCCTAAATATTAAGTTAATCTAATATTTTAAGAATTTTGTAGAAATTCTCAAACAACTCACTGGATTTGCTGGAAATCCTTTGTTTCTCTGTAAAACATCTAAACAGATGCCTGTGGTACACTGCACACTGTCCAAAGCCTTTCCCACCATTTTTGCACCCAACAGGTTAAGTTGTGTGGGCTTACCAAGATTTGGCTGTGTTTTAAGCTAAACCTGCTTATGCCAATTATGCTTGTAATTGTGATCCTGTAACTTAATTAGGTATTACGTAATTCAGTGAAGTATGAGACTGAAAAGAAGGGGTTGTTTTGGTATAAACAAGGTAGACTGGTTGGGTGAGACTCCATGAACATTAATTCCTGAAAAAAATAAATTGCGTTTCAATTACAGGTTGGTCAGAGAAGTGTATAAGATTGGAAGCGTTTTTTCCTCAGATACTTTCAACTTCCCTTTCCACTTTGAAGAAATTGAAATTGGAAATCTTAGGCAATGTATATGGGTTGGACTTTAGGCAAGGCAGACAGTGCTGTGATCAGCAAATTCATCTTAAGGACCTGGCACTATATCAAATGCTGGAGAATAAATTATGGATTTTATATTTCAAGTTAAAATAAAACTTTTATTGGACCTATTGATCTTTGATTCCCCTGAATCCAGCTTTAATGGAGCTTTTTGATTAGATGATTAGCTAACAGTTATAATTTATAGTAAAGGAACTGTGCTGTATATAGTTCTGTAAAGTTGCGATTTTGTTAAAGAAGTAAATCGTTTCTGTCCCAACTCTTTGATGAAAAAGGAATCAAGTAGTTCATGGTATGTAATCTTACTCATAACATGCTTAACTAGCCATATATTTTTGATGTAGAGTCCTAACCATGTGATCAAAGACTGATTTCGCTGATAAATATTGGTAGAATTGGCATAAATGATATCTATCTTCAGGCATAAAAGTTGGTGGGGAGAAGATGCCCTTCACTGATTCAGAATATACCACAGTGTTGTCCAACCACTGAAGAACAGTGACTATTAGGCATGGTCATGAGTCAGATCCTAAGAATAAGGCAGTGTGTTTCCCCCGGCTTCTGTTGTGACACATGCAAAGCTCTTCCATCTCCAGGAGTGGGTTATTTTTATTCTGATGGAATCAACCTTTATTTTGTTGTTGTTCATTCTGTTTGGAGGCAAGAATAAGTGAGTGTAAATACGTTGTAAGATTGATTTTATAATTCACCAGGAACAGAGATGATTGAACGGAACTGAGTATATATCACTGTTAAGGATGGAAGGAACTTTTGAGCACCTTCTGTATTCTGGGCACTGTTTTCTTGTTTTGTTTTGCCAATAGCTTAATTTTGTCTACCTATTCACTATATACCGCAAGTAGAAAGGAAGTTGAACATAAACTCTACCTACTGATGTGCTCCAGGATATGGCACATAATAGTTGCTCAATAAATGACTGGTTGAATGAGAAAATGTTCTCTTAAGTCCTCCTGCAAACCTTGTGAGATAGGTAGTTATACAAAGTTTTAAAACTTCAGAGAGGCTTAAGCGAATTATTTGAGGATTCCTAAGTTGTAGCCCTTGCTTTTTTTTTCCCCCCTTAAAGATTTATTTATTTATTTATTTGACAGACAGAGATTACAAGTAGGCAGAGAGGCAGGCAGAGAGAGGAGGAAGCAGGCTCCCCGCTGAGCAGAGAGCCCGATGCGGGGCTCAGTGTCAGGACCCTGGGATCCTGACCTGAGCTGAAGGCAGAGGCTTAACCCACTGAGCCACCCAGGTGCCTCAGCCCTTGCTTTAAAGTTAAGCATTTGTTCCTTGTACTCCATCTCGCTGCAGTGTTTGAGGTTTTCAAATCTTTATTTATAAAGTATTATTTTTTATTTAGTTATTTTTTAAAGATTTTATTTATTTGACAGACAGAGATCACAAGTAGGCAGAGGAGGCAGGCAGAGAGAGGGGGGAGCAGGCTTCCTGCTGAGCAGAGAGCCAAAGGTGGGGCTCAATCCCAAGGACCCTGGGATCATGACCTGAGCTGAACGCAGGCGCTTTAACCCACTGAGCCACCCAGGCGCCCTTAAACTATTTTTTTTTTAAAGAGGGAGGGCATCTGTCAAGTTTAATTTTGCCAGTAAAGTGCCTATCTTTTTTTCCCAGTGATTTCATTTTAATTAAGAGCTATATTTCAATAGGAAAACACTTTAATTTCAATATAAAGCATTACTGTTTGAGGCCCCATGTTTCACTTTAATGAGCAGTTGATAATTATTTTTATAACACTCTGGTTACATAAGCTGATGAAGTGAAGAGCCGTTTCACGTGACATTTACAAAAGCAGTTAAGAGGCATGCATTGGGATGCCATTCCATTTCATTACAAAGCATTAATGACTCCATGGGATGGAAAATAAACTTTTAAATGGTACACTGGTATACCTCTCTTGAAGTACTCAGCACGGCTCACTAGCAGGGACAAAGCAGAATGTAGCATTTAGTATAAAATTCCAAATGCCTTTTGTTTGAGTTTTATTTATTTATCTTTTTTTTTTTTTTTTAAGATTTTATTTATTTGTCGGAGAGAGCACAAGCCAAGGTGAGGGGTGGGGAGCAGTAGGCAGAGGGAGAAGCAGGCCCCCCGATGAGCAGGGAGCCTAATGCAGGGCTCGGTCCCAGGATCCTGGGATCATGACCTGAGCCGAAAGCAGATGCTTCATGAACTGAGTCACCAGGCACCCTTCTTGGCTGACTTTTGAAGGCTGCTATCTATATATGGCTAGTAAAGAAAAGGGGGTGCTCTTATTAACTGGATTTCCTTAATAAGGGATCTTTCCAGTTTTGTTTTTACAGAACTGATCTCAGTGGTCAGGTATCTCCAGAACAGCTCAGTTTTGTCTGATACAACCTATATTGGCTAGAGGACTAGCGTGGCAGGTCAATCTCTTGTTAGAAGGGAATGAGATGGGTAAAGAGCCATTGAAGTCTTCCTCAGAGACTGGACCATTAGTGGAGAGTTTAGAGGAGATCCTGGGGAACACGGAGATGAGGTTTTCTTCTGGCACTTCTGCCTGTAGACAGAACAGACTTAAGGAGATGGAGACTCGTTTGGAATTCAAATGTGATGAAAAGGATGGTGGGCAAGGCAATGTCTGGGAGGAATCTGAGCTCCAAATGCTAATCCGTCTGCTCCAGGATTTCTGGCCTGACCCACATGATAACTTGCTGTAAATATGTGAAGGAGCTCAGGAGTTTTTCTTGCTTATACAAGTAGGATTTGAAAGCATGGGGGCTTTCATAGTGTCATGAAATCAAGCAGCATCCCTGACTTCAGAAGAGTCAGGGAGCACTTCCCAGGCTGTAATTATTGGAGGACATAGAAGCCTTATTGGGTGTTCTGTTTGCGCCTTTTCCATCTCTTCGAGAATTCCCGTGGCGGAGCTATTGGGAAGACCCCCAGCAGCGATAGCAAAGGGGCAGTGGGGTACCATGAAAGGAGCAGAGTGGGCTTTGATCCAGATGGAGCTGAGCTGGCGCGGTGACTGGCTGCGTGTCCTTGAACAAGTTACTTCATTTCTCTTGGCCAGTTAACCTCCCCTCTCAGTCTGAATGATAGCTTCTTTTGTAGCTTTGTTTTTGAGCTGATAAAAAATGGCAGCAGAATCGACACATGGTTGAATACATGGTGGCTTTCGTTACTTACGAAAAGTTTTGGAGTTTTGACCTGGAGGTAGATGAATCGTGTCTAACTAGCATTTACGCCTGGATCACTGCGTACTGGGAAACACTCTAGGAATTTGGATCCAAGTCTTTTACTGTGCCTAATTCCAAAGCTTTAGCCTGTGATTTACGGCGACACGACAGTTCACAGGAGCTGGAACTGCTGCACTTTTTCTTGTGCTCCCTTTGTCCACAGCGTGTGCTCCGCTAGATAACCACCGCCAAGTGATTGCACGATGCAGAAACAGAGGTTTTTGGAAGTCAGCGCAGCAGTGTGGCCTTGTACTTCCTTGTGGTTGGGTGGCATTTCTTAAAAAAATTATTTATTTATTTTTAAAGATTTTATTTATTTATTTGTCAGAGAGAGAGAGAGAGCACGCACAAGCAGGGGGAATAGCAGAGGGAGAGGGAGAAGCAGGCTCCCTGCTGAGCAGGTAGTCCAACGAGGGCCTTGGTCCCGTCCTGAGATCAGGACCTGAGCCGAGGGCAGATGCTTAACTGACTGAGCCACCCAGGTGCCCCTCTCTGGGTTGTTTTTGTTTGTTTGTTTGTTTGTTTGTTTGTTTTTTAAAGATTTTATTTATTTGTCAGAGGAAGAGAGAGAAAGAGAGCTCAAGCAGAGGGAGCAGCAGAGGGAGAGGGAGAAGTCCCATGTGGGACTCAGTGAGCTGAAGGCAGACGCTTAACTGACTGAGCCATCCAGGTGCCCCTCTCTTGGTTGTTGTTAAAGTGAGCCTAACACTTCATAAGAAAGATCATTTTAGACCGTCTCCTCAAGTGACTTGGATGTTTATTTTTTTTTAAGTTGGCATAGTTAGGTATGGCTTCGGTTAGGGTCAGAGTTTTACTTCCTTGGCCTTTAGAAAGGACTTGCAAGAGACTTAACTGAAGTAAAGATGCATCTGTCTCACTTTTTTTTTTTTCTTTTAAGATTTTATTTGTTTATTTGACAGAGAGAGAGATCACAAGTATGCAGAGAGACAGACAGAGGTCCTGATCTCAGGACGGGACTGAGGCCCACATTGGACTCCCCCCGCACCCCACCCCACCCCACACCCCCATCTCTGGCTGAGCAGAGAGCCCGATGTGGGACTCAATCCCAGGACCCTGGGATCCTGACCTGAGCTGAAGGCAGAGGCTTGACCCACTGAGCCACCCAGGTACCCCTCTGTCTCACTTTTTAAGGGGCCTGGAATAGCCTCCCCTCTCTCCCCATTTACTGGGCTGTTTCCTAATCACAGAATTGATACGGACCTTGTATGTACTGGTACAATGATAGAAATATTAAATATTGTTAAAATATTACAATTCCTCCTCTCAGTTGAAGGTATTATATCTGGGATAAAATAGTTGAAACAGAGTAGAGAAGAAAAATATATAACTGGAGCACCTGGGTGGCTCAGTGGACTAAGCCTCTGTCTTCGGCTCAGGTCATGATTTCAGGTCCTGGGATCGAGCCCTGCATCAGGGCTCCCTGCTCAGCGGGGAGCCTGCTTCCCCCTCTCTCTCTGCCTACTTGTGATTTCTCTCTCTGTCAAATGTGTAAATAAAATCTATAAAAGAAAAATATAAACTAAATAGGGTCGCCTGAGTGGCTCAATCGGTTGGGCTCAGTCGGTTGACCTGCCTTTAGCTCAGGTCAGGATCTCAGGGTTCTGGGATTGAGTCCTGTATAGGGCTCTCTGCTCAGCAGGAAGCCTGCTTCTCCCTCTCCTGCTCCCCCTGCGTGTGCTTTCTGTCAAATAGATAAAATCTTTAAAAAATAGAAAGAAATATATAACTAAATAAATACTAGAGGAAATTTGCTGAAATAATAAAGGCATAGAAAGGTGAATGAGATGATACATAATAATCTCTATCAGAAGACATTAAGGAAACAGTGAAGGTGAGGTTAAAAACAAAGGCAGTAAAAGTAGGTACAGATTACTAAAGCTGAATGTAAGTTTAAAATGTAACTAAACGAATATACCGGAAAAGTTAAACAAAAAATAGTGTGCTGTAAAAGGAGTTCAGGAAACAGCAAACAGGCCAAGGGTTAACTCCACCCACATACAAGCAGGAGCCTTTGGATTGAGACAGCCTCGGGCTCGGCTTCCAGTCCTGGCCACCACCCCCCCCCCCCCTGGAGCTGCAGCTCTGCAGGCGGGAGGGGGCGGGGTGGACATGGGACGGGGTCGGGGGTGGTGGCGAGACACACCGAGGTCTCTGCGTCTGCGTCCTTTTCCTTGGTTTCCAATCTTTTCCTCACCCTCAGCCTCAGTTAATTTTTCTTCGTGACAGGACTAACTCCTAGTCCATGAGCTTCTGTTACTCCATTTAATGTAAAAGTATTGTTTCTTTTCACCCGATGGTGAGTTTTTTGTGATCAGAGTTGATCTTACTTCTGTGGGGAGCCCCAGCACTTAGCCTGATGTCAGGTGCTTAGGAAACAGTAAACGTTGGCTGGGTTTTTGAGGCCTTTCTCCTTTGGTTCTTGTCCTCTGTGTCCCAGAGCAAGTTTTTACTTGTTCCTGAGAGCTGCTGTCAATTGCCATAATTAGGCCCCTGGCTTTTTCTTCAAAGTCGTCTAGTACATTGCTCAGTAGGCCTTGGTTGCTGAGGCAGAACTAACCTTCCAGTCGCTTCACAACGAAAACAGACAAACCAAAGACCCCAAACAAAATCCTCAAAGCGTGCAGACAGTGATCTAGAACATAGGTCAGCAAACCTTCTTGACTTCCTGGAGTGAAGGGGCCAGATGATATGCAGACAATGGGCGGGGTTGTGTTCCAGTAAAACTCTGTACAACCACGGCCCATGAAGCAGATCTGGCCTATGGGCTGAAGTGTTCAAAGCCCTAAACTAGATACCGAAAGGAGTCTTGCTGAGGTCAGAGGGCTCCCTGCGGGTAACTTACTTGGGAAGCAGAGAACACAAGGGATCCTTCGGAAGAAGGCATCTAGCATTATACTTACTTGTATTTTCTACAGCCCCTGAATAGTGCTTTATCCTTAGCAGGTGTTCAGTAAATATTTGTTGATTGAGTTCGGGATCCTGCTCTGTTGCTTGTGTTCCCTGGCCTTCGGTTGTCTTGTCTAAAACTTAATGGATTATGTTATGTGATCTTTAAAGTCTCTCCAGTTAGGAAAAAAAAAATCTGTGACTCACCGACTGTTTGTGGAAGGCCAGATGGTTTATTCTTTAAAGACAATAATTGTTGGCTTTATTACATTTCCTGTATGCCCTAAGTGCCCTCCTGAGTTCTGGAATGGTCGCTTTTATCAGTTGGTTTATAGTCTTTCCACATTGGAACTCCCCGTCCATGAAACTCTTCTCTCTCACTCCATCCAACCACATATATGAACAGAATACACACTCTGTCTGTTTTAATCATCAAATTTATTAAACCTACTCATTTTTCTTTGTTATTTAAAAGAATAAAGTAGCTATAAAGGTAAGTAGATAATCTCAGGTGATTCTTTGTAGAAAGACGGCAATTAAGATGAGGATCAGTCTTGTGGCTTAGAATTATATTTTTCTAAATTTTGTATCAGCAAAGTGAACATTGCATCATTTGATTTATTCCTTAAAATTGTTAAAGAGGAACAATCCAAAATTAACTTACTTATTACAGATATAAATTATAGTCACCTTAACTAAATTCTAACTTCTTTTTCTTAGATTTTTTAAAGAAGATTTTGTTTACTTATTTATTTTTTTGTCAGAGAAAGGGAGAGAGAGAGAGCACACAAGCAGGCAGAGAGGCAGGCAGAGGCAGAGAGAAGCAGGCTCCCTGCTGAGCAAGGAGCCCCAGGCAGGACTCGATCCTTAGACCCTGGGATCATGACCTGAGCCAAAGGCAGAGGCTCAACTGACTGAGCCACGCAGGCGTCACTTTTTCTTAGATTTTTGATAGCTTTTTCTGTTTTTAAAGGATAATTTATGACTAGGTAAGCTGTGTGATGATCTCTTACACTATTCTCAAGAAGTGTAAGCCAGGGGGTGCCTGGGTGGCTCAGTGGGTTAAGCCTCTGCCTTCGGCTCAGGTCATGGTCTCAGGGATCTGGGATTGAGCCCCCCATCGGGCTCTCTGCTCAGCAGGGAACCTGCTTCCCCACATCTCTCTGCCTGCCTCTCTGCCTACTTGTGATCTCTCTCTTTCTCTGTCAAATAAATAAATAAAATCTTAAAAAAAATGTGTAAGCCAGTATATACTTCTAGTCTACTTGATAAAGAAACTTAAAAAACAAAACAAAACAAAAACCTCTGAAAAGTTCTTTGTAAGGAATACAGAAAATTTATTTTTTTAGGCCTCTTAATTTTTCTAATCTCTATTCCCCCCCCCCTTTTTTTAAGGTAGGCTCTGCACCCACCACGGAACCTAATGCGGGGCTTGAACTCACAACCCCGAGATCCAAGATCTGAGCTTAGATCAAAAGTCGGATGCTTTTTTCTTTATACCTTTTTTTTTTAAGGTTTTTATTTATTAATTTGACAGAGAGAGACACAGCGAGAGAGGGAACACAAGCAGGGGCAGGAGGAAAGGGAGAAGCAGGCTTCCCTCTGAGTAGGCACCCAATGCAGGGCTCGAACCCAGGACCCTGAGATTATGACCCTACCTGAAGGCAGGTGTTTAGCAGCTGAGCCACCCAGGTACCCTAAGAGTCCAATACTTAACCGACTGAGCCACCCAGGTGCCCCTTCCAATCTCTGTTTTTTAAAATGAGTATAGTTGTGTGATAAAAATGGCTTAAACAAAATAATAGTATATTTCAAAATAAAAATAATAGTATATTTTAAAGTAGCTCTTCTTAAACTTTAATGTGCTTGAGAATGACCTAGGGAACTTATAAAAATGTGGGTTCTGCTTTACTGGGTTTAGAGTCAGGCTTTAAAGAATATTTAGATTATGAAAGCAGGTTTTTCCAAATTCCTTTTCATGCAGTTTATGGTAAGGTGACCTGTGCATAAATATTTTTCTGTGTCATTATTAATGATGGGCCTACTTTTGTGCTCAAAAAAGTCTGGCTTTGGTCATTTTGTGTTCACCCTGTTCATAGCTTATAGGATTTTATCCTTTACCAATAGGATTGGCCAATTATAATGCATATAATAATACCCTTTTCTTTCCAATACATCTGAATAATATATACTGATGATAGTGACAGTATTTTAGTACTAACAATTCTGTTTTTTGGGGGGGGTAGTGAATATATGTTACATGTATTATAATAAAAGTACAAGTCTGATAACGAGTAGCCTTTTGAATGGAAATTTAAATTTAAATTTTTTATTTTTTTTTTAAAGATCTTATTTATTTATTTGACAGAGAGAGATCACAAGGCAGGCAGAGAGAGGGGGGAAGCAGGCTCCCTGCTGAGCCAGAGAGCCCAATGTGGGACTCGATCCCAAGACCCTGAGATCATGACCTGAGCTGAAGGCAGCGGCTTAACCCACTGAGCCACCCAGGCACCCTATTTTTATATTTTAAATTATTTTTTAAAGTTTTATTTATTTCAGGCAATCTCCATACCCAACACGGGGCTCAGACTCAAGACCTGGAGATCAAGAGTCGCACACTCTTCCAAGTGAGCCAGATAGGCATCCCTAGGAAATTTTAAATTTGGGTTTTTATTAACAGTGTCTTCAAAAAATTTTCAGGCAGTTTTAAACAATTTCTGATGTCCAGGTAAGGATCTCAAGAATTAATTTTAAATCTATTCATAAACATTTTTTTCATTCAAGAAATAATAATATCTTAGCACTGAGCCAAATAATAGCAAGGTTAGGTATGGTTTGTGAGGGCAAGGAAGAAAGTATGATTACAGGGTCTGGGCGGATTCATTTTAAGCAGAGGAAGCAATTTTTAAAAATATGTGAAATATATAAAAATAACTTAAACCAAAAGCTAGGAACAAGTTGGTCTATTAATAAATGCCCCGTGTTGGGAAGGTAACAGTAATTGTACCTTATCGCATACACAAAGTAATATAATTGCTGCATAGGTAACCACTCCCAAAATTATAGAGTGTGGTTACAGATTTTATGCTGCTAATTTGTGAATATATTGGTGCCTTGGCCCAATCTGTGACATTTGCGTAAAACTTATCTTTATTAGAAATCCTTTTATAGCTATAATTATTAATTCAGAAACTCGATTTACATATCTAGAATAAGCAGTTAATGTGGATGTAACCTGAAACCTTACTACCCAGAAACAGATGGAATTCTGGTCCATTGCAGGAGCAGTTACCTTCACTCCTGACTTTTATTTTGTCTGTTCATTCATAGTGCTGTATTTGAATTATTGTCTCTCTCTCGCTCGCTCTTTTTTGTTTCTTGGTTTCGTTTGATTTGGTTTTATTTCTTTTGAGCGGAATCCATTAATTTCTGGTTATTGTTGGCTAGGGAGTACTTGAAAATAATGAATTCATTTTTTCCCCCTCATCAGCAGAGAAGACAGGCAAGAGAGCTTGTGGGGTCTGTCTACTTATCTTCTGTCTCTGTAGCCTCCTTCTTACCTATAGTCCTGACATCTCCTCTGTACTTTTGATCAATGTAGCCCATACTCTTGCTGTGACCTACATCTGGCTTTTCCATGTTCCGTGCACAGTCCACGGACTCACCTAAACCTAGGGTTCACTCTTGACTATTTGAGCTTTATTTTTTTTTCTCCTGTCTTGTTGGTCACCAAATATATCAAGAAGTATCTAGTAGGAAAAACTGGAATCTCTCTTATTCCCATCTCTCTTGCTTTTTTCCTATTTTTTTAAAGATTTTATTTATTCAACAGAGAGAGATCACAAGTAGGCAGAGAGGCAGGCAGAGAGAGCCGGGGAAGCAGGCTGCTTGCTGAGCAGAGAGCCTGATGTGGGGCTCGATCCTAGGACCCTGGGATCATGACCTGAGCTGAAGGCAGAGGCTTTAACCCACTGAGCCACCCAGGCGCCCTATTGCTTTTTTCCTAATTACTGCAAGTATACTATGTATTTGTTTAGTCCTTTTCTTTCCCCTCAGCAACTTATGCTCAGGAGACTTCAGGAGAAACCTCCATTGTGTTCTCCTGAAGCCCATTCCCCGCCCAATCATCAATGGGTCTGTCTCTCCTTGTTCCTGCTCAGAACTCTTCAGTATCCAGCCAATGATTTCAGTTTTTCGTGGAGCCCTCCAGATATTTCAGGGGGTCTTTTGAGATTTTCTCAGGTAAGTGAAAGGAAAAAAGTGGCCATGACGCCTACCCTAATCCTTGGTTAGCCAGAGTTACTTTGATTTTTTTTTTTTTTTAAAGATTTTCTCTATTTATTTGAGAGAGAGAGAGGGAGAATAAGAGAGAATGAGTGAGAGCATAAGAAGAGGGAGGGCCCAAGGGAGAAGCAGACTCTCCCTGCAAGCAGAGAGCCCAATGTGGGGCTCGATCCCAGGACCCTGGGATCATGACCTGGGCAGAAGGCAGAGGCTTTTAATGCACCGAGCCACCCAGGTACCCCGGACTTACTTTGATTTTAATCTGTTTTTCTTTTTGGGTTTAAGCATAAAGATTCCTTCTTTAGGAGGTACATGCCAAACAGATTTGAGAGTTGCTATTGTCCCCTCAGAGTGGCTGTCCCCCATCACACTAACTCAGTAGGGCCTCATCTGGTTTTCTATGTCCGGAGACCCACTTTATTACCTTCATAGCCCTTAGTCACAATTTGTAATTTTATACTTCCATGTTTGTATGTGGGGACTTTCTCCCCTACCCCCAAACTCCTAATCTGTACCATTGTATCCTAGCCTTCCCAAGGGCACACTGATCTGTTTAATTCACTAAATTATCATTTAGCACTTGGCAGGGTGTTTCCAGTGTTTAGACAACTTCTATCTAATATAATGGGTGACGTGGTTGGGCTTAAATGTGTCTTGTTCTTATTTTCTATTTGTCCCATTTGTTTTGTTTTTACCCCTTCTTTTGCCTTCTTTTGGACTAATTGTATATTTTTTAGTTGTAATTCTACTATTGGCTTTTTTAAAAATTCTTTTTTTTTTTTTTTTTTTAAGCTAGTTGCTCCAGAGTTTACAGAATGAATTTTGGCTTATCACAGTCTACTTTCAAATAATAATAACATTTAATGTATAATATAAGATCCTAAAGTCTTCTATTTCTCTCCACTATTCTTCGCACTGTTGTAATCAGATTTTTTATTTTTACTATAACCCTAGCAGTATGTTAACCATTTCTGCTTTAAGCCGTCAGTTAACTTAAAGAAATTTAAAATGAGAGTTAAAGGGTCTCTTTACCTGCAAATGTACCATTTCTGGCATTCTTCCTCAATTGTGTGAATTCAAGTGTTCATTTCATATGCTCCTGTTTCTGCCTGAAGAACTTTCTTTACCATTTTTTGTATGCAGATCTGTTTGAGACAGATTCTTTCAGCTTTTTTCTGTGTCAGGAAAGTTTTGCTTATATCTTTGCAAGCTATTTTCACTGGATATAGAATTATAGGTCATCCGTTTTAAGCTGTAAGCTTTTCAACGATATCATTATGGGTGAAATGTTACCAACCAGAGAAACACATTAGAGACTCAGTGCCTAGGACAGAGCCTTGTTAGTTTCAGACGAAACATCTGTGTTGGTTTTTATCTTTTTCCTCTGTGTGTAAATTATTTTCTTTGACTTTTTTAGATTTTGTCTTTGTCATTGGTTATTGGCAGTTTGTGGTGTGCCTCGGCATCGGTTTTTGTTGTTGTTTGTTTGTTTTTGTCTTTGTATATGTGTTCTTGCTTGAGGTTTGATGACAGTTTGGAATTTGTAGGTTTGTAGGCTTCCTCAATTTTTGAAAGTTTTTATTTATTTATATTTATTTTATATTATATATATTATATATTATATATAGTATTTATTTATATTTATTTATTGAAAGTTTTATTTATTGCTTCTGAGAGTATTTTCTGTTCATTCCTCTCAGATTCCAATTATACATACATTGGACTGTTGGATGTTGCTCCAAAGGTCACTGAGGCATTGAGCTTTCTTTTTTTTTTAAATTTTTTTTAATTGTTTTGACATTTGTACTTCAGTTTAGAGCTACTGTTTCCATTTCTCCAAGTTTCCATTTCCCCCAAATCTGATCTTTTGTTGGTCCCATCTAGTGAATTTATTGTTAAGGGCAGCATGTATTTTTTTTTTTTTAATCTTTCAAAGTTCTATTGGAGTCTGCCTCTTATATCTTCTGTTTTCTCTTTTTGAGTTCATCAGTCTCATATTTTCTCTTCATTGTGCTTATTTTTTCCTTTAAGTCCTTGAGCCTATTTATGATAGCTTCTTAAAGAGCACATATGCTGATTCCATCATTTCAGTCATTTCTAGGTTTCTGTTGACTGATTTTATGGGTCATATTCTCTTAACATCTTGACAGATAATTTAAGAGTGGTTTTGAAGATTTTAAATTATAATTTTTTCTTGGATGCTGGACATTGTAAACATGACATTGTTGAGAGCTAGATTTTGTTATATTCTTTTAAAGAGTCATTTGTTCTAGAAGGCTTGCAGATAGCTGAATTCTTTGAGGCCTCTTGGATCCTTTGAAGCCATGTTAAGGAGGGCTTAAAGTAGTCTTTAGCCCATTACATTTCTGAAGTATCTATAGAAAGCCCTGGCTATTCAACTATTATAGTTTCTTAGGCTTTTCTTATTTTTAATTGCCTTGATAATGCTGAGGAGTATTGGTTTGGCAATTTGTACACTCTTCAGTTTAGGTCTGTGTGATTTTTTTTTTTCATAGTTAGACGGAGGTGATGGCTTTTTAGTAGGAAGAACACAGAGGTAAAATGCCATTTTCATCATAATCATATCAAGAGCATGTACTCTTATCACAGATGATGTTAACCTTGATCTCCTGGCTGAGATAGGTTTCTCTAACAATAAAATTACTCTTTTCTCCCTGCTGTCTATATTGTACCTTTGGAAGGAAGCCACTAAGTATATAGCTCATGCTTTTAAGGGTTGAGAGTAAGGCTCCTTTTTCTTGAGAGTGAATTATCTACATAAATAATTTGGAATTCTTCTAAATATGTCTCAGAGGTCCATGAGGCCATTCTCAGAGTTAAGGATCTACTCGAAGGACTCACAGGACACAGCATGTAGTTGTACTCACAGCTATGATTTATTATAACATAAGGGTACTACACAAAATTAGCAAGTAAAAAGGCATGTGGGGCAGAATCCAGGGGAAACCAGGTGCCTGCTTCCAGAATTTCTTCCAGTAGCATTAGAGAGGAGGGAGTTGATTTCCCAGCAGTGAGCTGTGACATCCAGGTGACATGTTACCAATCATTCATTAGAGACTCAGTGCCCAGGATTATTATTGGAGCTGGTCACATAGGCATCCCCTGCATGGCACATCCCCAAGTTTTAGACTCTGAGTGACAGCAGATGTCTAGCATAAACCATATTGTTCGTACCAACAGTTTAGGCTTAGTGAGCCATGCTTTTTAGTTCTGTGAATGGTGGGGCCCTCTGAAAATCGAAGTTCTTAGATGATAGCTACTAGCCAATCTTGTAAGCAGACATTTCAAAGGATAACAGAACTGCGAGGTTAACTCTTTTCTGTACAATGTGAGATTTGTCTCTTCTCTCTTAGTTATTTACTTATTTATTTAATCATTTATTTATATCTGTGTAGACTCTTGGATATTTATTTGGGATTCTATTCCAAAACTACATTGTTTATTTTGTTCAAATTGCTACAGCTTTGGCTCTTGGCCGCTGTCTCAGTGGGCTCCCATATCCTCTCGATATACCCACATTATTTTGTGTTTTGAGCCCTTTCCTACTTTCTGACCCTACGAAAGATGTTCTAGGCTTATCATGTGCGTGCTCTGGCTTTAGGAATCTGCCGTTTACCCAGGGAGCCCTGCTCCCTTTTTGTAGTGAAGTTTTAAAATGTTAAATTCATTGTGGAAAGTTTGGAAAATATATAAGAAGTAAGTAGAAAAGTATGTGCACTAAGAAGCAAATGTTAATTACGGACATCATTATAGATAATTACTGTTAACATATTTTGTTGCATTACTTAATAAGAGTCCAGAGAAAACTCTGAAGAAATTTTATAACCATTTTTCTTTTTCTTTTTTTTTTTACAAATTTTATTTATTTTTATTTTAAATTGGAGTATAGTTCAGTGTTACAATATTAGTTTCAGGTGTGCAATAGAGTGGTTGAGCACTTCCATACAACACCTGGTGCTCATCACAAGTGCCCTCCCTAATCCCTACCTATTTCCTCCATCCCCCACCCTGTTTTCTTCTTTGTATTTCATGTATAGTATTAATTACCTAGCAGACCCGAGAGACTCTTTCCTTCTATACCTAAAGCCTTTCAATCTCTTTTTTTAAACTCCAGAAAAGATAAGGACTTTTCAAAGAGGCTGTAGAAGGCTCTAGGAGTGATAGGGTAATTGACATTTTATATAGAAAAACTTGCCAAGTTTCTGGTTTTTTTTTTTTTTTTTTTTAAGATTTTATTTATTTATTTGACAGAGAGAAATCACAAGCAGAGGGAGAGGCAGGCAGAGAGGGAGATAGAGGGAAGCAGGCTCCCTGCTGAGCAGAGAGCCTGATGTGGGACTCGATCCCAGGACCCCGAGATCATGACCTGAGCCGAAGGCAGCGGCTTAACCCACTGAGCCACCCAGGCGCCCCCACGTTTCTGGGTTTTATCATATTATGATTGTTTTGGATTATCAGTTTAATAATTTCTGAGGCAGTTTCAAAAGTGTCAATATAGGGACGCCTGGGTGGCTCAGTTTGTTTGGCGACTGCCTTGGGCTTGGGTTGTGATCCCAGGGTCCTGGGATCGAGTCCTGCATCAGGGTCCTTGCTCGACCGGGCGCCCGCTTCTCTCTCTCTCTCTGTCTGCTGCTCCCCCTGCTTGTGTTCTCTCTCTCTGTCAAATAAATAAATAAAATCTTAAAAAAAAGTCAATATAAGGGATAATGCTTATATTTTGTACCTTTTTAAAGGATGTTAATAATTGAAGACTTTTATTTCCTTATAGATAAATTTCAGTGAATTGTATGACAGTTTCTATTAAATCCAAACTCCATTATATATTGGGGAACATTTTGTTCAGATCCTATATTTAAATGGAGTATTTCTGAAGGATTTATTGATATTTTTTCCTGGTACGCATTCTTTTAGTGTATTAGAGTGTACCTCTGTCTTCCTTCTACTTAGACATGTTAAGCAAGTAACTAATTCCGTGAATCCTTAAAATGCCAGTGGAAAATGCACAGAATTAAATGAAAATTGATTGAAAGGAAGAGGGAAACCTACTTTCTAACTCCTTGAGGGCAAGAGAACTGCCATGGTCATCTTTTGTACATAATGCTTTATCTTATCTGGTCCAGGCCAAGAGGCTGGTAATATTGAAATTGTGAAATTCTTAAAAATATTCTAAATCTTATTTTTATTTTTAAAGTCTCATCTTTTAGAAGCATTCCTTAATATATTATAACCTAAGTGGTGGAAAGGAATAGAGTTAAAAGGAAGTGATCCAAAACAGACTTTTCTGTTTTGCCAAGGATATGCTATTGAGAAGTGATATCTACCACTATTTTCCCGTGGTGAGGATACTGAAAAATATATATGTATGATACATCTTGGAGAATTCTAAAGTTATAGAAAGAGTAAAATTGAGGACTGATATTTAGACTGGTCTTTGGCAAACCTGCATTAAGCCCTAGGGTATGTGTTTTTGTGATTAATCTATAGATTAAAAATAGAGAACTCACTTAAAGAAAGGTGGGAGTATTATTATCTGTGTAATATGAAAATATGACTAGTAATTGAGGGATTGAGAAAGCATTCAGAATACTGTAGGTCTCTGCTACCCTAGTCTTCTAAAAGGGTTGTTGGGCCTATATGTAATTGTGGGTGGATATGTAGTTCTTCTGATGAATACTTGAGTGATTTGGGTGATAACATTTTGGGAAGGGTTAGAAAGGAAATACTTATTCCGTTAAACGTTGTTTAATTTATCATTAATATTTGGAGTAGTAATATGACTTATTATTTGCATTTCAGGATAAAATTCAGAGCCCAGGCTCTGCCCATACGAGTGGGCTTATCAAATTATTTCCCATATAAATGGGAAGTGCCATTTTCACTCCCCTCTGTCTATAAGGAAATCCTGATGTCAAGTAGAGCTTCCAAAATAAGCCCAGAAATTGATTTTATACATCTGTGTCCCAGAGAAGCTGTAGATTTGCCTCGGCTATATTTACAGAGTAACAGGCTGATTAGATATAATAGAAACTGATATATTCTTTTAGATCCATGTAGACAAAAGTTAGGCAGAAGAAAATGCTTTTTTTCAAGGTTGTGAGAGACTCGCCCATTATTTAACCTCTACCCCCCACTCTCAAAAAAGTTCTCATACTCTCATGTTCTATAGCATGTTCATTTTGCTAGTTATAGTTCATATTATAATTATAGTTATAGTTTTATACAGTTCATTTAGCTAGTTACAGTTTTTAAAGGTTTACTAGAAATGAACTTTAACTACTTTCGTGGGCCATTCTAGCAAATAGTGTTGAGTAGCTTTTAAGATTGATGAGGCTAGCAGGCTTAGCTCAATAGGGGTAGAAAAAATATGGCAAAATAATCTGGGTACACTCCCCCTAACTTGTCTGCTTGCTGACATGGTTCAGTTCTGAGTCTTGGCATTTTTTTTTTTTTTAATTTAAAGATTTTTATTTATTTATTTATTTGACAGAGAGAAATCACAAGTAGTCGGAGAGGCAGGCAGAGAGAGAGAGGGAAGCAGGCTCCCTGCTGAGCAGAGAGCCTGATGCGGGACTCGATCCCAGGACCCTGAGATCATGACCCGAGCCGAAGGCAGCGGCTCAACCCACTGAGCCACCCAGGCACCCCGAGTCTTGGCATTTAATAGCATAGTTTGCTTGGGTCTAGATCTGCTTATTCCCTGAATCTGATAATAGTTGTTCAATGAAAAGAGGATTGTATTGTCAAATCACTTTAGGGAATACTTTAATTAAAGAGAAAAACTGGGGGCGCCTGGGTGGCTCAGTGGGTTAAAGCCTCTGCTTTCGGCTCAGGTCATGATCCCAGGGTCCTGGGATCGAGCCCCACATCGGGCTCTCTGCTCAGCGGGGAGCCTGCTTCCCTCTTTCTCTCTGCCTGCCTCTCTGCCTACTTGTGATCTCTGTCTGTCAAATAAATAAATAAAATCTTTAAAAAAAAAAAAAAGCTTAAAGAGAAAAACTGGTTTTGTATACCACTCAGAGCCCTTTGTTTTTTAATATGCATTGTTAATATGCATTGTTAATGTATAAGAATGGAATGTAGGAGGTCGTGCTTTTGGACTGTGGAATGCCCTTTATTCATGCGACACTGAGTCATTTGTGTTTCATTTGACCAGGGGGAACCCTGCTCTTTACTGAGGTCTCTGATCAAGAGGATGTACCCAGAAAATGTGTTTTGGTCCTGGGGGTCTGTTTGGTTAGCCTTTGCAGCCCTGGTTTGAATTTAGGTTTGGGGCTTGTTCAGGAGTAGGAATGGCCCAGACTTACTCTGTATTTCTTGAACTCCTCTGAAGAAGTACTAGCTTTAAATGAAATTCCCAACATTCCTGTTACCTCCGACTATGTCTTAATGGATAGGATTATCTTTTTCCCTTAGTATATAGAAGGATGTTCTTTCAGCTTGAATAGAGTGCCTAGCCATTTGGCTATGAATAAATTTATTCAGTTATGCTTTGATCATTGAATTTACTTATTCCTTGTGGTATTTAAAGGATACGGTAGCATAAATGGGTCAATTCAAATGTATTGCCACATATGGAAAACCACATGCTCTCTTGACCTTCAGCATCATAGTGAGCTAATTATGGGGTCCAGACTTTTTCTTCTGACAGTAACAAAGAATTTGTTGGGTTTGATTAGGGAGTTTTCCTATTCTTTTGAAGAGCAGATAGGCTTCGAACAGTGTCAGTTTCCAGTTTCAAAACGATTCCTATGGAATACAGTTTTGAAAATGTGCATTTTATTTGACCAGAAGATCTCTCGCTATTCATTGATATTCCGACTGTGAGATTTCCTAGGGGAATTATGTGCTCTATTAAGAATAGAAGGCCCTATGTTTTGAAATAATCCCATTATTATAATAGAGTTCCCTCTTCTGAATAAGTTGCATGCAGCAGAGGAAACTTTGTCCTGAGCTGAGCAGTTTAGAAGGCTGATGGGGGCTCGGCCACAGCGTTCATTACATCATCTTTTCATCCCATTAGCCTGCGTTCTCTCTGGTGGGTTAAGTGAGGCAGTGGACTCTGTACCATTAGCCTGCTGAGAAAGTCACCGCTTGCTGCTTGGGGGTGGAGAGAATGTACTCCCAAAATCACCTAGAGAAAACTGATGTTGGAGTGGGATAAATACCACCGATCCTTTTTTTTTTTTCCCTTCTTCTTCTTCCTTTTGGTCGGCTGTTCTAGGAAGTGATTTAAAGACCTCTGCTAGACCCGAATTTGTTTTGATCCCAAAGGCCCTTAGTGAGAAAAGTTGGCCTCCCTTGTCTGTTTACTAGCAGTCAGTAGTGAGTGACTCCACTGGAGGCAGCCAGAGACACAGTTCCTCAGAACGGCAAACAGGAACAGAAGCAGAGAAGATCATTGGGGCCACGTGTATGGCCACCTCAAGAAAGGTGACGCTGTCCTTCAGGCCACTTGTAATAAACTCATAAGCTTTTATTCAACGGGCGAGTTCATCTGCATTCAGCAGCCTTTCCACTATAGTCGTGCGTCACTGCGAGACTGCATGGTAATGAAGCCAAAGCACTGTGGGCCAAAACTCTGCTGCCTCCGAGAGGAGAAGGGACAGCGGCTTGGGGAGAGAGATCAGCACATCCGCGGCTGCTGCTGCTGCTGCTGCTGCTGGGGCCGTTCCTGCTGCTGTAGCCCAGTTGAGACACAATGTTGAGCCTACAGGATTCTGTGTTTTTTGAAATTAGCATAAAGTCCTTGTTAAAGTCCTGGAGCAGCAGCTGTAAGTATAAATATTCCTAAATGGGAGAAATGCTGATATATGATCATGGCCCTTCCTTGCATGCTAATTCTTTAGACCAGTCCAAACGCAAGAAAAGCTGTTGAAAATAACACGAGGAGTATTTTCTTGGATGGCAATCAGGGAGACGGATCGAAAATCTGGACGTGTACACGCTGGGCAGTTGTAATACCAGCAGTTAAAGAGTCTGAGACTGAAATTTACCAGCGTTGTTTTTCTTAGTAATCTGTATCATTCTGGCAAAGTTTCTCTCAATTGGTCCAGCACAGGGGGGGAAATGACAGATAGCCTCTGATCTCTGCAGGGTCATCGGATCCCAGTACTATTCCATAGTTCTGTTAGGACAGGATGTTTGCTTGAAACCACATCAGCTATCCGAAAGCATCAGACGATTTAATATAATGATCATAACTTTCCCCTGTTCCTATAATTGAAGTTACAGTGAGTAATTTTTGTGTATATAGTGGGTTTTCTGCTAAAGAACGTTCAAAGTTTAGGTAGCTCAGTAAAACTAATGTCACTGAGTTACTATTTTGTCTGTAATTCCCTCCCTAATACATAGGTTTGGCAGAAATGCTAATTTTGTTCAGTATTTCTAGTTTTTTCCAGTGGTCCTTTTCTCTGAAGACCTGAGAGCACGTATAGCAATGATTTATTACCATAGCCTGTTTTTTTTCCTTTTTGGTCAAAATTACCTTGATAATATGATACCCAACTAATGAAGTAATCAAACAAAGATTCTGTTGTAATGTCTGTTTCACCCAAAGAAAACTGAAATGTAGAAAAAAAATATGACTCTTCCAAGGTCATACAGTGGCAGAGAACTGGAATTAGAACCCAGTTGTTCTTGCTCCCAACTGTGCTTCTGGTGCCTGAGCAAACTGATGAATAAAAGATGAAAGACTATATTTAATTTTTTCTGGTTAACTCCTTACCAAAATATTTATTTAGTGTAGTTTTGTTTTGTAAGCAAATAATACAGATGGCCAAATGTTGACATAGGGGGAGAAAACCTCTTAAGGTAAAGCCTGATGGAGTATAATTTGAGGAGATTTGTGTTTTGCCAAATAGACTGCATTTACAATCTCCGTATTTCTTTTATTTTTGATCTGTAAGGAATTCTTCCATATGGAGATATTGTTGTGCCAGATGGCAGAAAGTTATCTTAGTTCTAGGAAAGTTTCTAAGTGAATTAAAATATTGGGAGAATTATAACTGAATTATAATTACTAATTTAAATTAAATACTTTTACTACTGCAAAGGGGGAATACAAGAATGCCTTTTTACTAAAACAGACTGTAGTTTCTAATCTTCCCCCCCTTCCCCCATCCTTACCATGTACTTTTTTAAAAATAGTAAGACAGTTTTATAGTGAGAAGGAAGCTATAATTAATGGGTTCTTCTATAGGAACAGTGCCTTAGATGATATCACAGCAGCTTGTCTGATAAAAACTTAGTTCGCTTAGATATTTTTGAATTATGTGGTTATTTTGTTTTGTGACCATTTAAACATTTCTTCATGTCATTGCCTGAACCGTGTAACCAGCCACCACCAAATCTCATGTAATCACATCCCCTGAATCCAAAAGTGAACCCAAAACAGATGTTTGTAAAACCTTTGCTGTTAGCTGTTTTAATGATTCAGGTTGTGGGCATCCCTTTGCCCTTGGCCGTTCATGGTACCGCCTGGTCCTGAAGGTGTTCTTAACAGTTGTAAAGCGATAGGTTAATATTGAGAAGACAACACAAAGTCTTACTGTTCACTGAGGCCCCCACTAGGTCTGTTCTAGCCCTGGAAAGTGGGAGAATGTTTTTCCTTTTACCATCTATCTGCAGACGGTCTTTTAAAAATCTCCCCTTAGCCCTATTGTATTTAAAAACAAGAGAGAGAAGATTAAAATATGTTTAAGACCCTAGAAAAGGACAGCAGTTACCTGTCTCTGCCAAGGACTGTATAAAGAATCCAGCACTTGCATCGGCCAATATTGACTGAGCATATACTATACTGTAACAGATGGACGTGATCTTTGCTCAAAAGGAGCTTCTAGCTTAGTCGGAGTGCTAACATGCACAGGACGTTAACAGTAAGGAAGTTCAGTGAGCGCACTTACATACGTATCATGTCTTACCACGTGACTGTTACACATGAAAAGAATGGGGGGTACGAGACCGAAGGAATCCTATTGGACCACAGGGGACAGCCCCTCGTGGTAGACAGCACTGCCACCCACGGTTTCCCCGAGCCAGAAAGCAGGTTTGGGTCCACAGCCCTCACACCCACCCATACACCACCTACCCTCCGTGCCTTTCATCCACTTATCAGTATGTGTCTTGCACAATTTCCTTAGACTCTCCTGCCTTCTCTTGCCAGAGCCACTTAACTTAGTCCAGGCCTCTCTTCCTTATCATCTGGAATACTGTCATAGCTTCCTTTTTGTCCTCATAGTCCCTTCCACGGTGCTGCCAAGGGCTTCTTCTAAAAGCCCACTATAACTTAAAGTCTCTCCCCTCCTTCACAGTCTTTTTTATCCCCCGGGGGATGAGCCCCTGCTCATTCTCTGTCTCCTGTTGCTGGGCTTGCCCAGTTCCTGCTGTATTTGTGCCTTGTATCTGATGCTTCCTTTGCCTGGAGTGTGCCCCCTTGTCCCCTCCGCCCTTAGGCCTGCTTCAAAGTGAATTCTCCATCTTTGAAGACCCGTCCTTTTCTTCACCTGAACATCATGGAATCATGCTTCTTAATCACTTCATTCATGGCTTTCTCTACCACTTCAATGTAAGCTCCCAGAGGGCAGATTGTCTTTTTTGTTCTTTGCAAAGTTAATACTTCTTTGTATACTTAATGCTTAGTTAAGTTTTCATAACTGTGTAGGCAACTAAGAGCAAGCTTGGGGATGCAGTCATTTTTGTTGGGTTGGATTAATAACAGGAAAAAGGAGGATAAATATAAGGTCCTTCTTCTACTATGTGTTTATTATTATACTAGTGAGGTCTCTAAGGGGAATAGTTCCTGAAGCAGGAATTTATAGTGAATTTAAAAAAAAAAAAAATTCAGCATTTTACTCAATTCCGTTTAGTGAATTTCCCAGGAAAAATAGAGAAAAACCCAATTTATAATAGCTTTTGTGTTTAAAAAAAAAAAGGAAGCGGCAAGTAATTTTTCCATTAAGTAAACTGTATATTTCAAATGTTGTCCTTACTCTCCTCAAAAAAGAAAAATTAAATTTTTGTCATTGAACATAACTTAATAGCAGTGCATGTTATAGTTCTTGATCATTAAATGATGGTGTTTCACTTTTATAAGATGCATTTCCCAGGATTTGTATTATTGTTAAATGCTACATTTTATATTAATCGCGAGAGGCCCTCTGGTTCCAAGGCCTGCTTAGCTGGCAGAATGTTGATTCAGTGCTGCTGAAGTTTGATTATAGTCGAGCTTATTTCTTTCAGTAACAACAATGAAGTGACATTCATATGGCCTAAATTCAGGATTTTGCCTTTGTGCCAACAGTTTTAGGCATTACTTCTTTTAAAAACTGAATCAGGAACATTCTGTTAAACCAGCTGTGTAGTGAGGATGTTATCATTAAAAGATTGGCTTAGTTCCCTAAAATTGATAAGACAATGCAAGATTCAGTCCTGAGATCTATTCAGTTACACATCTGCAGTGTTAATTATGCTCACACACACACTATCAATATAATACCTCTTGTAAACATATTTGTAAGATTTATTTTGCATTCATAATTTTACAACAGCTAGTATTTCCAAAAGTTCAGTTATCACAGACATAGAGGAGATACGGACTTATTTTTAACCACAATTTTTATAAATTAATATGAATAAGGTATGGTATGTTAAACAATCTGCATAAATTACTTGGGTTTTTGCACAATGAGCAAAGTTTACAGAGTTTTTTAACGCTCAGAGATGTTTTTCCTGGATTGCAAAAATAGTAAATGTCAGCTCCAGAGGCACAATTATGCATTTATCTAAACCAGTTAAAATGTGTATGTCTTTTGATTGAAATATTACTACTTACCATGTATTGAAATAATTGTGAGTCTGGTATTGTAAGTACATATATTGTGTGTGTGCATGTATGTGCATATACAGTCAAATTATGTGCACATATTTATTCTATCTCATGTAAGCATCTTGAAAATTTGATGGAGCAAACTATTATTGCCATTTAAAAAATACTGGGTTTATGATATGTAAGATATCTATAATTCACATACTATAATGTCATCCTTTAAAAGTCTGTCCTCCAGTAGTTTTTAATGTGTTAACTAAGTTGTACAACCATCACCACTCTCTAGTTGTAGTACATTTGTGATCCTTAAAAGAAATTTCATACTCATTAATTTACTGTCTGTCTCTATGGATTTGGCTCTTTTGGACATTTTATGTAAGTGAAATCCTAATAGGTGTCATTTTGTGACTGTCTTCTTTCACTTTCCATATTTCCAAGGCTCATCTATTTGTAGCATGCATCAATTTATTTCATTACTTTTTCTGACTGAATGATATCCCATTGTATGGATGTACCACATTTTGTTGAAACATTTGTTGGTAGATAAATTGCTTTATTTTAAAATAGAAGAGTAAATTGGTGTTCATATAAGTTTAAGAGCAGTAAGAACACCCCCCAAATACCCAAACTCCCCCCACCCAAGTTTTATTGAGATGTAATTGACAAATAACATTGTCTAAGTTTAAGGCATATAACATAATGATTTAATATATATGTACATTGCAAAATAGTTACCACAATGAGATTAACCTCCATTACTTCACATGGTAGAATTTTTTTCCTTGTGATGAAAACTTTTAAGACCTACTCTTCTAGTAACTTTAAAAAATACAACACAATATTGTTAATTTAATATTTTCAATAGAGTATAGTTACCATTGTACATTACACACCAAATTCTCTAGCTAACATCCTTTAATTCTTCATGTTTCAATGGAAAGTCATCCCCGATCTCTAGTGATACTTCAGAATTTAACAGTTTGGGGGAAGGGTGGGTGGGCAGAAAGGGTATGACGTGGTGGGCAGTAGAGGACACATGACCTATCTGGCTGGAGCAGAGAAGCATGGGAATGAGCTGGAAAGGTAGACCTGGGCCAGAGCGTGTCTTGAAGACTTAACTATGGATTTGGAGAACCATTGATGGACTCCATGACAGTGGTTGCGATGATCTCATCAGGCTCATGTTTTCATGGAATGGCAGTGGGGGTAGGGAGAGAGAGGGAGGTACTGTGTATGGGAAAGGGTTAGGATGTGACTGCTGCAGATCAGATGTGAAAGGAAGGTTGAACAAATGAAGAAATGTCATTTCTTTCTTTATTGTTTTTCAAGCAAACATGTGTATAATGCCTACTACATGATTAGGTACTTTTCTGAGTGCTTCACAAAATAAGAACTCATTTAATCATGGCTATGAGAAATATTTAAGAGCTGGGAACAATAGATATGGGAGGTGACGGAGATTTTCAACTAAGTGTCTACACATGAATTCAGAAGGGTAATTTATGTTATCAGTGACATTAATTTCAGAGATGGAGCCATTGAGAGTTAAAATTGATCACAGTGTAAGAGAATCACTTATTGCTTATTGCCAGAATACTCTTTCATCCCTCAGAGAAATCTGTCTGCTTTGGGAAATGAAGCCTAGACAAAGTAGCCAACTCATTGTGCTAAGTGAATAGTGTGAATTCTGTGATGGTCCCTGAATTTAGAGTTCCTGGCTGCAGACATCATTGAATTTAGGAATCGTGGGTCTGCTTTATCCATTTAGGAAATACACAGATTCTAACTCCTTAAAGCTAGTTTTACCTCATTTGGCACAGATACTTTATTTTCTTCTTCTTCTTCTTTTTTTTAAGATTTTATTTATTTGTCAGAGAGAGTGAGAGTGCGTGATGGAGTGCACAGCAGGGGAAGCAGCAGGCAGTGGGAGAAGCAGACTCCCCGCCGAGCAAGGAGTCCGATGTGGGACTCGATCCCAGGACCTGGGATCATGACCTGAGCCGAAGCCAGGGACTTAACTGACTGAGCCACCCAGGCATCTTGATACTTAATTTGTGAGAAGTGTAACTGATTCTATAACTCATTAAATATTTAGTTTCATGGTTTCTTTGAAAATATTGTATTGGTAAGTATTAGAGTAAGGCATATAATTTACTCATGAGAAAATTCAAGATGGAAAAATCTAAGATGAATGGTCATAATATTTATAGGTGTCTAAGATTATTCAAAAAGGACAGTGTAGGGGCACCTGGATGGCCCAGCTGGTTAAGTGTCTACCTTTGTTTGGCTCAGGTCATGATCCCAGGGTCCTGGGATTGAGTCCCACATTGGGCTCCTTGCTCAGTGGGAGCCTGCTTCTCTCTCCCCCTGCTCTTGCGTGCTCTCACTCTCTCTCTCCCCCACTCAAATAAATAAATAAAATCTTAAAAAAAAAAAGAATAAAAAGGACAGTGTAACATCTGTGGCAAGTTTCAAATCTGCTGTTTCATAAACCTGGGTGTCATAACCTTCCCCTCTTTTTTCTAAACTTCTTGGGGTGCTTGGGTGAGTCGGTTAAGCATCCAACTCATGATTTTAGCTCAGGTCATGATCCCAGGATCATGAGATCAAGCCCCGCTTAGGCTCCACTCTCAGCATGGAGTCTGCTTGAGTCTCTCTCTCCATCTCCCTCTGCCCCTCCTCCATACTGCATACTTGCTCTCTCAGGTAAATCTTTTAAAAAAGAACATAAAGCCTCTGTCTTATTATCAGGCCCTTGGTCCTGTCCTATGCTATGATGGTGAGTTTTGGAGAGCCCTAGCTTTCTTGTCCGGACAACTCAGCATTGGTCCAGCCTCACTACAAGCTTTGGCCTGACTTTGTTCTTCATTTCTAGTGTCTGGGCTGCTACTCCTTCTTGTGTCAAAGAATGGAGGTCAAAGCCCCCACCTCTACTTCTTGGTACTTCTTCCTTCCAGAGCCTTGCATTGTCAAACAAACTCTTTCCTTTAAATATGGGGTTCTGCTTTGCTCCCCAAGAGAATGAAGTTCTCATCCAAAAACAACTATTAGGACCTGAAGAGAATCAAGTTCTGCTGATGTACCTTTTTAATGATGAGATATATCTCCCTTATCACAGGTCTGTGTACTTCCTGTTCTTAGACTTTGTGGAACATATCTGTTGGCTAACATGTAACTGTTGTTCTTTCATGGGTCTCCATGGTGCTTTTTACCTGTTATCAGACTCGATACCATGTTCGGCCTCCATTACTAGATTTCTCACTACCTCCAGCATCCCTGCTGTACTGGTATTTGTAGTCAGAATCAGTTCCAACTGTCCCTCTATACCAATTGCTAAATATTTGAAGTGTGACAATTGACAGGTACCTGGCCTACATTAGTGGTTAAGCGCCAAATCATTGAGTTCTGGCTTGTTCCAATGTTCCAAGACTGGCCATATTCTTTTAGGTTTCTTTTCTAGAAGGAACCATGTTTATAGTTTCATCACATTGATGAGACAGAGTTTGCTAGCCGTTTGCAGGATGGAATGGGCTTTGTTCTCTTAATTATTCCTCCTCCTGATCTTTAATGCATGATGTCACAGGATACAGCCTAAGTGGAATTTCTTATAATTTTATTTTGCGTCTTCTAGTTGATGGAAGCATGGTGTTCCCCAATTTTAAAAAACTTGCTAAAATGAGTAAAGTTTTAAGGGTTTTTTGAAAAAGAGAATTCAAGAGAAATCTGTTTGGGGGAAGATTGTGGAAGCCAAATTCCAAACTGTCAGACCCATTTCTATTAGAAGATAATGAATTGGAAATGTGATGGCAGTTCATAGTAGAAAATCATATGGATGGTTTAGAAATAATGCATGTATTTATTGACACCTGTGGAACAGAAAGTGAAAATAGCCATAAAAATGAAGGATAAACTAATATCTATTAATATATTAATAGTGTAACAACTTATAAATTGCATATTGATAAATGCAGATTTACATTAGATGCATTAAATGAATATTTTTTGTTTAAAATAATCTTCACTTAGTTTAGAGCGGCTTTCGTCATATTTGCCAAAACTCGGAAGCAACAGAGCTGTCCTTCAGTAGGTGAGTGGGTAGATAAACTGTGGCCCATCCAGACAATGGGATATTAAGTGCTAACTTGAAATGAGCTGTCAAGCCATGAAGAAATTTGTAGGAAACTTAAATGCATTATTACTAAGTGAAAGAAGGCAGTCTGAAAAGCCTACATACTGTAGGCTTCCAACTATAGGATATTCTAGAAAAGATAAAACTATGGAGACAGTAAGAAAAGTAGTTGCCAGAGGTTAAGGGGGAGGTCAGATAAATAGGTAGAGCTCAGAGGATTTTTAGGGCAGTGAAACTACTCTGTAGTATACTATGTTGATGGATGCCTTTGTTCAAACCCATAGAATGTAAAACACCAAGAATGAACTCTGTGGTAATCAATGGCCTTTGGGTGATAATGACGTGTCTGTGTAGGTTCATCAGCTCTAACAAATGAACCATCCCGTTAGGAGATGTTGGTAATGGGGGAGGCTGTGCATGCGTGGGAACAGAGGCCTATGGGAAATCTCCATTCCTTCTTGGTTTGCTGTGAACCTAAAACTGCTCTTAATTTTTTTTTTTTTTAAAGATTTTATTTATTTATTTGACAGACAGAGACCACAAGTAGGCAGAGAGGCAGGCAGAGAGAGAGAGAAAGGGAAGCAGGCTCCCTGTGGAGCAGAGAGCCCGATGCGGGGCTCGATCCCAGGACGCTGAGATCATGACCTGAGCCGAAGGCAGCGGCTTAACCCACTGAGCCACCCAGGCGCCCCTAAAACTGCTCTTAAAAAAGAAGTGAACTATTAAAAAAAAATTGAAAAACTAAGAGCTTCACATAAAATGTTGGAGCAATATATGAATGAGTCATTCTTATTGTAGGGAGACCGTGGAAGAAAAGAAAATGATGATTCCAATAAAATGGCCTTGGGGCTCCTGGGTGGCTCAGTGGGTTAAAGCCTCTGCCTTCAGCTCAGGTCATGATCCCAGGGTCCTGGGATCGAGCCCCGCATCGGGCTCTCTGCTCTGCGGGGAGTCAGCTTCCTCCTCTCTCTCTCTTCCTGCCTCTCTGCCTACTTGTGATCTCTGTCTGTCAAATAAATAAATAAAATCTTAAAAAAAAAATGGCCTTAGTAACACCCTTGAAGGTAAGGCTAGTGGTGCATTTTTATGCAGAATACAGAGGCGTGCATTCCACGATTTGATGGGCCCGGCCTCACTTGGTTGAAATCAGCATCACTTTGGCTGCTTTCTGACATTGTTAGCTCATCCGCTAAGAAGCACAGATAACTGTGAAGGAAGTTTTTTTAGGAGTCCACGCGAATATTCTTACTGCATTCAGAGCTTAAGCATGCAGGAAAAAGAAAGCATTCCTTTCAGTCCGCTGGGGTTTGGTGACTAGACTGGCTAGAAGATACAAGGCATGGGGAGGGATTGATGCGATGGTTCTCGAGTTCTCGTCCCTGAAACCTCACCCTTTGAAATCACCGATAAGGAGGCAGGGGGTTCATAGGGCACCAGGATACGTGGTTCGGGGCGTGGTTGGGAGAGCAAGGGGAAGGGGCTGAAACCACGAGAGAAAAAGCAGTTCGTCGAGGTTTCTAGTTTGAACTGGGAGAACGACGTATGACTTTTTAAAAATTAGGTTTTTGAATTGTTTTATTGATCCTTCACTCTGCTTCAAGAGCGTTTCCCCAGTGACATGCTTTTATTTAACAGCTCTCCGAATTGCTTGATGGATGTTATTTGTGGTTATTCTGTACCCAGGTTTCCTTATTTCTGGTGTTTTTGAAACTTTCTATTGATCAGAATTAGTTTTAAGTGAAATCACTGTAGAGAACCAACTGTTCCCCCAAAGATGGATAGTGTAAGGCAATGATTCTCAACCTTGGCTGCGCCTTAGAATCGGGATGGGGCCTGTCAAAGTCTTAACAGATGCCTGGGCCTCCCTCCAAAGATTTTGATTGTGATTTAAGGAATTACCAGAGAAGGCCAGCAAAGACCAGGATCGGGTCAGAAAACTTGACTTTGCCTTAATGCTGAGAGTGGATATGAAATCTGTTTCAGGAGGTGGAATTGTAATAAACAGTCTGACAGAGACAAGTTTTTAGGTTTGCCAATTTACTAATTTACAATGAGAAATGTGCCAAGTGGGTGTTAATGCTAGGGCTGGCCGGCACTCCTTCCCTCTCCTCGTGGGGTAGGTCATAGGAAGCTAAATTCTAATCAGAAAGTTGCATGGAAAGCCTGCAAATCAAAGAAATTAATATCTGTGAAGCTTCCTTTAGGGGCCAGAATTACTCATCTTTTTGCTCAACCTACTGGACTGTACTTGGGTGGATCTTACATTTCCGTCAGCAGTAGGTAAAGTGTTCCATTTCTCTGTACCTTGCCAACAATAGAGCTGATTTTCACTTTAGTATTTGCCAGTCTGATGTGTAGACAATGAAAGCTTATTGCTACTTTTGATTTGCATTTTCTGGGTATACAAAGTTTGAATATCTTTTTCATATATTGTCTTTTCAAATTTGTTCTTATGTGAATTGCCTAATTACATTTTTTTTTGCCAATTTTGTCTATTGTGTTGTCTTTTTCCTGTTAATTTCTAAGAGCTCTCTGAATACTTTATATTAGCTGTTATGTTACCTACATTATATTTTTTTTCCAAATTTGCCCTGCCTTGTTTATAGTATTGTTTGCTGTATGAATATTTAAAATTTTTATTTGGTTGAATACATTAATCTTTTTAAAATAATTTTGGGTTTTCTGTCTGGGCCAACAGTCTCCTCTTCCCTGAATTCTTTATGTTGAGTCCTAAGTTTTTTCTTTAAAACATTTTAAAAACTTAAAAAAACTAATTTTCAACATCCTGTCAATCTAGACTTCACTTTTTGAATATAGTGTACTTTTTCAGATGAATAGTCAGGTGATATTCCAACATTATTACTAAATCATCTTCTTCCTTCTGATTTTGCCCCTGTTGAATTCTTATTCTGGGATTTTTAGGAGGTTGTTTGATGTTTTACATTAATCTGATTTATCTGTACTTAGGTTTACTGAATTGATTACTGTTATATTATGTTCCGAAATAGCTTTATATTTTGATGTAATGTTTCAAATATAATGTGTTCTGATTACAGTTATGTTGTCTTCTGATTTAGAAAATATTTATATATATATGTATATATACACACACATACACATATATTTAAATTTTATTTATTTTTTTGACAGACAGTGAGAGAGCACAAGTAGGCAGAGCAGTAAGCAGAGGGAGAAACAGGCTCCCCACTGAGCAGAGTCCCATGTGGGCCTCTGTCCCAGGACCTTGGGATCATGACCTGAGTCAAAGGCAGACGTTTAACCAACTAAGTCATCCAGGCACCCCTCTATATATTTTTTTAAATAATTTTTTAAAGTTTTTTCTGGGGGTATTTAATCCTCATTATGTATACCCTAAGATGGTTTTTATCCAGTACAACTTAAAAAAATAGTATTGAAATCTTTAATTGGAATTGTCATGATTGGTACATTAATTTTGTGAGATTTTATTTATTTACTTAAGAGAGAGACAGTGAGAGAGAGCATGAACGAGGAGAAGGTCAGAGAGAGAAGCAGACTCCCCATGGAGCTGGGAGTCCGATGCGGGACTCGATCCCGGGACTCCAGGATCATGACCTGAGCTGAAGGCAGTCGTCCAACCAACTGAGCCACCCAGGCGTCCCCTTATGTTTTCCTTTTTAAATTTATTTGACTATTTTTATATTTGTGAAGAGAAGATTTTTAACCCACTGAGCCACTCAGGCGCCCTGTGAAGAGAAGATTTTTATTCACTTTCTTTTCTAGGTAATTATTGCTTTAATAAAGAAAGCTTTGTTTTTTTTTTCAATATTTATAACAATGATTTAATATTTTTGTGCTGTTGCATTTACTTGTCCCTTAACCTCCTGATGTTAAGTAATAAGGCAAGAGCCTGCATTTTTGGTTAGTTTCTGTTTTTAATTGAAATAGATTTGGTGTGTTGAAACCTAGAATGATGTTTGCTCCTCATGTTTGGTAAATAATTTTGTTTTCTTTGTCTCTGACCCCTCGATTTTCTGTAGAGGGGTCTTTCTGCCTGCTTCTGAAGGATGGGCCATACAGTTACAGTGCTTTCAAGAGTAATCCCAAGAGTGATGGAAGGAAATCTAAGGCAGTCTCAGCCCTTGTGAGCCCCTCTTATTTGGCTCCCAGTTAAGCTATTAGAAGGAAACCCCTCTGGTTCTTGTCTTCTCCCACTGTCTCAACCTCATGGGAATGGAGGATTTAGCCCCCTTATTAGACTGCGCTCAGCTTCTTGGAAGGCAGAGAAGATGGCTATACATCCATATGTAGTTGGTGACTTCCCTCAGGCCCCGAGTCTACGTATATTTGCAGGATGAGGTCCTGCAGGGTCCTGGTGTTCCCATATTCCCTTCAGGGCTGTCCTGTCCTGATCCCCAGATTCTTGTCCCACTAGAAGAGGAAAGTCTGCCACAATAGCTTTTTTCACTGGCAACAAATGTTTTTATGGGAGGAGAAGAGGAGAACAAAGACGAAAACAGCTTTCTTGTGACTACTGATACGTACCCATGGTTGAGATAGAATTCAACCCATTCATTTTCTTGAGGGAAAACAAAAGCTTAGAAAGGTTAAATAATATGACCAAGATTATAATGATACCAAGTAGCCAAGTCAAGTTTGGGCCCTGGTCTTCTGACTCCTGGGTTCATGCACATTTTAAAAATACCACATTATTTCTAGATTTTTAGAATAGTTCCTTAGCTGAGTTTCTGACGGTTCAAAGAGTACAAGGAAATAATAACCTCAGGGAGATTCTAGCTGAGTGAATAATGGATTATTTAGAGATAGGTCATTTTTCTTGAGCTTTATAATAAGCGATATTTCTGTAGTAGACTTCAAGTAAAAAACACTGGAAATGTGCCAAGGATGTCATGGGACTTCTATGTTTAGAAACTGTTTTCAGTAGGAATAGTTTAGAGTAGGATAAATAAACATTTTAGGAACAGATGTCCAAAGAACAAGCAAAAGTCTTAATTTTTCTATCCATTGAAATTCCACCAGAAGAAAAAAATGTTGGACTGAATGGTAAGAAAAATGATGGCATTCACACAATAGAAATTCAAAGTATTTATGATTAGAATTAGTAAGAACTACATACTCTGGTTTTAAACATTAATAGCTTGAAGAGTGAATAAAAATTCAAATCCAAAACAAGAATTCTATAGATCTCTTATGAAAGAAAGTATACTTTGGGGAGGGCAGGTTGGGTACACAAAGGTAGATAAATTAATGACGATATGCTAGGTTCCAGACAAGAAGTCTTAATTAAGATGTCAGTTTTTTCTTAATTACTTTATGAAGATATGCATAAGCCTGGAAGTATAAGTGAAAAACAGTAGCTGAGAAAATACTGAAAACGGTGAGTGAACAGCAGTATTTGTGCCAACAGATAATAAAGCCCATGGTAAAGGTACAGTAAGTAAAAGGAGGGCCTGATAACAAAAGCAGATTTTAAAAATTTGATGATGCTTATGTTTTATTATCTCACCATGATCTTTCTACATTTGTTATTATGAGACTGTAGTTTCACTGTGTCATTAATTGGGTAAATTTGTGATCAAGAAAGGGACCGCAGCCTATCACTCCTCAAAAAGTCAGGTATCCAGGTATGAGATTTAAAGGAACAGTCCAGTGCAAATAGGCCTAAGAGGTATTCGCAGCCTATGTTCTAGGCCTAATTCACCTCCAGTCCTTTTCCTCTTTAAAAGAATCTCTTCACAGGGCACCTGGTGGCTCAGTTGGTTGAGCATCAGACTTTTGGGCTCAGTTCAGGTCATAATCTCAGGGTCAGGGATTGAGCCCTGTGTGGGACTCTGTGCTCAGCAGGGAGTCTGCTTGAGATTCTCCCCTCCCCCACTCCCTGCTTGCCCACGCTCATAAATAAATAAATAAATAAATATCAGTCTTTTAAAAGAAATTTCTTCTCTCAGCTTCCCCTCTATGTATATAACCAGGCAGGGCAAAGCATGCAAAACCAGAATCTTTTTGTTGTTGTTGTTTTGTTTTGTTTAGGATTTATTCATTTCGCTCTATTTACTTATTTATCACTCCAAATAAACTCCAGTTGGATGACAGATTTAAATGGGAGGAGTAAAACTAAGTAAATAAAAAGGAGTTAAAAGAAAATACAGGCAAATATCTATCAAAGTGGGAAAGCTTTTTCTTTATAGCCCACTTCATGTAAATGAACTTGAAGATGGAACCAACATATTTGATTTGAGAAGTAGTTATTCTAAGCGAATAGAATGTTAACAATTTAGACCTTTAAAGAATTAAAAAAAAAAAAAAAGGTTGCATCAAAATCTGGTGATTTTCGAGAGGGTAAAGCCACTGATCTTAGGTCCTCATAGAAATTGAGGACCTGACTTCTGTATTTCATGCCCATGTGGCAAGCGACTTAATTAGAAGTCAGCTTCCTCATCCTGATTGGACAGTCATTTGAAGAGGTATATTCTGGATCTAGTCCCTGCTAGGAATTTTACCAGCTTGGTGTTAAACCCGTGGTGGCTTGAAATCAGCCATGATGACTACATTTACACAACGGAAATGGGCAAATGCTATAAATCAGAACCTTTTTTTAAAGAGACATTTACCAGCATATCACTTGAAATAGGAGTAAGTTTGTTAGAACCACAGAGAACAAACTGATCGTTACCAGAGGGGAGCTGGGCGGGGGAAGATCAATGTGACGGAGATCAAGGAGGGCGCCTGTGGTGATGAGCACTGAGTAACGTGGAGCACTGTTCAGTCACTGAATTGTACACCTGAAACGAAGATAACACTGTATGTTAACTATACTGGAATTAAAATAAAAAATATTAAAAAAGGTTTATTAGGGTAACATGTGATAATGTGCAAAATACCTTGATAACATATTAATAATGTTTCATTTCTGTCAGAAATAAAATGTCTGGTGTGAGTTTCCTGCATTTCTTTCTTCCTTTCTTTCTTTTTTTTTTTTTTTTTAAGATTTTGTTTATTTATTTGACAGACAGAGATCACAAGTAGGCAGAGAGGCAGGCAGAGAGAGAGGAGGAAGCAGGCTCCCAGCTGAGCAGAGAGCCCAATTCGAGGCTCCATCCCAGGACCCTGAGATCATGACCTGAATCGAGGGCAGAGGCTTTAACCCACTGAGCCACCCAGGTGCCCCAGTTTCTTGCATTTCTGAAGAAATTTTGAGATTACAGCAAACTGTGTATGTGCACTGAAGTCATCAAATGATGCTTTCATATTATACCTCTCAACACCCACAGCATACCTATTATTTATCTTTATTTCCTCTTCTGATACAGTTGCTTCCAAATGTGCAGTTTTTCTCTGGATAGTTTGTTGAGAGCTGACAACAACCTAATTGGCCTCACCACCAAAAGTTGAAATTCGCTATTATTCCCTGATACTGATTTTGCTAACTTTGTTTCTCCTTTTAGTCTACCATGTAACCTGATTTGTGTTTTTGACATTTTTATTTTTAATTGACTTATAATCTGTTTCCTTTCTCTCAGCTTGATCCAAGTACATTATTGTTTTAAGCTTTAGCTTGAGCTGTTGTTTATTTTGACTCTTCCCAGGCGTCTTTGGTTCTGGCTGACAGGGATAGAATGGGCTTTTCTTTTGGAGTTTTTTGTTTTTTGTTTTTTTAAGATTTTATTTATTTATCTGAGAGAGAGAGAGAGCGCGCGCGCGCACGCACAAGTGGGGAGGACCAAGAGAAGCAGGCTCTCTGCTGAGCTGGGAGCCCCATGCGGGACTCATTCCCAGGACCCTGAGATCGTGACCCGAGCCGAAGGCAGATCTTTAACTGACTGAGCCACCCAGGTGCCCCTTCTTTTTGAGTTAAAAAAAACAAAAACAAAAACAAAAACCAGACTTTGTTTTTTAGCGCAGTTTAAAATTTACAGAAAATTTGAGCAGAAAGTACAAGCAGCTCCCATGTACCCCCTTATCCTGCCCCCATTTCTCCTATTATTAACATTTTATATTAATGTGATATAGTTGTTATCATTTATGAACCTACTTGACACATCATAATCATAGTTTACAAAGTCTATAGTTTACATTAAGGTTCACTCTTTGTGTTGTCTATTCTATGGGTTTTGACAAATATAATGATATGTTCCCATCATTACAGTATCATACAGAATAGTTTCGGAGTCCTCAGAATCACCTGTGACCCCGTATTCATCCATCTCTCCCTCCAACCACTGGCAATCATGCTGCTTTTTACTGCCGTCGAACTTTTGCTTTTCTCTTAATGGCATACGGCGGGAATCATGTAGTTTTTCGGATTGGCTACTCTCGCTCAATAATACACATGTAGGTTTCCTCTAAGTCTTTTCTTGGCTTAATCATTCATTTTGTTTTAGCATGGAACAATATTCCATTATCTGGATGTGCCAACGTTTATTTTTCCATTCACCTACCAAAGGACATCTTGGGTGCTTCCAGGTTTTGGCAGTTATGAATAAAGCTGCTATAATTATCATCCATATTAAGGTTTTTATGTGGACATATTTTTAAGTCCTTTGGGTAAATACGAAGGAGCGTGGCTGCGGGGGTCATATGGTAAAAGGATGCCTAGTTTTGTAGGAAACATCTAAACCATCTTCCAGAGTGCCCGCACCATTTTATATTTGTACAAGTGATGAATGACAGTTCTTGTTGCTCCATACCTGCCACCGACATTTCATGTTTTCAGTGTTCTGGATTTTTGGCTGTTCCAGTAGGTGTGTGGTCGTATGTCATTGTCCTTTTAATTTGCAGTTCCCTGAAGACCTGATGTGGAGCATCATTTCATATACTTAATTGTCATCTCTGTGCCTTCACTGTTGAGGGATCTGTTCAGATATTTGCCCCCCCCTTTTTTTAAAATTGGGCTATTTACTTGTTGACTTTATATATTTTTGGATAGCGGTCCTTTATCAGTTATATATTCTTCAAAGATTTTTTTTCCCAATTTGTGCCTTGTCTTTTCATTCTTTCTTTTTAAAAAATATTATTTATTTATTTGAGAGAGACAGATAGAGGGAGAATGAGAGAGAGCACAAGAGCAGAGGGAGAGGGAGAAACAGACTCCCTGCTGAGCAGGGAGCCTGATGTGGGGCTTGATCCCAGGACCCTGAGATCATGACCCGAGGTGAAGCCGGACACTTTAACTGACTGAGTCACCCAGGCGCCCCCTCTTTTCATTCTCTTTACAGTGTCATTTGTAGAACTGAAGTTACTAATTTTACTAAAGCTCAACTTATCGATTTTTCTTTCAAAGGCTTCCATTTGGGTGTTATATCTAAAAAGTCACTGCCAAACCCAAAAATACCTAGCTTTTCGTCTGCCTTATATTCTGGGAATTTTGTAGCTTTTTATTTTACATTTAAATCTGTGATCCATTTAGAGTAAATTTTGGTGAAAGTTGTCTGCTCTGTGTCTGGGTTGATGATTTCTCTTCCGCCTCTGCCTGTGGATGTCCAGTTATTCCAGCATCATCTGTGGAAAAGTCTTCTTTTCCCATTGATTGCCTTGCCTTTGTCAGAGAGCGGTTGACTCTGTGTGGATCTATGCCTGGGCTCTCTGTTCTCTTCCACCAATCTATTTGTTTTTTCACCAATACTACACTGTCTCTTTACTGGAACTTTGGGTTTTTTTTTTTTTTTTTTTTAATAATTTTATTTATTTGTCAGATAGAGAAAGAGCACAAGCAGGGGGAGCAGCAGGCAGAGGGAGAAGCAGGCTCTCCGCTGAGCAAGGAGCATGATGCAGGGCTCTATCCCAGGGCCCTGGGATCATGACCCAAGCTAAAGGCAGACGCTTAACCCACTGAACCACCCAGGTGCCCCTTTCCTGGGACTTTAAAGTGAGCCTTGAAATTGGGTAGTGTAGGTCCTCCAGTTTTTTTCTTATCTTTCAGTGTTGTGTGGGCTGTTCTGGATCATTTGCTTCTCCATATAAACTTTAGAATCAGCTTGTTGATATCCACAATAGAACTTTCTGGGATATAGGCTTCCTTTTTCAAACTAAGAATTTTGGTTTTGCTTTTTTAATTCAGAAACATTTTTTACATTTGTTCTTGTTCCAAGGCCATTTACCTCATACTTTTTTTTTCTTGGGTGGTCATCAAAATTTTTATTGTTAGCTTGTGTAAGTAGTAATAATAATAATTTTTCAAAAAAAGATTTTTTTATTTGAGAGAGAGGAAGTTGGGGGAGGGGCAGAGGGAGAGAATCAAGGTGAGGCTTGATCTCATAACCCATGAGATCATGATCTGAGCCAAAAGCAAGATTCACTCCCTTAACAGACAGAGCCACCCAGGTGCCCCACCGTGAAAGTAATAATTATGATAGTAAGCAATTGTATGGAACTTTGTTATTCTTCTGCATTTTTATACATAAACATATGTGTGTGATATGCCCATACATATAGAAAGTTGTGATGATAAAGTAGGAATTTTTACCCCTAAAGACCTGTTCTCAGAGGTAGGCCAACTGTAGGCATTTTTCACAGACTCCGCTGGGATCTTTTTGAACCACAGCTACCTGCCCCCACCCATTCCTATCTGAGATATCCCAATTGTTGAGAATGGCTCTGTATTTTGAGAGATGTTACTGTTTAGAATGCTGTGTGTAGGAACATAGTGGAAGCAAAAAAAAAAAAAAAAAAAAAAAAAAAAAAAAAAGCTGAGAATCGTTGCTATAAAGTAATAAAATGGACACCTGGGTGGCTCAGTTGGTTAAGTGTCTGCCTTTGGTTCATGTCGTGATCCCAGGGTTCTAGGATCAAGTCGCACATTGGGCTCCTTGCTTAGTGGGGAGCCTGCTTCTCCCTCTGTCCACCCTTCCCCCTGCTTATGTTCTCTCTGACAAATAAATAGATAAAATCTTAAAGAAAAAAAAAGTAGTAAGACCAAACACATCTCATTTTAGGAGTTACGTCTTCTCATTTGTCTGCTCTCTTTGACTAAATTTAAATTTATAAGGGTCTAGATGTCTTAAGAGCATGAAAAAGATAATTATTTTAGTAAATATGCTAGGTACAGTGCTATATAAATAAGCTGTCCAAAAATACCATATTTATTTTTTATTTGCACTTTATCTAAAAGAAAGAATACACATGCGAGCCTATATTCCCATGTTTTAGTTATTCAGGTCTTGCATTATTTTTGTCAGCAGTTAGAGTTTAGTGAATTGTAGTCCAAGGATGCTTGATATGACATTGGGCTCCTAAAATTTGTAATTTAATACCTGAACTGCGTTCTTAAGAATTATGCTCTAGGAGCGCCTGGGTGACTCAGTCGGTTGGGTGTCTGCCTTCGGCTTGGGTCGTGATTCCAGGGTCCTGGGATTAAGCCCTGCATTGGGTTCCCTGCTCGGAGGAGAGCCTGCTTCTCTCTCTCTCCCCCTCTGTCTGCTACTCTGCTTACTTATGTTCTGTATCTGTCTGTCAAAAAATGAATAAAATGTTCAAAAAAAAAAAAAGAATTATGCTCTAACAGGTATGTCTTCGTTTTCTCATAAGCTTACATAAAGTTTTCAAAATTTTATGATAACATATAGGGAAGTCTTACTGTTTTACATTATAAAACATTTAACTCAAACAGATGATGTCAGGTTAATCTAGTTATGTGGAAACTAGTCTTTTCACCTTGTGTAGGGAGACCACCCTTGTTCTTTAACTATTAGCTGAATATAAGAAATAGTCACACAGCTTTACCAAAGCTGAACATTACAGTGAAATACAAAACTGGGAGTTTTCAGTTTGGGGGTGAGGGTTTTTTTCTAACCGACTTCATTAAAGCTCTGTGGATGGGGGTAAATTGATTAGCTCTGTGTTTGTTCTATGTTGCAGATAGTCTTCTTGCCTTTTAATTTTTTATTGTTAAAGATTTTTATTTATTTATTTATTTGACACAGAGAGAGAGAGAGATCACAAGTAGGCAGAGAGGCAGGTGGGGATGGGGTGGAAGCAGGCTCCCCACTGAACAGAGAGCCAGATGTGGGGCTCGATCCCAGGACCCTGAGATCGTGACCTGAGCTGAAGGTAGAGGCTTTAACCCACTGAGCCACCCAGGCGCCCCTTATTTTGGTTTTATGTACTTACTCTCTTATGACCTTTTCACACCTAACTCCATACATTGAATATTTTCCCGTGCCATTCAATATTTTTTAACGATGTCATTTCAGCCATCTACAGAGCATTCTGTTTATTAGATTATAAAGATAATTTACTTTGCCAGTCCTTAACATCAACGTTAGATTGTTTTACGGCCAGAAATCTCATTAAGTATGTATGTTCTGTATTACTTTTTGGTATTAATGGAGTCAACAAGCATTCATGAAATACTAAGAAATACAATTGAAATAAATAAATTTGATTTTAAAACATTCGTTTTTCATAAAAATTGGATTTTCTCAAGCTTGAGATATTTTTATTTTAGAAGGTAGTGCAGATATTTGGAAGAGAAATCTTTAGAAGATAAGTGCAGGTTCTGAAACTTTTGGCTTTATTGGCAAATTTCTTTTTTTTTTTAATATTTTATTTATTTATTTGACAGAGGGAGATCACAAGTAGGCAGAGAGGCAGGCAGAGAGAGCGAGAGGGAAGCAGGTCCCCTGCTGAGCAGAAGAACCAGATCCGAGCTTAATCCCAGGACCTGAGCCAGAGGCAGAGGCTTTAACCCACTGAGCCACCCAGGCACCCAGCAAATTTCTTAAAATATGCTATTTTGATGCCTAGAAATATTTGTTTATGCTTAATTTATACTTTCTAGAAAGTGTAAGACGGTAAAGGCAAATTATTTGAGAGGTCATTTTAGCTAGTTTTTTTCTTTTTTGGAGAAACTGTTAAAAAAAAACGTCATTTAAAAAAGGTTATACCTCGAGGCACCTGAATGGCTTAGTGGGTTAAGCCTCTGCCCTTGGCTGAGGTCATGATCTCAGGGTCCTGGAATCGAGCCCTGTATCAGGCTCTCTGCTCAGCGGGGAGCCTGCTCCCCGCCCCGCCTCCCCGGCCTGCCTCTCTGCCTACTTGTGATCTCTCTCTCTCTCTCTGTGTCAAATAAATAAATAAAATCTTAAAAAAAAAAAAATAAAAAGGCTATACCTCATTAAAGTCTAGAATTTAAATACCAGATCTATTACAAGGCTTCTTCGGGTACATTTATTGTAAAGTTAAAGCCAAAGACACTTTGTAACTGCTATGATCTTATGAATCTTATTTCAAGGTTTACAAATCTTCATTAAAAGAAAAGATATATTTTGTTAACTCTGACCTTAAGTCAAAGTCTCGAAAATGTTTTATCCTCGTTTTTATGTCTAAAATATAAATTAACCTTCTGGAAACTGTCTGAGTAGTTTTTGTTGTCATTGTTGTTTACTATTTTATGATTTCCTATGGTTATCCAACATAATATGGGTATAAAATATAGAGTTTGCTTAATGATCCAAAATAATTTCTTTTAAGATCTCTATTTTTCACAGTAGTAGTTGTGAACAGATTCTCTCTTTTATAATACACAATGTTGGATTATGGAACAGAGTAAACAAACAGGTCATTGTTTTAAAATAAATAGTGTGTACTGTGTTCAAAGGACAGTGAATTTTTGTTTTGAATTGTGCTTATTATATAATTTTAGTACTAGAATACAATACATCATATATTTTGATTTGGAAGTGTTGCAAAGATGTTTAGTTTTAGGTGCAATATTCACAATTTGTAATATTCTTTAGATTATTTTTCAATATATAAGCATCATGCATGACTAATTTTTAATTTTGGTTTTGGAGGGAAAATACTCTTGTTTTGTGGAAAAATAAATAAATAAAGATTATGACTAGGACATGAAGGGAGGCCAAGTATTTGGAAATTCTTTCAACAATTTTTTTTTCTTAATTTGCAGTTATTTTTTCTGAAGTAAAATATTTGTATTTTGCATTACTTTCTAGAATTTTCTTTTGGCGTTATCATGTGTCACCTTTATTTATTTTGGCACACTATGGCATAGTAGGGTTGGGTTTGTTTGCTTTTTGACAGAACAGATTATTGGTTTGGAGAGTATATATTTAGAATAAATTTGCCCCATAGTTATGTACACACATACGGAAATTCAGCATGTTTCATGTTTTCATGGAGGGGTTCGCTTTGGGGACACCTTATGCAAGGGCATTACCTGGAGATCAGGTTGGGGTAGAGAAGTACAAATTTGCAGGTTTTCAGTGAATATCTAGGCCACAGTGACGTGAGCTAAGTTTGGGAAGGGAAGGGTCTGTGTTACACAGCCGACTGAAAGGCCGAGGTGACTGGATAAAGTGAAGATAGGAGGCCCAGCAGTCAAGAGGACAAAACCTGTGACAATAAAGAGACTGTAGCAGTCGACGTGTGCTCTTTTTGTACCCCAGCTGGGGCAGGCGCTGGGACGTCCCTAGATGAGGACATGGCACCACTGTCCTTTGAAAGATTGCAATAAAAATCCTACAAGTCAGGGTGCCTGGGTGGCTCAGTGGGTTAAAGCCTCTGCCTTCGGCTCAGGTCATGATCCCAGCGTCCGGGGATCGAGCCCCACATCAGGCTCTCTGCTCAGCAGGGAGCCTGCTTCCCCTCTCTCTCTGCCTGCCTCTCTGCCTACTTGTGATCTCTGTCAAATAAATAAATAAAATCTTTAAAAAAAAAAAATCCTACAAGTCATTGCCAGTTCCTTTCCCTCACCTTGATGCCAGATTCACTAACACATAACAAATGTCAAGTCCTTTCCTCCTCTCCTGTGCATTCCATCCTCTTACCCTGAGCTAGTATTGTCCTACCTGAGCCTGTGTAGTAGCATCCCTGAGTATCCATGCTGCCGTCTAGTCCATTCTCTGGAGGAGCTGGAGAGATCTTTGAAGAGAAGCAAGATCCTATCCCTCTTCAAGTTAATACTTTCCACTGAATTTTAATTTCACTTAGAATAAAATCTGATTTCCCTACAAAGTTCTAAATCCCTGACTCATGATTTTGACCTCGTCTGAAATTGCCCGTCACCCCAGCTTCCTCCCTTAAGCTCCAGCCACACTGGTCTCCTTTCTGTTTATCAAATATGCTCACTCAGTTTAGCGCTTTCTGTTCCTGGTGCTTTGCCTTGCTGCCTCTTTTTTGCTATCCAGATGAGTTTAAATGTGGCTTCTTCAGTGAGGCCTTTTCCTAATCACGCTTTCCCAAATAGTATCTTTCAGTGCCCTAACCAATCGTGTTTCCCTTATTCCCATCTGTTTTATTCCCTTCATTACACATCACATCGTTTAGAATTGATAAATTAGTATGTATTTATTATATACCCAGTATATGCTAAACATTGTTCTAGGCACTTGGGATTTATTGAGTGAACAAAAAAGACAAAAGAGAATCCCTGTTTTTAGGAATTTCACATTAGTAGGGTCAAAAGAAGAACAGTACATAAAAAACAACACATAACTAAATTACAGTTGGGCAGTTTGTGAGAATGTAGCAAGTATAGTAAAGAAAAATAGAGTATGATCATACAGATTGGGAGACCTGGACAGGGTTTAGGGACAGGAAGCATATTAAATAGGGTGGTCACGGTGGGTCTCATCCTTGTGTTGATCATTAGAGTTCTTTTGTTTCTTCTATTTTTAGCTTCAGCACCAGTCAGCAAAGTGAATAAGTACTGTGCTTCCTCCAACTTTCATTCCACTTTGGGAAAAAAGAATATCATCATGTCAAGCATTACGATTGACCCAGATGTCAAGCCCGGTGAATATGTCATCAAGAGCCTCTTCGCAGAATTTGCTGTTCAGGCTGAAAAGAAAATTGAAGTTGTAATGGCTGAACCCTTGGTGAGTAGAGCTGACCTATAAATCTGAAATATTTTCTTAACTTTTGCACGAACCATTATAATACAAAGTTTCCAAAGGAAATAATGTGCTTGAAAAAGAATTAAAAGAAGCGAATCTGAAAAGGCTGCATACTGTAGAGTCCCAACTCTGTGACATTCTTAAAAAGGCCAAACTATGAAGATGGTAAAATGAGCACTGGGGAGAGGAGCTGGGGGTGGAGCGATGAAGAGGCAGAAGGAGGAGGATTTTTAGGGCAGCGAAAATAGTCTGTGTGATACTGCAGTGGAGGACACACGTCATCATACGTTCGCCCGTACCCACGGAACATACAACGCCAACAGTGGACTGTAATGCCAGTTACAGAACTTGTATGATTAGGAAGTTGTCATTGTAGTTTCATCTGTAATAACAAATGTACCACCCTGGTGGGGAGGCTAGGCCAGTGTGGGATAGGATATGTGGGAAATCTGTACCTTGCGCTCAGTTTTGCTGTGAACCTAAAACTGCTCTAAAAAAATAAAGTCTAAAAATTAAGAGATAGATTAGTAAAGTGACGATCTAGAAAGCTGTGATGACTTCAGACTGCGCCTTGTTAAGTCACCGCAGGTCACCAGAGAACAAAAATGGATTTTACCAACAGGAATTGTTGAGACCAGATAAAACATAAGAGAAAATAAAGGAAAATCTAGACTATCCTGCAAGTTGATGATATGGCAGTCGCCAAACTTAATATAAAACTGTAAACTTATTTTTAGACGTAGAGTGCATGCATGAGGCAAACTTAAGCGTTCTGAGAAGCTCCATGTGATTAGAGCTTATGGCAAAGGGGAAGGAAGAGAAAGAATGAAAACAAACATTTGAGTCAGATTCTGAGGGGCTGTGAAGGCTATTGTGATAGATAATACAGTGCTTAGACACTCATAGGGAGGAGAGATTAAAAGCAGAGGGTAGAGGGGCCCCTGGCTGGCTCAGTGGGTACAGCATATGACTCTTAATCTCTGGGTAGTGAGTTTGAGCCCCATGTTGGGTGTTGAGATTACTTAAAAAATACAGTCTTTAAAGGCAGAGACTACTGTTTAGCTGTTGTATATAATACAGGCTGGAATGAACAGAGTCTTCAATTAGGGCATTAACAGTGGAGTGGGTGAGGAAGAGAGTAGGATAACAGAATTAGTAGAACTCAACAAACAGGAGTAGGTGTTTCGAGGGATAATGAAGGTTAAGAGTTCTTTGACATGTTAGAAGAGATGGTATTAGATTAAAGAACACGAGAATGTTACTGGGGTAGGAAAGGAGAATAAGATAATTTTTCTTGTGTGAATGATAAGCTTGAGATACTGGTAATGTAAAACATGTGGAATTACTTTATTGATAGCTGGGAATTCTTTGTCAGTGACCAGAAATGATGACCGGAAATAGAGATTTTGGCATCATCTATGAGAGAGAGTAGTAAAGCCAAGAGAGCAGATGACGATCAAGAGAGAGTGTAGAATGGCATTATTATTGTCAAATGATATGGAGGGGAAGAGTACAATGAACACTGAGAGAAGTTACTGGACTTGGGAATTAAACAGCCTGAGAAGAGTTTTAGTAGGGTGATACAACTTTAGGAAATACCTTTTGGAATTTAAAGGGGTTGAATCTGTGACGTATCAAAACCACAGGGTCAGTTAAAATTAGGATGGTCACAATGAAGGTGGAGGGTGGGGTATGTCACCGCTGGAATTTACTTACTCCTTACGCAACTGGGTTAGGGATAGGTTTTCACCAGCGATCTGAGACCACAGGGGTTTGCTCCTTGCCTGAAGCTCAAAGCCACGGAATGGCAGAATGAGAAGTTAGGTACAGTAATGGCTTCAGAGCCTGTATACTTACTCACTTTGCTGTACTTCCTGCCTAGGAAGGAAGTGGGGAAAGGAACAGAAGAGAGAACAGGGATAATCTAAGAAGGGTGGGAAGGTGAAGGAGGGAATATTCTGCTTTCTTAAGTCCTACTTCACTAAGAAAAGTAACATGGCTAAGATTGCAAAGGGATGTGAATGGGTCTGCGCATGCCTGCGAGCGAGTTTCTTGCTGTCTTTAAGTAGAGAAGAAACTACTGTGAAGAAAGCAACTCCGCAAAAAGTGTTTGGGGTCCGGTAAATAATAATATAGAAGAGAGCATTAGCCACAATGTATGTTTTAAAACGGCAGCTCACTGTATTCCATTTAAATCATTCCACAGTTGCTTTCTGTGTAGCACATTAATGATTTTGTTTTGATCGGTGTGTATACATTTACAGCAGGTATATAAAGTTCCCCCTTAGAAACAGGGTTTATAAGGACTCGTAGATATGAATTAATGGTTATGAGGTTTGATTATTGATGTGCTTAATCTATAAAGTGTTATTTTCTTCATCGGTGGTCTGTGAATTACTCTGTAGTATGCTACAGTAGCTGGTTTAACTGACATACAGTAAGAAAGGGAGCCACTCTTAAAAAAATGAAACATTAAAAAAGTTTTTGGAATATAGTCACTTGTTGATAATACTGTATTATAAACTTGAAATTTGCAGAGAGTAGACCTTAAATGTTCTCACCCCCCCCAAAAGGTAAATATGTAAAGTGATTGACATGTTAATTAACTCAATGTGTACATATACCAAATCATCATACTGTACACTTCAAACACATTATAGTTACATTTGTCAGTTCTATCTCAGTAAACCTGAAAAAAAGAAAAATGTTTAAGAAAAATTTCAAGTTATATATAAAAGTATAGCTTATAGTGTGATGAACCCTCTAAAACCCATTGCCTGGCTTCAACAGCTTTTTTTCTTTCCTTGTTTTTTAGGATTTTTTTTGTTTTTTTTTTTAGATTTTATTTATTTATTTATTTTAGAGTTTATTTATTTATTTGGCAGAGAGGCAGGCAGAGAGTGAGAGGGAAGCAGGCTCTCCACTGAGCAGAGAGCCCGATATGGGGCTCGATCCCAGGACCCTGAGATCATGACCTGAGCTGGAGGCAGATGCTTACCCCACTGAGCCACCCAGGTGCCCCCTACTTATTTATTTTTAAAAATTTTATTTCTTTATATAAATAAAAGAGAGCGAGCGAGCACAAGCGGTGGGAGGGACAGAGGGAGAGGGAGAAGCAGACCCCTGCTGAGCAGGGAGCACCTTAAGGGGCTCAATTCCAGGACCTCAAGATCATGGCCTGAGCTGAAGGAAGATGCTTAACTGATTGAGCCATCCAGGTGCCCCTAAGGATTTTGTTTTTTAAGTCATCTCTTTTCCCAACATGGGGCTCAAACTCACAACCCTGATATCAAGAGTTATACCTTCCACCGACTGAGCCAGCCAGGCGCCCCCAGCTTCAGCAACTTTCAACTTGCACAGCACTTTTAAAAAACATGTCACCTATTTTATAAAATACTTATTTATTTATTATTTTGTAAAATATTTAATAAATAGCAACATGTGGTATGGTCCTGTCAGCTCTCAAATATTATATATTAAAGGAAGTTTAATTTTGACATATAAAGTTCTTGAGAGTAAGTGTTACAAGAAAATGGGTGAAATTACCTAATTTGAGTTTATAAAATGGTGATTTTATATCTTCCTCCTTTCTTTTTCTTCCAATGCCGTGGTCACTATCCTAGCTCAGGGTTAGCTTCGCTCATAGTAGGTCATTGCAATAACCAGAAAGTAAGTGGTTTGTCACCTTTCCATTTGTCTTGCTCTCACCAGACTTTGCTTCATCTAAAACAAATATTATTACCTTTTTCTTTTAAAAATCTTGCTGACTTTTTGTTGCCAGGGGATGAATTCAAGTTCTTGGTGGGTCGTTCTGGCCTCTTCACAGTCTTATTGCAATTTGTATCATGTCTCATGACTCTCTTACCCTCATGTCTCCTATGACCCTTAACGTGTCCTCTATATATTCTTTTGTCCTGGTGTGTTCTTCCTTTTCTCTTGATCCAAAATACTCTTAACTCTTCTCTATTTTAAGCCTCTACTCATCCTTCCAGACTTCCCACATGTTCCCTCTCTCGTAGTGATTCTCTTCAACCTGTAGGAATCTTTGTTTTATCATCAAAATTTTTCATACTCCTAGATTCTGACATTGTCCTGTTAATTGCTTACGTGTTTATCTCCTCTGATGTGAGCTGCTTGATACCAGGACCCAGGTCTCCTTTGCCTTTTTATAGTCCTGCCTGTGGTGGTAGATGCCTAGTAGAAGGTGAGGGGTAAAAAGTTGTATTTTAACTTGACGTTAGCCTTACAGAACATCACTGTGTCGTGTAGCCTTTGTTCTCTAAAGAAATATAATATCCTCATTCTAGCCATAGCTTTTAATAGTTCTTTTATAACAGTCTGAGGCTGACTATATTTTATTCTGTAATTTAGTAGCTAATTAAAGAGACATCTGCTATGTAGTCGGAGATTATAAAATTTGGTGAACAGTGGTGAGGTTTCTATCAGAAAATTGATGTTTTTACCCCATCATTGTACTTAGAAGAAACACTCCTTGCTTACTCTTCCTGACATACCAGGAAACCCCCAGTGTAATGGACTATAGCAACCAAGGACAAAGTCTGTTAAGCATCCGACTCATGGTTTCGGCTCATGATCTCAGGGTCCTGGGAATGAGCCCCACACAGGGTGGAGTCTGCTTTGTCCCTCTCCTTCTGCTCCTCCCCTGCCCACCACCCCCACACCCCCCAGAATAAATTTAAAAAAAATTCTTCCCCCCAATTTTAATCTAATCTTTAAAAAAGATTAGACAATGATACATTTAATCTAATACTGTGACAGTGTTGATATTACAGCTTCAAATTTGTTTATCGTGATTTCGTTTATTGTGAAATTTATTCAGTATTTTTATCTTAGTAAAACAACCATCTAAGATGAGTCTCTCGAGTTCTTGAATGAAACTCTTGCAGGCTCACTTCAAAGAAACTAGCATCCATGCATTGTTACATAAAAGGATACTAACATGTCTCATCATCAGTCAGACAGTAAGTTACATAAAAACGTAGCAGCACAGATGTGAAGGGATTTTGCTAAAAGAGTTAATCTACCACTAAAATGAGAGAACTGGCCTTCTCATTCTCATATTGGAAGCCATAATAAAATTAGTGGACCTTGATTTTTAGCCACAACTTCATTTTCATTTTAGGGGGAAGATTGGGGAAGGAAGGCCATCACTGATTGAAATTGCAGCTTGCAAGCCACAATCCAGTACCTTAGGTCTCTTCCCCCCTGAAAGGAGGTGGATCAATCCTTGATTAGTGATCCAGGCACACTCTAGCTTATCTGTTAATCTTTTAGATTGCCAGTGACTAGAAAAGAAGATAAGAAAAAAGGCTTTAACCAATCACCTGCTCATTTAGACTTCATTTGGTTTAGGCCCAGCATTTTTACAGCTCCGAAATAGCCAGTATTTTTTTTTTTTTTTGACAATATTAAGTACATTTATTTAATTAAAAAATTTTTTTTCTCCTCATATGATCTGTTTCTTCTAAAAGTTTTGCCTTCTCCTTACATGTATGCCTGTTGTAATTTGTTCTATTTCACAAGCACGGCATGAAACAGACTTGAAACCTGGATGGGTAGGCCTTTTTGACTGCAGTCTTCAGTGTGTAGTCATCTGAATGAATCATCAATGTCAGGTCTATTTCTGGGGTCTGTCAGGGTCCCTAGGGAAGGTTCTTCCAGTACCCCAAATGGGAGGCTTTAGCTGATGACCTAGGGGTCTCGAGGCTGAAGATAACTGGGTTTGTTGGTATTTGGCACGTAGATATTTACTTGAGCTCCCTGTCTTCAGTGTGTTATCTCGTCTTCCACTATAGCATCCACCAGTCAGCATTTCTGTTTCACCCTGTCCTGAGAAGGACAGCTGTTCCATGGGGAAGGTGGAAGACAGAGCTGGTGAAGGGAAGGAAAGAGAGGGTCTCGGTTTTCCTTAATCCTTCAACCAGCCCTCTTGTCTTTGACTCCACCTTTACCTACACTTTCAGAGCACTGAAGTTCTGCAAATCCACAAGAATTGCAAAGCATTGACGGGATTATCTTTCCTCCACCCTGTGTGGCAAGCTCACCCACTTTCCACCTGTTGAGACTCAAATGTCATCTCCTCTATGGTCCTTCTGTCTAAAATCTCACCCTGCATTCCAGCCTCCTGTCCTGAAGTCTGTCTAAGAGAATAGACATTTTAGTTGGTTCTCTCATTAGACTTTTAGCTTCATGAAGACAGGGATTATTTTCCATTTTGCTCGTGGTTGTGTCTCTACAGCCTAGAACTGTGCCTGGCATACAGTACACTCAGTAAATAATTCAGGTGAATGAGTGAGTGACTGTGGAGAATAGACGCCCAACTTTCCCCCTGCCTACTTAGGACTCACTCTTGTTGGCTGAAATGTCTTGGTTGGGCTTTACTATCTCTCGCATTCTCTCTACCCTTTGGTTTTAATTTTTAAGTCTTCTAAAAATTCTTTTACTGTTGTCTTGGTCAGGTTTTAGGAGAGAGTGGAGTCTCTGTGTGTGTTAAGCCTGCTCTCTTTAATTGCAAATTACTGAGGTATTTCCACATCATTGTTAATACTACCAGAATCCTTTCAGTAAATGCTCTTGCTTTCCCTGCAGGCTACATGCTGCTCTTGGTACATATGTGCTACTTAAGGAATCAAATTAGAACATAAAGATTGGGAACCTTAGAATATTCGATCTTTAGATTTTTTTTCTTTTTTACTTTTTTTTTTTTAAAGATTTATTTATTGATTTATTTATTTGGGCGGGGGCATAGAGAGAGGGAGAGAGAATCCCAAGCAGACTCCCCGCTGAGTGTGGAGCCCACTGAAGGGCTCTGTTGTGCAACCCCGAGGTGCATGACCTGGGCTGAACTCAAGAGTTGGAGGCGCAACCGACTGAACCACCCAGGCGCCCCTCATTGTTCGTTTTTTATATTATTATGAAATAATGACATTATAAAAAGTGGAAATAGTTCTAAATTTCATATAACAAGAGTAAGGACTCTTACTTGCATTCTGTATCAAGATAAACACTGTCCACAGTTTGTAGTCCATCATTTTCCATGTCTGTTAGCCATCTCTGTAGCATCTGCCACCTTTTTTAAAATTTTTTTTAATTTTTAACCTTTTTTGCCACCTTTTTTTAAAAGCACAAATGGGAGGTTTTATATGTGTGTGTTTGTGTGTGTCTATTTCTGTGCTTACATATTTTGAACAAAGTAAATTGGAGATTATTCTGCATTAGCCTGTATAAATTTGCCTCATTTTTTTTAATAGTTCAGTATTGTTTTATTAATTTTTTAAAAAGATTTTATTTATTTATTTGACAGAGCGAGAGAGACCACAAGTAGGCAAGAGAGAGAGGGAGAAGCAGGTTCCCTGCAGAGCAGAGAGCCCGATGTGGGGCTCGATACCAGGACCCTGAGATCATGACCTGAACCAAAGGCAGAGGATTAAGCCACTGAGCCACCCAGGCATCCCTGTTCAATATTATTTTGATAAAAGAATGTAACGTAATTTTTTTTACTAGTCTCTATTGATAGTCAGTTTGGGAATTACCTTAATTTAGGGCTACTTTAAAAAAACATGGTAAAAATATGGTAAACATTCTTGCACAAAAGGCTTTGCATACGTGCATGAAGATAGAAAATAATTTCTATTCTTTTTTGTTGTCATAATGGGTTGCTTATGCTATAAAGATTTTTCAAGGATGTATCTTTTTAAAATGTCTTATTGGAAGACACCCCAACTGCTTCCGCAATGATGAGTGTGTCCTCAATCACCCTATGCTTAAATTGAGAGGTTAGTACAGAGTTCTTGGCTACTAATTTCTATTTAGTACAGTACACTTGTTTTATGTTTTTGTACTTATGGTAACTTAAGTGTCCTTTTGCATTCAAAAATCATTTCTGAGTTCTTCTTATGTGAAAAATAGTCTACTTCCATTTCTTGGTTTAGGGAAAGCTCAGGGAAGATGTCAAATCTTTGAGGAAGCATGAGCTTGTTGAGAAATAAAATATGTTAATATGAAACAACATTTTGTTTCTGAAAAGCTCTCCACTGTGCTTGGCCATTACTCTAGTGTATAAACATGTTATTTGAGTAATAAACCACTTAGGTCAGCAGTCCTCAAGATATCACTGAAGACCTTTAGACAGAGTGTTAAAGGGGATTAAATGAGTGCGAAGAAGCCACTTACTGTCTCCCCCAACCTCTCCTCTTAAATAGTTCATATGAGGATAGTAGAGGCCCTTTAGCTCACTATTTTTCAAACTTCTAGATACTTTTAGACATGGTGTTCTATGGAACTGCGGTAGGACTTTGTGTTTTACTGAAACTTTAGAGCTAATTGGTATCATCTATATGGTTGTGCAGAATCATCGTGTTGGAGATAAATGATGTATAGATTGGTTTTTGAAATACAGAACTTGTTCTGCAAGATAATCACCCAAGTGCGCTTAGCCTGTGAAGGCCCAAGTACCAAGGACACGCCAAAAACCTATCCTTATTAAGAAGGTAAAGTGCCCCAGAATTCAGGCACTTTACTGATTTCATTTAAATTAGTTAGAAACAGGTTGTACTGATAGCCAGACTGGGAGTTTTTACAATTTCACTGGCAAATATACTTGCGGATGTGTTTCCATCAAGATTAGCTCCGAATGCCAGAAAGTGATAGGACTCTACCAGATAAAGAAACTTCAAAATATACATATTCTAAATTCTCATTTCTTTCAAAGAAGGATGATGTTTGTTTTTCTTTGATACATGTTTTATGTATTTAAAATTCAATAAAAAAGCCTAACATAGAGAAGTTTAGATATTCATCCTAAAAATCTCAATAAAACAGCCATCGTGTATTTGAATATAATCCTCGCTGTCTCCTGTATTCAGTAAGGAAGTTAGGTAAGGATATGTGGGGTTTCCAGCAAGGCAAGTAGGTAGGAAGACGCACAGAAGGGAGCACACTGTCTATGCTATCTTAATTTAAACTCATTATGTTATAGATTTTGTTTGAATTAAACAGAACAAAAAGAAACAAACTAGAATGATTTAACTTCTGAATTTCAGGTAACATTTTCTTTTATAGAAAGAACAGTTCTTGAGAGATCTTTAAAGCTGGGGCACCTGGGTGGCTCAGTTGGTTAAGCGTGTGCCTTCGGCTCAGGTCATGATCCTGGGGTCCTGGGATCGAGTCCCGCATTGGGCTCCCTGTTCGTTGGGAGCCTGCTTCTCCTTCTCCCTCTGCCGCTGTCCCTGCTCATGCTCGCTATCTCTCTGTAAAATAAATAAATAAAATCTTTTTAAAAAAAATCTTTGAAGCTAAATGTAAAGAAATAAACAGATGTGTACATGGAGGTTTAGTGACAACTAGATTTGAAAATGAGGAAATTAAATCACTTCATAATTCATGATTTTGTTTAGTTACATTGTTTTTTTCTCATATTTTAAAACACGTCTGTTCTGTAACCATAACTTTCATGGCTCTACCCTACATTGTTCTAAAATTAAATGAATTTGCTGGATTGCCACCAAGCATGGGAAACTCAAGAACAACCCTCAAGTTTAAGAATGAGAGGAAGTAATTTACGTTCTTTGTTCAAAATACAGAAAATAAATGTAAACTAATTGTTCAACCACAAAACAACCTGTTATTATGTTTTTATTACTAAGGCGTGCTAAATATGTTTCTAGAGTTTTAAATGTATTTATATGTGTAATACCATCATATATGCATTTTATCCTTTTATAAGATAATTAAATCTGTTATTCTCTAATTTAATTAATACATTGAGAACATTTTCCCAATCTACCAATTTAGTTCTACCTGTCACTACTCTAATGTGTAGCTATATCAAGATTTTTTGACTCAAATTCCCCATTGTTGTACTTTGATGTTGTTTCTTATTTTTAACTGCTTAGTTAATGTTCCTTTATGTGCTTTTTATAAATGTAGAACACATCCCCCCCCCCGCTCACCCTGGGACATATTCTGTCTTTGGATCAAAGAGGAAATTAAATCAGAAATGATGTTTTTATTAGGATTCTCCAGAGAAACAGAACCAATAGGGTGCGCATGTGTGTGTGTGTGTGTGTGTGTGTGTGTGTGTGTATAAAAAGATACTTATTGGAAGGCATTGGCTCACATGATCCTAGAGGCTGAGAAGTCCCCAGGTCTGCAGTGGGCAGGTGGGGAACCCAGGAGAGCAGGTGGTGTGAGCTCCAGCCTGAAAGCTGGTACAAGAAGAGCTCCTGTTTCAGTTCGATATGGGAAAAGTGGTAGGGCTGGGCTAGCCTGATGCTCCAGCTCAGTGTAGTCAGGCAGGAGGAGTCCATCTTACTCCAGGAAGGGTCGCAATTTTGGCTCACCCCGGGCTTTCAGCCTGTTGGCTGAAGTCCACCCACATAAGGGAGTCTCAGTCTACTTGCTTGACTCAGTTCTCCAATTCAAATGTTAATCTCATCCCAAAACATCCTCACAGGCAAACCCAGAAAATGCTATCACAGGGTGCCCTGTAACATAAAATTAACCATCACAGTATCCAGTGTCCGTCAAAATTTCTGTCTAGGATTTACTTTGTTCCCTCTTCCTCTCAATCCATCGCAACATAGTATCACAGCCCATTCCTTCACTCCTTTGTTTTCTACTGGGTGGAGGCCCCTTTATGTCCCAATGTCATCCTTCCTTCCTTCCTTCCTTCCTTCCTTCCTTCCTTCCTTCTATCCATCCTTCCATCCTTCCGGGGGGCGGGGAGAAAATCTTGACGTGAGGCTGGAGCTCATGACCCTGAGATCATGACCTGAGCCAAAATCAAGAGTGGGATGCATAACTGACTGAGCCACCCAGGTGCCCGCCGTGACACTCTGTCTGTACTAACTTTAGACACTGATCTGGACTGACCTCTTTTGAGTCATTTCTTCATACAAGCAAAGAAGAGTGCGCATGCAGATGAGAGGGTAGAGTTCACTATCAGTTACGTCCCCCAGGCCCACTGTTGAAAGGTAAAGGGTCTAAGCTTTCCACAGTGAGTCCTCTGAGCCCTCTTTGGGTCACAGATGTTGCTTGCTCATAGTAGGAGCATAGTGTTTTTTCCGCGAATAAATGAACAGAACAAATGGAAAGTTAAAAAAAAAAAATTCCAGTACTGTTGTGTGCTGAAGGAAGACACAACACTAAATTGGAAGATTAAATTAATAGGAAGCAACCATACTGAAAGGTCACCTCATGAAAGTATCATGTTTCACTGTCAGTACTTTGCTCTTTATGTAGTTCTCTTTTCCCTTTGCTTCTGTGATACGCAATTTCAAATGGTACAAAATTCTGTGTAGTAACAACTTTCCATCCTGAGTCCCCAACCCTCCCGTTATTCTAACTGTCCAATTTCTTTCCCCATGTGCAAACACATATTTCTTTCTTTTTTTTTTTAAAGGTAGTCTGTGTATTTAGTAGAGCGCGCGCGCGCGTGTGTGTGTGAGAGAGAGAAAGAAAGAGAGAGGGAGTCTTACCTTCGTTTAAAATAAATCTAATTACAAATGAAAACAAAAACAAAACCAACTCAGGAATCTGCTTTTCATATATAAGATTTCTAATATTTTGTATTCATACTTTTTTTTTTTTTTTAAACCATAGGAGAAGCCATTGTCTAGATCTCTTCAAAGAGGTGAAGATCTTCAGTTTGACCAGGTATGCCAATTTTGGAGGGATATTTTTTCTCCAAAGGAAAATGTTTATTCTAACAGTCTGGTCCAAATAAATCCAATATTAAGAAATTGCTTTATTTTGTATAGTGAACCTTTATATCATTACACATTAGATTCAGTCTGAAATTGGTAGTTTGTTTTTTAACAAATGGAAGGAGTTATGAACTATGACCTTTATAGCTCATGGAATGATCTGTGAACTTGATTGGTTTCTGTTATTTATTTATTTACTATTTTAAGATTTTATTTATTTATTTGATACAGAGAGAGAGAGATAGAGAGGGAGTGTGTAAGCAGTGGGAGTAGGAGAGGGAGAGGGAGAAGGAAGTCCCGTTCTGAACAGGCAGCCTGGTGTAGGATTTGATCCCAGAACCCTGGGATTATGACCTGAGCTGAAGGCAGATGCTTAATTGACTGAGCCACCCAGGCACCGCAGTTTCTGTCATTTAGCATCTGAAAACTTTTTACTTTTCATTGGTAATCTCTTTACTGTGTCCTTTGAAATCTTCTTAAAATGTTTCCAGTTACATACCTCAATCTTGTGTACCAATTCATAAAATTTTTACATAATAATATTTTATCTTTTTTTTTTAAGAGAGGGAGAGAAAAGGGTGGGTAAGGGGCAGAGGGAGAGAGAATCTTTTCTTTTTTTTTTAAAGATTTTATTTATTTTATTAGACAGAGATTACAAGTAGGCAGAGAGGCAGGCAGAGAGAGAGAGAGGAGGAAGCAGGCTCTCTGCTGAGCAGAGAGCCCGATGCGGGACTTGATCCCAGGACCCTGAGATCATGACCTGAGCCGAAGGCAGCAGCTTAACTCACTGAGCCACCCAGGCGCCCGAGAGAGAGAATCTTAAGCAGGCTCCATGCCCAGTGTGGAGCCCGATATGGAGCTCTGTGTCACAGCCCTGAGATCATGACCTGAGCCAAAATCAAGAGTCAGACACTTAACCTACTGAGCCACCCAGGCACCCCATAATATTTTACCTTTTAATGTTTTGGTTTTGTCTCTTTGGGGCTATCAGAACCTTAAAATAGAACATTAATATTTAAAATTGAATGCAGTATTCCTAGGATGTTAATTCTTTCCTCTTGCTGAGATTAAATGTTTGATCAAGTGTTATTTTTGTCATAATTATATTCATTCAGGAATTATTTTATTATATATTGTTTGCAAAAACCAATAGCCCAGATTAGCTGTTTGTTTCTAGTATTCCTGTACTACTTTTCTCATAATTATGTATCTAGGAAACAGAAATTTATGTTCATGTTCATCTCATCGACTAGATAAAGATGACTGGCTACAATTACCTGGTAGAGACTTAATAGCATATTGTGTTTCTGGACTCTAGCCCGGTTCTGAACAGAGTTACCAAGAGCAGGGCTCCAGCACCTGTATTTTACAATAGATCCCTGGGGGATTCTGAAGGATACGCCACTTAGTGACCTAAGAAGAAATCATAGAGAGGAAGCCTAGTTTCTGTTAAAGTAACATTATGATCACTTTATGTTATGCTCACCAAATCTCAGTGTTACTACAAAAGGTTCTAATTATTACAATAATTAATTTTATTTATCTGTTACTAATATACTATTTTAAAGATATTTAGATTATTTAGATCTTAAATTTGAAATTCTATTAAAGTATTTTAAGGACTATTTCCATTTTTTAATGTAAACTATTAATAAAACTTTAAATGGTTATGCCCCATAGTTCAGTTTTGTTCCCCCCCAACAATAAAAAGCCAAGTGTGGGAGAAACTGTTTTAATATATACTTAAAATAGTAGATGGTATTTTATTGTTCCTTCTTTAGATATTCAAAGGATTTGCTTTGAGTTATCTTTATTGTTTATAAAATACAAATACGAAAAATTAGTTAAATTAAATTAGAACCTTGTTTTTACTTTAATTTTCTATATTAGAAACCATTACCTGTCAAATTATGGTTAATTATAAATAAAAGTATGACTAGAGGAAGGCAGAGATAATGAAAAAGAGAAGAAGAGCTTATACAATCAAATAAACTGTTTTATTCTTTTCTATTTCCTTGGATGAAGTACATTTTGAAGTTAGATGAATTAGGAAAATTAAAGGTTTAATTCCTGGAGGTACCTATCTATCTTCTTTAACTGACACTTTCTGTAATCCTGGACCTGAACAAGACTTGAATATTCCTGCAGCCCATCATTTTTTTAGTTAAGAAAAACAAAATAAAGAATGTTTGACTGTATACTTTGAAGTATTAATTTTATGGGCAATGAGTTGCATCAGATATGGAAATTCCTATGCAGAGCGATTTTTTGCTTGAGATACTTCAGATGAAAAGTGACCTTAAGGACTGCTTGCTAATGATAGCTGGTGTGCTTCTTACTGCCACTGCAGGGACGCTGGGTTCATTCGTAAAATGAATCTGGCATTCACCTAGAATTCGGATGGTTTCCGGGATGCCTCGAATTGAACATTTGTTCATCCCAACTACGTTTATCTTTATGCTATCCTCTTACATATCCTAAGCTTTAAAAGCTTGTTACAGCGCGTTTCCAATACGTTCATGTGTGGGTGTCACAAATTAATAATGCAGTTATAATTCTCCATTCTGTGGTAGAGTGACACAAAGTTTACTCTCATACACTTCTCACATAACACAGTCTTCTCCGTTCCTCATCTCTTCATTCATTCTAGCGGCACTATTTCCAACCTTTTGTTCGCATGAGCATGGAGGAGGAACTGGCCTGGGGAAGGAGGCAGGTGTGGTTTTCTCATGTTACACGTACTACTTCCCTCACAGGTATCCTTCTGTATATCCAGAGATGTTACTAAGGGTCATGTTTTTACACATGTGAGTACTATATAGAGGCAGGAAAAAGGTGGACAGCTTAGCCCACTTTGTTACTTGGATAAACCTCTTTTAAAACACATTTATTGGAGCGCCTGGGTGGCTTGGTGGGTTAAAGCCTTTGCCTTCTGCTCAGGTAATGATCTCAGAATCCTGGGATCGAGCCCCGCATCGGGCTCTCTGCTCACCAAGGAGCCTGCTTCCCCCCCACCCTCTTTCTGCTGCCCTCTCTGCCTTACTTGTGATCTCTGTCAAACAAATAAACAAAATCTTTAAAAATTTTTTTAATTACTCTGTTCATCTTAGAAATATCGGTCATTTCCAAATGATGGCTAATAGAGTTAGGAGTATGACACCTTGATGTGCTTTAACTTCTGGTGACATCTTGTGTTTTCAGTTGATAAGCTCTATGAGCTCAGTAGCAGAGCACTGTCTCCCTTCCTTACTCCGCACCTTGTTTGACTGGTACAGACGCCAGAATGGAACTGAAGACGAATCCTATGAGTACAGGCCTCGATCCAGCACAAAGTCTAAGGGGTAAGGGGCTCATTTTCCACTCTTCTACCTAGAATTGAAACGCTTTCAATGAAGGGGGCGTTAGTGTTCTCAACCAAAGACTGATTGTTTGATTTCTGAACAAAAACATGGACTACTTTTGTTATGAACATGATAGTGAAAGCAAAGCATAGTCCATACTTAAGTGTAAATCAGGGCAAGGTACCAGTTAAGGTCGATGGAACTCCATGGTACCGATCACTGGGATAGTCAAATGAATTTCAGGAGCGCCATTTCAGTAGTTCAGTGAGGACCTTTAATGGTTCTAGAAGAAGTTAAAATATTCAGAAAAGGTCCAGTTCATATGGCTTGTGATGGGAAGCAATTGTTGTGATTCAGGAGGACTGCCACACCCTGTATTATGATACCGCGAGACTCCCTGTTGCTCAAGTCCCCGAATTTCTCTTCCCTCCTTCAAATTTGCCAGGGAGGTGTTGGCTTTGCATAAAACATCCATCTGGGTTCAAGAGATGATCCATAGTTTGGAATTGGGTTTTAGTTGATGCCACCTGTGATTTTTCACATTAGATGCGCAGAAAGTTTCCCAGTACTGTATTTTCATCAGAAAAGTTACTATTTTTGTTTCAGTTCTTAATTTAAAAAAAAAAATACTAATCAAATATGGAGTAATGTTAGATTTTCTAAATAAAATTTGAAGTATTTTCCTTAACTGATTCCTTTAGAATGGGTTTAATTTCTGACAGATGCAGTAGCGACGTGTTTATCAATACTGTACAAAATACCCAACACGAGAAAGAAAACGAGAGCGTACAGACGTTGGGTAATTTAAAAACTACTTGAACTGTCAGTTGCTGTAGGACACCGTACATACGAGGAGCTCAGTAAATAACCAAACTGTTAACCAATAGCTATTTTAAAATGTATGGTCTTAAATGCAATCCTAATTTGGGATTCTTGTTGCAGGGATGAACAGCAACGTGAAAGAGACTATCTTCTTGAAAGGAGAGACTTAGCAGTAGATTTCATTTTTTGTTTAGTTTTAGTTGAAGTTCTAAAGCAGGTAAGAAGCTTTCTTTCTGCAGAGTTTGTGTTCCTTATTCTTATTTTGCCTTCACGTTTCCTTTACCTTAACTAGGGTGTTACGTCTAAAATTCTGGCCCACGTTAAGTAGATTTCTACAATATAATTACACATCTTTCCGTTGCCCGGGGCTTTCGTGGCCCATACCTATCACTTCCTATTCTTTTTACCTTTGCAAAATGCCATTTAAGATAGAAGATCTTGTTAGCAAAATTGAGATGAATAGAAATGGGGTTACATACAGGCTTTTGGCTGTGAATACAGTCTACCTGTCATCCATCAACTTCAGTCCAGTTTCAAAGAATTTCTCTTCCAAAGTGATCAAGCCTGTGTTCCAATGTGTAATCATCATACAGTTACAGTTAAGGGATAGGGACGTGTTGACCTGGGGAACACCAAATTGTCATGTGCAGTGCTTTTTGGACAAGTGAAAACCCCTCAGGATAATAAATGTTTCATGTCTATTCAGTGTCTGTTAGGATGCTGATATTGTGTTCACGCTGTGCTTGTGAATGTGACATCTGATGTCCGGTATCCTGTGTATTTGTACTACTCAAAGTCAGTACAGGTATACCTTTAAATACATCTAAGTCCTTGTACTGATTTTGAAAGTGGGGTTTTTTTTTTTTTTTTTTTGGTCAGTTTTTGTCTTTTTATTTACTAAAATCAACTACTTTGTTCAAATGTGTGAAAGTATTTTTTGTTTGTTTGTAGTCTTTAAAAAGCTCTATATCACTCAACGTCAAGCCATATATTTCCAGCCATGTACCTTGTAATGTTTGGAAAGGTTAGGAAACCTAAAAGAAAAAAAAAAATCACATTTTGCATATGACCTATTTGGAAAAGGATTTTGTTGTTGTTATACAAAATGAAATAGAATATATACTATGAAAGCAAACAGTAAATGTTAGATATAGAAGTTAATCAACAGCCAATTTTTTTTGATGGAAGCAATATAAAATTATTTGAGTTACTGTTTTTTTACACTTTGCCTTTGTTTTTATAATGTATGTGAAAAATCATTGAAATCTGAATAACTGAAATTCACAAATAAAAATTTGAAATATGAAAAGCAGATAAGTACATTAATCAGGGGTGAAAACCATTTTAATTAATTTGTACGTTTCTTAAAGTTCTTTCTGTAGGTGTAGGAAAGAAATTTGCTGTGGGAGTTGTGCTAATAAACCAGGTTTGCTTTCTGTGATCTCAGTTTCGCTGGGATCCTAAGAGCCTGAGGCCAGCGTAATTTGGGGTAGAAGAGCTTAGGACCAGAGCGGCCATTGACCATGACTGGACTTTGCCTAGGACTCATTGTGGTTGACCTCTAGCATCTCCTGTGTGCTGATGTAGGTCATGTGAGTGATTGGGTAACCAACATTTTGCATTGCCTAGTTAAATAATCCAGGGTTTCTTCTTTGAGCAGGAGAAATTGTAAATTCCCCTAGACATTCAGGCCCATCTCTGATCTGGCTCCATGGTACCTTTTCTCCTTTGTTTCCCGAGGCATTCATTCGCTTGCCAATCAGCGTCTCCTCTGAAAGTTGCCCTTCATAGCAGGTTCAGAGCTTCTATGCACAGATAACCCTATGTAAGTTTTCTCTCTCCTGTTCCCCCTGCTCTCACCCGCCCTCTCCCCTTCCCCATTCTCTTGGTCTTCATCCTCCTTCCTTCCTCCTCCTCTTGAAAAATAATGCAGATAGGGGCACCTGGATGGCTCAGTGGGTTGGGCCGCTGCCTTTGGCTCAGGTCATGATCTCAGGGTCCTGGGATCGAGTCCCACATCGGGCTCTCTGCTCAGCAGGGAGCCTGCTTCCTCCTCTCTCTCTGCCTGCCTCTCTGCCTACTTGTGATCTCTCTCTGTCAAATAAATAAATAAAATCTTTAAAAAAAAAAATACTCTTAAAAAAAAAGATTAAAAAAAAAAATAATGCAGATAGCTCTTCTGGTGGAGAAGACCATAGGATTCATAAACTTTCATTGGGCCCATTTTTTAAAGTCCATTCCACAAAGTCCCTTCAGATCCGTGGTGTGCATGGACTCAAAGTGTGGGGAAAAAAGAAATAGCTCCTTTTTTTTTTTTTTTAAAGATTTTATTTATTTATTTGTCAGAGATTTCGAGAGAGAGCAAACACAAGCAGGGATGTAGCAGGCAAACAAGATAATAGGCTCCCTGCTGAGCAGGGAGCCCAATGTGGGACTGGATCCCCAGGACCCTGGGATCATGACCTGAGTCAAAGGCAGCCACCCAGGTGTTCCTACAACAGCTTTAATAGCTAATCTCTGTTTTTTGGTTCTGCCACCATATTGTTCCAATCTATAGCAGCCTTTCTACTGTTTTCTCTCTTTTACCATTATCCTCATACTTTCACTCAGATGCACCCATGAAAGAATAAAATCTGTCACAAAGAACAGTGAGATACTTTATTTATTAAAAATCATGCATAGGTTTTTTTTTCTTTTCCCCAGTAAAAGGGAAGTCTTTTTAAGCTTCTTCAAAACTAATAAAACCAGAGAAAATGAAGTAAAAATCAATAGAACTTTCTGAAGTATCATGATGAACTAACCCAATTTTCTACCGTGTCAAAGTGATGTAGGGTTTAATAGATCTGGAGACTAATCAGTGTCATATATCTTTAATAGGACTTTTACTTTTGCCCCCTTAAGAGACACATATTAAAACGTGACTCAGTTTTATTTTGATGAGACAGAGGGTCGCAGGAGACTGAAGTATTGATACTTGGTTGGGCCAGTCATAAAGAGGAGTAAATATTCTTTACGGGTTAGTCCTTGACATCCTATATTATACATTTTTTGTTTCTTGAATAATCTGTTGTGTCTTCATGCGTGTTTAGAACTCTTCATGATGCGTAAAGGCTCTATATCCTTTGTATCAGCTGGTCATTGTAATAAAACTAGGAAACAGCCAGGACAAGTGTTTTCATTCCAGCTGTCATTTTTTTGCTGCGTAACTTGGATGAGTTATTATTCACTGCCTTTTTCCCTCTCTGTAAAAGAGGGATGATAATATCATTTTTGTAGAAGCGTGAACATTAAAAACAGTAATGCCTGGGACATGGAAAGGGCTCTGTCAGTATATCTGTTATCTTCATTTTGCAGATGAAGAAACATCTTGTTCTTAATTTAGTGACTTGCTGATGATTATAAAGTTAGTTCACTTTTTTATTCCAAGTTTTCTGCCATTAATAATAAGAATATTGGTAAAATCAGTGATACAAAATTAGGTGAAATAGGCAGCATCTAGGAAAATTAAAGTTTTAATCATAAATTAGAGAAAGAATTGAGTTAGTGTAAATATGATGAAATGAGTATGATTCACTATGGGAACAAAATTAATTCAAGATGATAGAGGACCTAATTTTATTTTTTCAAGAAAGTCAAACATAATCTTGGGCTCATGGCCAACTACAAATTTTAACATGTCAATACCAAAGGCTTTCAAATTCATAGTAAAAGCATGTCTAAACGGCAACATCAACATTTAGAAAGTTTGAAGCAATTTTCTTTCCATATGAAATTTTAGTCAGACATTTACTCATTGAAATAAACAAGATTGGGAAACTTGGTTTGTAAACCATCTCCAGCTCTCGGCTTAGTTTTATTCGTGCTGTTGCAAAGTATTAGAAGGTAGAATACATCCTTACTATGTTCAGATTTCACATGTGCATTTTTGATGTGGATGAGTTCCCTGAAGGCTGTGCGGTTATTTGTGATTTTTCTGAGGTTAAATGCATTCCTTCCCCTTGGCACTGAAAGCTGGTCATTTAGGGAATGAATGAGCCTCATTGACTCTGCAGTGTCCCTATCATAACCTGATTTTGTTGTTTTTCACTTTCATGATGTGATAAAAGCATTAAGGTTTGGGAGGTGGTGCTGGGAAGGGCCTTGGAATAAAACTCGGGTAATCTTTTTTTTTTTTTTTTTAAGTTTTTTAAAGTTTTGTAACCAATCTTTGTATGCAACGTGGGGGCTGGAATGCATGACCCTGAGGTCCAGAGTCCCATGCTTCCTCTGATGAGCCAGCCAGGCGCCCCTGGGTGTTAAGATTCTGCCAGATATATATCCTAATGGAATGTTGAAGAAGAATTAGTGCTGCTTTTGAAATCACAAATGACAAGGCCTAAAGAAGTCTTGACAGTATAGGTGGGAGTATTACTCCATGCAAGTAGACTTCTTCCTCTGTAAGCGGAAAAGAGGTTCTGCCTCCTGCACCCCACTGCTGTTGCCTTTTTTTTTTTTTGAAATTCAATTTGAGGGGCGCCTGCATGGCTCAGTGGGTTAAGCCGCTGCCTTCGGCTCAGGTCATGATCTCAGGGTCCTGGGATCGAGTCCCGCATCAGGCTCTCTGCTCAGCAGGGAGCCTGCTTCCCTATCTCTCTCTCTCTCTGGCTGCCTCTCCATCTACTTGTGATTTCTCTCTGTCAAATTAATAAATAAAATCTTAAAAAAAAAAACAATTTGAGAATGTTTTTATTATTATTACTGTTATTATTATTCTTGAAAATAAGGGAAGAAATAGGGATTTTGAGAATGTCTATGCTTCCTGATCTTGTTCGTTCTTAAAATTAGGTAAAACCTATTTCTTCTTTCACTTCTATTTCTGGCTACAATATGATAAAATTGAAAGCTTTGATCTCTTTTGCCTTTATCAAATGCATTTTTATATGGCAGAAACTGGGCGTGCAGTATTTTCTAGAGAAGTACACATCAGCTTCTGAACTTTAGTTCCCTTATCTGTAAAATAGGGAACCAGTATCTACCTTGTAAGACTAAGTGTTACAAGTAATATTTATAAAAATGCCTATCTAATGCCTGACACACAGACACACACCAGGTGTTGATGGTGGCCACAGGAGGGAAATAACTTAGAGTGTACAGCATGACTCAGCAGTGTCCCTAGCTGTCATTGTTAGACATCAGACATCACTGGACCAAATAAGACAGTTTAGGAGAAATTGCAGGTTTAAGTTAACCTGTATTTCATATCTCTGGCCTCGAGCACACTGAACATCCCTGTGAGGAAATCCATATGGTAAAACCACAGCACAGAGCAGTACATGGAGTATAAAAATTAAATCACATAAAATGCAGTGTTGCATTATTGCAAGGTTAATGAGATGTCTGGGGCCCAGCCTGTATGATTAGCGCCATGAATTGTGGAATAGGTTCTAGAAGTCAAAATGCTTGATCCAGGTACAGCCTCTTCCTGACTGGTTTTGTTATCCACTGGTGGTAGGTGTCTGCTCCGTTTTAACCGTCAGTGGGTAGCCCCAGGGCTGACCCAGTGCTCGGGACAGCAGCCTGGGTGATAGTAAGTAACTGTTTCTGTTACCTTAGGGCCTATTTATGGGCCCAGTTGAGGGGAGATCAGGCTGGGAGACGACATCTGCCTTCTTGCTTCTTGAATGGGCCCTGCTTTCCTTTTCCCTACCAGGCTTTCCCTTCAGTATCTCCATCCTTATATTCTAGCCCCTTTGTGTGGCCTGCGTTCTCAGGAGGTAAGAGTTTTTGCCTAGTCCCTTTTAGAAAAAGAAAAAGGGGAGAGGACAAGAATCAATGTCCAATTGTATTATGCTCGATTTTTCATTCTCTCAGGACCAGTGATTATAGGGTTCCAGTCTGTTGTCTATGTTTTATAGGTGGGAAAGTGGAAACTTGCTCAAGGTTATATAACTAGTCAAAAGTCTTGATTAAACTAAGCCAAAATCCATAGCCTTTCTATACTTTTATCATGGTAGTAAAGAAAATGTTTTTATTTATTATATAAACATTTGATTATAGTTTATTTACAATAAATTTATCAGCTTGGTGTGTATAAAAGGAACACTTGGGGAATACTATTTTGGGTTTCTTCTTAATATAAGAGAATAGTATCATCCTAAAAAGAGGTATTCGGGGTACCGAGTAAAAGATTGTAATGCATCTACTTGATTGATCAGATACTATTCTGAAATTCCTATATCAACAAACATGATTGTTACAATTCTATAAGGAAGTGTCTGCCTATGAAAGATTGAAAAGCTTTTTAAAAATTTTTTTTTAAGATTTTATTTATTTGTCAGAAAGAGAGAGAGCACACAAGCAGGGAGAGAGGCAGGCAGAGGGAGAAGCAGGTTCTCCAAAGAGCAGGGAGCCCAGTGTGGGACTTGATCCCAGAACCCTGGGGTCATGACCTGAGCTGAAAGCAGACACTTAACCGACTGAGCCAACCGGGTGTCCCTGGAAAAGTTGTTTTCTTGTTGTTGTTGTTTGTTTGCTTTATGATTTTGCTTATTTATTTAAGAGAGAGAGAGAAGGAGCCAGGGGGAGAGGGAGAAGCAGACTCCGTGCTGAGCAGGGAGCCTGACGCGGGGCTCGATCCTGGGACCCTGGGATCATGACCTCAGCCAGAAGCAGATGCTTAACTGACTGAGCCACCCAGGTGCACCTGAAACATTTCTTATAATTTATATAGTCAATCATAAAATTCCTAGTTAAGTATTTCTAATTGCTAAAGAAATTCTGGCTTTAAAATTTCATCTTCCAGGGGGCGCCTGGGTGGCTCAGTGGGTTAAGCTGCTGCCTTCGGCTCAGGTCATGATCTCAGGGTCTTGGGATCGAGTCCCGCATCGGGCTCCCTGCTCAGTGGGGAGCTTGCTTCCCTTCCTCCCTCTCTGCCTGCCTCTCTGTCTACTTGTGATCTCTCTCTGTCAAATAAATAAATAAACTCTTAAAAAAAAAATAAAATTTCATTTTCCAGTGTGGGACGAAGATTAAGATTATTCTTGTAGAGTCTGAATTCTGTAGAATAAATTCAGTTTCTGTGCAATTTATTAACATGGGATTTTCAAATCTCAGCTTCTACAAACAGATGCATAAACATCTTTGCTCTGTCATCAGGCTACTACTTTTAAAGGTTCATTGAGAGCTAAGACAGGTAGAGTTTGGATTTCAGCTGCTTCCTCACTGAACCCTATTTGATTTTGCGATGGAGCACATTTTCTTCGAACTGGATTCCAGGTACAGGCCTTTAGGATGGTCCCAGTTTCTAGGAAATCTGAGACATATGCTCTCTCTGATTCTCTTCGGTCAACAACAAATTATCAATCTGCTTAGCCAAGATAAAGCTATAGCCTTCCGTCCTGGAGTTAAAAGTTCACCATGAGCCTTTCCAGCCTTTCATAGCTGCATGCCTCCCTCCGCTTGGACAGCACTTTAAAAATAGCGCCAGTATTCTCACTGAGCTAAATAAATGGCAATGAATAGTTACTGACTGGATTTCTTGTATCTCTTGTCCCTCATTACAGGGTAATCATGGTTACTGTTTCTAATGCCTCTCTCCTATTTACTAGGTTGGAACTAGCTCCCAGTCATTATTCAGGACTAAATTCAGCTCCCTCCTGATAGACTCCTGATTTACCTTTGTAAAAAATAAGTTATCCTGGAGTGACTGGGTGGCTTAGTGGGTTAAAGTCTCTGCCTTCAGTTCAGGTCATGATCTCAGGGTCCTGGGATCGAGCCCCTCATCCGGCTCTCTGCTCAGCAGGGAGCCTGCTTCCTCCTCTCTCTCTGCCTGTCTCTCTGCCTACTTGTGATCTCTGTCAAATAAATAAATAAAATCTTTTAAAAAAATTATCTTTACTTTAAATTAAAATTCTCCTTTATCAAACCCTCATGAAACATTGTCTGACCCTCTCTGAATAATTAGTGTTCCCTGCTGTTCTTTACCTCAGGCTAGTTTGTGGCTTTCTTGATAAATTAAAATCTCTATTATGATTTTATCCTATTGATGAATTTTTCTCTAATATATATAGTTAAATTTTTTTAAGCAAGTGTGGAATTCCTGTGTGTTTTGTTTTGTTTTGCTTTAATTGGACTTCAGGGCCACAGAATGGGAGAAATCCTGATCTTGGTTCAAGATATGCTGTTATCATTGGTCTCTGTGTGGCTGCCTCTATATTTGTTTACAATATAATGGTTACCTGTGGGCCCCAAATACCTATAGCTTAAGCCTAATAATATGAATCTCTTCTAGTTCAATCCCTGGCTACCCTTTATGTTAATTATTCTCTTTTAAAGATTTTTCATATATGTTTGAAGAGTAAGTTTTCCTTGTCTTCTGATTTTCTTGAAGAACGTATCATACTATATGTTGTCCTCTGGGACTTACTTTTTCACTCAACATTATGTTGCTAGGATTAATCTGTGAAGTGTGCAGCTATACATACTTTCTTAGGTTTTCTTAGGCCTATAATTGCTAATTGTAGTGGAGCTCCACCCTCTTAAGTTCATTCCTGGAGCCGTGCAAATTAAATTGACAACCATCACATGAATAGGAGGAAAGGTGTATTACCAACGCATATTGAGGGCTTCATGGGAAAGAAGTTAAAGACATAAAGAACGGTTAGACCCTAAAATTTAACAAAGAGCAACACATTGTGAGTGACAAAACAAAGGAAAAGTGTCTGGGCTTCTAGGGGTGGTAAATTGGGGGAAGGAAGATATGTGGGGGATCTCATGGAAGGTAAGGGCTGTTTAGTAAGTTTGGGCAGTCCTATCTCATGTTTCTGATGATAAGGGTTGTTTTCTTGTTATGGGAAAGAGGAGGGGAGACTGCTTTTAGGCAGAAAGGAGGAGGCTGGAGAGCTTTTCCTGCACCTGGAAAGCGCAGTCGGCTTCAGCTCAAAATAATTCTCGTGCCAAAGTGCCGTGTTTTGCGGTGGCATACTTTGATCAGCTTCACTAGATTGTGGGCTGCATAAAATATTGATTTGAACTTAACACCAGCAATGTCTGTGAAACCTCATTTATTGATGTTATCTCTACTGTTTGGTATTGTCCGACTTTTCCCCACTGAGTGGGTGTAAAATGATACCTTGTGTATGTTCATTCTCCTTATTACTAATTAAATCAAGCATCTCTTCATACTTATTAGGAAAAAGCCCACCCAAGGACAAAAACAGAAAATTATAAAGCCTTGCTAAAAACCTTTAAAGAAGTGAAGAGACATTCCATGTGGATGTAGAAGAATACAGTTAGCCCCAAATTGATCTGTGGATTGACTGCAACTCCAATAAAAATCCCGACAGTTTTTCTGTAACTTTGAAGGGTTACTCTAAGTTGAATATGGAGGAACAGTGGGCCAAAAAGGGCTAAGCTTTCTCTGAAGAAAAATAAGGGGGACTTTCAGTACCAGACATCAGAACTTATTCATAAAGTCTAATAATGAAGACTCTATGATTTTAGTACCAACATATAAAAACTGATAGAACAGTGAGTTCAAAAACAGACCCACACATGTATAGAACTTGAATATATATCAGTGGTGACTTGTGTAATCTTTGATCTATCTGTTCCTCCTTTTGGGCTCTTTCCCATAGAATTACACAAGCATTTAACATTAAATGTACAGGATGTTTATTGTATAACATTATGTATATTGATTATTGAAAATCAGAATGAAAGGTTCAGCAATAGAAAGCTCATTAAATGAATTACAGTACACTGAGTAGTATATAGCCATTGAGAAGAAAGGAGGAACTCTAAGTACTGACGTGGAAAGATGCATCATTTTGTTAAGAAACCTAAGGTTTGTCTGTATGGGTGTGTGTAGGAAAGAAACTGAAAGGATATACACCAGGCTATTAGTAGAGATGATAAAAGGGGGATGAGGCTGGGATTTTACTTCCTGGTTTAAATATTTTGGTTATGTCTTAGGAAGTTAGCATATAACTTTTAAAGAACCAAGCAAAACAAAGATATTTAAATGACAAATTTCTAATACGACTAAGGCCATACATAGTTTTCAGTTGTTGAGAAAGTTGGTGTTGTTGTGGCTGCTGTTTATGCTAGAAAATCAGACTAATGGAATGTGTGGCTGGCTCAGCTAGAGGTCGCTTTTCTGTACGTGTTGCAAAGAGGTACATGTGGGTGTCTTCGTAATTTCTGGGCAGTGATAATTACAGTCACATCAGCAATCATGTCTCCTTGTTCCCCTTTATGGGCTGTAGTTCAAGGAATTTTGATTATGAAGCTAACATTCTTAAACTTAGAGCTTATTAAATTAGATGGGTAACTGAATTCTCAGGGAAAATAATAACATCCTTAGAAAAGGGGAAGATTGACTAATTAGTAATAGATCCTATCGTGGAAATGAAAACTGGTTATTGATTTAATTAGTTGAAATGTAGAGAACACTCAGAAAAGATTTGTAACCCACTTAGCTCTTGCCGACTTGACAATTTGTTTTGTTCCAGATTCCTGTTCATCCTGTACCCGATCCCTTAGTTCACGAAGTTCTAAACTTAGCTTTCAAGCACTTTAAACATAAGGAAGGGTAAGTAAAATGCTAGCTTGGGATCGATGCTTTTCTCTGCAGGCCACGTTTGGACCGTTTAAGTATAATTCAAACTCTCATTGATCATTTGTTTTTAGAGTTCAAAGCATTTTCCTTCCCTTCCTTCCTTCCCTCCTTCTTTTTTGAATCCACACCAAATGCTGACAAGAAAGGTGTTTTGTTTTGTTTTTAGGCTGCGTCCCCATAGGAAAGATTTTATTTAAAAAATTCTTAAAACTATTGATTGGATTTATAAGAATTAGAAGGTTAAATTTCATGACAAAGTAAAATCCAGATAGAAGAAAATTCATGTGGTTTTTATTATCCTATCGATGAATGTTTAGAGGGGGGAGGGGGAAACTATATAACACCCTGACGAGAGATTTTCAGATTTATTAGGGAGAGTTTATAGAAAACTTTGATAATACATTTGTTCTCTTGTTGTTGTAGATATTCAGGAACCAACACTGGGAATGTGCATATTATCGCCGATTTATATGCAGAGGTGATAGGGGTTCTTGCCCAATCAAAGTAAGTGTTATAAATCACTGATTTCAGTTTGTGTTTTAGAATGCTTCCTTGCTTGGGGCGCCTGGGTGGCTCAGTCGGTTAAGCATTTGCCTTCAGCTCAGGTCATGATCCTGGAGTCCAGGGATGGAGTCCGCAACCAGCTCCCAGCTCTGCAGGGAGTCTGCTTCTCCCCCTGACCTTCTCCCCTCTCATGTTCTCGCTCTCTCTTTCTCTCAAATAAATAAATAAAATCTTTTTTTAAAAAAAAGGAATGCTTCCTTACTAGTATAATAGATACAGTTTTAGATTTTTTTTTTGTAGTTGTTTTGTAAAGATGTTTATTTATTTATTTGACAGACAGAGATCACAAGCAGGCAGAGAGGCAGGCAAAGAGAGGGGGGAAGCAGGCTCTCCGCTGAGCAGAGAGCCCGATGCGGGGCTCGATCCCAGGACCCTGAGATCATGACCTGAGCTGAAGGCAGCGACTTTAACCCACTGAGCCACCCAGGTGCCCCCATAGTTATTTTGAACTCCGTCTTATATTACTTTGCTGCTCTAGTCCTTAGAGGATTTCAAAGTTACATTCATACATTAATTTCACAACTTGTTTTCATTTATTTGATTTATTTAATTTATAAATTTATTTAATTTAATTTATTTAATTCATAAATTCTGAATTAAGGAAATTGGAAATTACCAGGAATAATCAGGACATTACCTTATTGCCTATTTTTAACTATTCTATGAGAAGTTTTTGTTTTGTTTTGTTTTAATTTTATTTATGTATTTGACAGAGAGAGACACAGAGAGAGAGGGAACACAAGCAGTGGGAGTGAGAGAGGAAGAAGCAGGCTTCCCGTTGAGCAGGGAGCCCAATGTGGGGCTCGATCCCAGGACCCTGAAATCATGCCCTGAGCCAAAGGCAGATGCTTAACGACTGAGCCACTCAGGTGCCCCTAGAAGTGTTTTGTTTTGTTTTTTTTAGAACTCTACAGAGCTAGTAATGACTTTTTTAAAAAAGATTTTATTTATTTACTCATGAAAGAGAGAGAGAGGGAGGCAGAGGAAGAAGCAAGCTCCCCAGTGAGCAGGGAGCCCTATGTGGGACTTGAACTTAGGACATTGGGATCATGACTTGAGCCGAAGACAGGTGCTTAATCATCTGAGCCACCCAGGCACCCAATAATGACTTTTAATACTTTCTAGTTGAGCACTTCCATTTCTGACTGCAGTGTCTTCCTCCGAATTATCTTATTTGTTTTAGCACCAAATAGTGTTTTGGATAGATAGAAGAGATACCAAGAAAGAAAAAGGAGATAATAGATTACTCCATAACGGTGTTCATTAGGAGTTATACTCGTTGAACTGCCTTGAACCATCATTATAATAAACAGTAAAAAAGTTTGTCTTTAGTATCTCGTGGTTGCTCTGAAGACTATGGAATTTGAATTTCCTTTGTTGCTACTGGGAAATTTGTGAGGTAAAAAGTTATCAATGAAGATTTTCTTGGATGTCCTTTAAATAAATGAGTCTTTGGTCCTGAAATCATCAGATGAAAACCATTCTAAATTCTAAGAAGCCAAGTCCACTTCTTGTTAATGTTTGGTTCCTGTGATTTTAGTGACTAATAATTATTATGAGAAATTTAATAAAAAAGAAAAACCCTTGGATTCTAGTGTTATTACAATGGGAAGGGTTTTATCTACTTTATATTTTCTTTATGAGATGCAAAAGAATACGTTCATGAAAAATGATATTGTTTTTTGTTAAGACTCAAATGGAGGTGGATAAGTTGTATTTTCCATCGTGTATCCATATTTCATTAGTATGCACTATTTTTTCCCCTATGTAGTCAGTGATGATTGGAAAATATGCCTCATTTGTTATTTTTACTTTCAGGAACTGGTTTCCCCAAGTAACATTAATAGTAAAATCTTTAGCTCTTTCATATTCTATAGAGGGGGGAAATTAAGTATTACTGGTTATTAAATTGTTAGGTATTTCTTTGTAGTGTAAGCAGAGAAAATAGTTTTGGTCATTTGAATCCAGGATGGTGCTTATATTTTAAAGCATTTCGGTTCTTTCCCTTATTCACTTTGTAGGAGACCATGTCCACCCAGTCCTCTCCTTCAGTTTTTCTGCAATGTAAGGAGAAATTAATTTTAAGTGATGGTGGTCTAAAATTCTTTGGTTCATGTCTTTGAACAAATTTGTGTAGTCCCTACTCTGTTCTCCATATACCTCAAATTACAGACTTTATAAAAAGGAGCCTTAAACATTAAAGATGCTGTCTGATTGATAGGGGGACGTTTTATGGGTGAATTATTTGATTTTGTTTTTATTATGATTATTATCAAACGGTAATGGAGCTGTACGGATGCTATGATAGGAATAAAAAATCTTAACTTTTTTTTAAGATTTTATTTTTTTATTTGACAGGCAGAGATCACAAGTAGGCAGAGAGGCAGGCACAGAGAGAGAGAGAGGAGGAGGAAGCAGGCTCCCTGCTGAGCAGAGAGCCCAATGCGGGGCTCCATCCCAGGACCCTGGGATCATGACCTGAGCCGAAGGCAGAGGCTTTAACCCACTGAGCCACTCGGTTGCCCCGAAATCTTATTTTATCTACTTACAGAACATTTAATTTTGCAATAAATGAACAGTAGATTTGGAATGACAAATAACTATGTTTTTCTCTATGCTTCTCTGATAATTTTGAGGAAGGCCAAGAAAAGAGATGATGTCTAGGTATAATATCTTTAGATTCCCATGTTGAAAATCGTGTGGGACTCTAGTGTTTTAAGTTCATATCCTATTGTATATTCATATATATTGCAGGTTTCAGGCTGTGAGGAAGAAGTTTGTGACAGAGTTGAAAGAGCTACGGCAAAAGGAGCAGAGTCCACACGTGGTACAAAGCATCATCAGCTTAATAATGGGAATGAAATTTTTTCGAGTAAAAATGTATCCTGTAGAAGATTTTGAAGCATCCTTTCAGTTCATGCAGGTGATAAGTCTTCTCCATTGCAGGGATCAGAATTAGCCTCATAGTGGTTATTCTTGCTCTTTAGGACTTTTTAAAAGAAACAAAATGTATAGAAATTAATGACATCACTATTAATTCCTAACCACAAGTGTTAAACTGGTCACGAGTTCGAATTAACTTCTTTAATTTGAGCGTGTCTTGACCTTAACTTTTCGGTAAAATGACAGTACTTAGAAAATTATCATGATCCTAAAAATTCTTAAGTCTTCCTCTTTTGTGAACCTAATATATACCTCTTTTCCCCTCAAGGAATGTGCTCAGTATTTCTTAGAAGTAAAAGATAAAGATATAAAACATGCACTTGCTGGTTTATTTGTGGAGATTCTTATCCCTGTAGCTGCTGTAAGTATGTTTTAATTTTTATATTATATGTTAAAAAGTACCTTTTCACTGAAGAAGTTGCCACATGAAATATTCTTCTGGTAATTTTGTAGACTAATAAGTGGAAACTTGGAATGTAATGTGGATACGGGAAAAGTGGTTACTTGCCAAATGTCAGTAGAGCACTGATTCGTCTTTTAATTAAAAAATGGGCCCAGGCCCTTAGGATTCAGAGACTGTTAGGAGGGCAGAGTATCTGCAACGTAGCCTCTAGGTTATGCCTCTCTGTCATGGCTGCCCGAAGTTGCTCAATGCATTTACTCATGGTTTTGCTTCTAAAATGTGGTGGCCATTTTAGTAGCCTCTGAAGATACTCCATGTTCAAAGTACTGTAACGTGTACCTTGGAATTTGCAGGACTTTCTCGATTGTAAACATTCTGTTCTGTAGTTGCTGTTGACATTCATCATACTTGTTGAACTATATATGCTAAATTACTTAGAAGATAGGATTATTATAAATATGATTGCATTAACATCTAGGAAGCAGATTTATAAAAGCCTTTCTTGGTGTAAAAGGAGTGTGTTTTTTGAAAATAATTTTTGCAATGACTAGTAACAGCATGCTATAAGTAGAATTAAGGGATTTTATAATACTTAGATGCCAGGATTTTTATTTCCCATGGGTTTCTTTTTTTCTCTAACCCAAATTAGTTGTTCTGTATATGTTATATGCTACTCACTTTCAGTATACTGCACATGCTGTGTACATATTCTTTTCATGTATGTCATTATTTCATTTTTAAACATGAGGTCAAATTGATATACAATAACTATGCATACTTAGAGTATATGGCTTGACATCTGGATGCACCACTGAAACCATCACCACAATCAAGATAATGTACATATTTGGAGCTCCTCGGTAGCTCAGTTGGTAAAGGCTCTCACCCTTGATTTCGACTCAGGTCATGATCTCAGCATTCTGAGATCGAGCCCCATGTCAGGCCCTGTACTGGGTATGGAGCCTGCTTAAGACTCTCTCTCTCCCTCTGCAATACCCCCCCAAAGATAATGTACATATCTATCACACCCTAAAAGTTTCCGTTTTTTTTTTTTTTTTTAATTAACCCTCCCACTCACCCCACCTTGGTGAGTGCAACTTTGGATGTTCTATCCCTCTACATTGGTTTTCTAAGAATTTTATATCAATGGAGTTTTACAGAACAAAGCTTTTTACTCTGAGTAATTTGAGTTCCAGCTGTGTTGTGGAATATATCAGTGGGTTTTCCTTTTTTGAGTAGGTTATGTGTTTACCTGTTTTTAAACATTGGGTTGTTTCCGGTGTTTGGCTGTTACAGATAAAGCTGCTGTCAATATTTATGCACAACTCTGTGTATGAGGAAAACAAATTTTTTAAAATTTATTTTGGGGGAAATGTCTAGGAGTGGAATTGGTGGATCGAATGATAGGTGTATGTTTGGTTATTAAAGAAATCGTCAAACCATGTTCCAAAATTGTTACACATTTTGCATTCCAAGGAGGTGTGAGAGAGTTCTAGTTCCTTCACATCCTCACCACCCCTTGTTTTAGTCAGTTGTTTTAGTTTTAGCCATTGTAGTGACGCACGAGCAGAAAGCCCAAATCAGGGCTCCATCCCACAACTCGCGAGATCATGACCTGACCTGAAACCAAGAGTTGGAGGCTTTTTTTTTTTTAATTTATTTATTTGACAGAGAGTGAGAGATCACAAGTAGGCAGAGAGGCAGGCAGAGAGAGATGGGGAAGCAGGCTCCTCGCTGAGCAGGGAGCCCAGTGTGGGGCTTGATCCCAGGACCCTGAGATCATGACCTGAGCCGAAGGCAGAGGCTTAACCCACTGAGCCACCCAGGTGCTCCCAAGAGTTGGAGGTTTAACCAGCTGTGCCACCCAGGCATCCTAATACATTTTTAAAACGTGTTTTAGGTGAAAATATTTTATCAGATATATGCTCTGTGAATATTTTCTCCTAGACCGTAATTTGTCTTTTCATTATCTTAACTGTCTTTGGAAGGGAAGTTTTGATGAAGTCTGATCTATCATTTTGTTCTTTCATTAATTGTGCTTTTTGTATCATAGCTAGGGAGTCTGCCTAACCCAAGGTTGCAAAGGTTTTCTCCTGTATTTCAGTTTTAGGGCTTAATTTTAGGTCAGGATTCATTTTGAGTTAATTTTGTGTATGATTGAGGTATGACCAGGTTTTGTTTTAAGTTTTTGTTTTTTTATGTATGCTATCCATTTGTTCCATCACCATCTGACCTTTTGTTGACAAGACAATTCTTTCTAAGTAGCTTAGTTTTTTGTTCAAAAAATCAGTTGGCTGAGGGGCACCTAGGTGGTGGCTCAGTCGGCTAAGCATCTGCCTTTGGCTCAGGTCGTGATCTCAGGATCCTGGGATCGAGCCCCACTTCAGGCTCCCTCGGGAGGACGTCTTCTTCTTCTTTGTCTCTCTCTCCCTCTGCCTCTCCCCACTGCTCAATCTCTCTCTCAAATAAATAAAATCTTAACAAAAAATCAATTGGCTGTATATATGTGGGTCTATATATCTGAGTCTGTCATGTTCCGTAATGGTTCTCTAAATGATAGGTTTATTTTATAAAAAACAGAACTGACTAACTGGAGTGGGAGGCTATCTGACCCAAACTACCTGCAAAGCAATAATTCTTGACTTTTGTTCATACCCATTAACAAAAATCTTCAAATATTTAATTATAAGGAAATAGTTTCTGTAAGTAAGAATTTCAAGAAAGGTATGAAAAATCAGGCCTATCACTGTCATAAATATTTGAAATTCTTCACTTTCCATACAATTCCCTGCCCACCTTTTCTAAGCATGCTCTAGACAGGACCTGAATGCCACAAATCAATTCATATGAATATATAGATCACAAGCCATTTAATTCAATATTATAAAATCAAAGTCTAAACTACAGTTTGAGTCTCAAGATGAAAATAAATTTCTCCACTTCTTAAATTTTCAACTAAAGCCTGAATAAATGGAAAGTTACTAACTTCCATTTCTAGCCAAGATGATATAATTTATAAAATCCTTTCTAAAACGATCAGTTTTAGTCTATTATCCTTAGTACATGTGCTCAGTTTGTTTTTCTAGAAGTAGTTTGAATTACTGCCTGTCCAATCCCAGATTATCATTGGTTTTGCCAGTTACCTGAGATTAGGTTTTTTTTCCCAGCTAATTAAAAGGAGCAGGTTGTAGGAAGAAGGACCCTTGACTGTGGTCCATTAATATTGTGTTGCCCGATTCTTCTTTCTTTTTTTTTTTTTAATTTTTTATTTTTTTATTTGACAGAGAGAGAGCACAAGTAGGTAGAGAGGCAGGCAGAGAGAGAGGGAAGCAGGCTCCCCGCTGAGCAGGGAGCCCGATGTGGGGCTCGATCCCAGGACCCTGAGATCATGACCTGAGCCAAAGGCAGCGGCTTAACCCACTGAGCCACCCAGGCACCCCTGATTCTTCTTTTTTTGCCATGTTTGCTTTGTTTGCTAAGGCAGCCCTAACAAAATACCCCAAACTAGATCCTTAAACAACAATTATTGACTCCACAGTTACGGTGGCCGTGTGTCCGAGACCAACGTGTTGGCAGGTTAATCCCCTCTGACGGCTGAGAAGGAATCTCTTCCAAGCCTCTCACCTAGTTTCTGTTGTCTTTGACCTTCCCTGGCTTACACAACCGTCACCTGTGCTCTGCCTTCATTTTTACATGGCGTTCTCCTGTGTTCGTCTTTGTCCAAATTCTCTTTTTTTTTTTTTTTTTTTTTAAGGACAGCTGTCATGTTGGATTATCATACCCCAACCCCAATAAGACTTCATCCTAACTTAACTAATTACATCTGCAATTTCCAAATAAGGTCACACATTATGAGGTCCACAGAGTTAGGACTTCAGTATCCGAATTTGGATTGTGGGAGAGGTGACCATTCAATCCATAGCGCCCGCTCTGCACATAGAGCTCCTTCTGTCTGGAACCTTCTTGCCTCTTTAATAACTTTCCTACCTCCTTTGCCTGGTTGGACCCCACTTATTCATTACGAGTATGGAGTGCTTTCTTCAGATCAGAGCCTCTTCTGTGCAAAGGGAATGCAGGAATGATCAAGGGAAAAAAGACTCCCTGCTCTTAGCTACTTTTAGTGCAGACAACAGATAGTCATCTAGTAGGTACAACATATAGTATGTAGATGGTGATCAGTACTATGGAGAAATGTAAAATAGGGCTGGGGGGTGAGAATTGCTGAAGGAGTAAGGAAGTTGAAATTTTAGATAAAGTGATTAGGTGAGACCTCCACCTGGAAAGAGGTGATTGTGTGGTAACTGCTAGAAGAGCTTCTTGGGCATTAGAAACCAGTGCACACGCCCGGAAGCAAGACCATGCGTGGTATGTTCTAGGAACAGCAAGAAGCTGGCTGATGTGGCCACATCCCAGGGCAGGAGGGCGGGGTAGTGGAGGACAAGGCCAGAGGTTACGGCAGGGAACTATTGCACTCTTTGCAGGCAAGAGGAGCTAGATTCAGCTGAGGTGTTCTTTCCTTGCAGAGGTTTTCTCTAGGGGCCTCTATGCGAGGCAGAGCACCGAGGATTTCTTTCTTGCAACCATCTGATTGCTTTAGCGAATGTGCACTTGTCTGCTCTCCTTCCCAGTTCTCAGGGCAGGGACTGGGCTTATCTTCTTTCCCGAACAGTGGTCGTTAGGCAGTTCACAGGACTTCAGTGAGATAGTCGTGAATTACTTTTTGTTTTTTTAAGATTTTCTTTATTTATTTGACAGACAGATCACAAGTAGGCAGAGAGGCAGGCAGAAAGAGGAGGAAGCAGGCTCCCTGCAGAGCAGGGAGCCTGACTTGGGGCCCGATCCCAGGATCATGACCTGAGATCATGGGATCCCAGGATCCCGAGGATCCCGAGGATCCCGAGATCATGACCTGAGCCCAAGGCAGAGGCCCCAACCCACTGATCCACCTAGGCGCCCTGATAGTCGTGAATTATTCACCGATTTCGAACCTTACAGAAGTTTCTTGTAATTCTTGGATCATTTAACTTAATGTTTGTAACCATTTTCTTTCTTTTTCTATTATCTCTTGACCTAGGCTGTTAAAAATGAAGTGAATGTTCCCTGTTTGAAAAATTTCGTGGAGATGCTCTATCAGACTACTTTTGAACTGAGCTCCAGAAAGAAGCATTCATTGGTATTGAAAAGCACTTCAACCCTTTACATATTTCATTAGGAGTTAGAGTAATTGATTTATGAATTCAGGAGAGATTTAAGAGAATTATAAAAGCTGAAATTATAAAATATCCAAAATACAGCATAAGGGCAAGTTTTGTATATTTTTCCTGCTCTTTTTAAGATTTTCTAGTCCTAATTGGACTAGCTCTACATTTGATAGGTGATTCAGACTTCATTCTAGGTGTTGGCCTGTCTTGACAGCTGCTTTAAATTATGTATTATACTATGTGGAAGGTTGACTATACTATCGAACCATAAATTCCCTTGTTTTACATTATAATAAGTTGCACTCCAGAAGTATTAGATTATTTAGGAACCGTTGCCTGTCTAATGACATCATTTTTATTCAGAGATTTAAGGTTTATCCCACCCCCCCCCCCACCGCCCCGCTTAACCACCCATTTCATATAATGTTAAAGGATTTTCTGTAAATTTTTATGCAACTTGGAGAAAGTGTGGAGACTTAGACAAATACTTAACCACTTACGATAGAGATCTAATAATGAATAAATAGTAATTGTGCCAGGCATTGAACAAAGTGCCTTGCATTCTTTGTTTTACTTTAAGCCTCACAACACTGTAGGAGACACGTAATTATTATTCTGAGCTCCGAAAGCGAGCCTTGGGGCACATCATGTGTCTGCCCTGAAGTCATGTACCTGGATAGCTCAAATTTTAGTGCCAGTTTGTCCTTGATCCTAGGGGATCACTAACCCCTGTACTGCTTGAAGGAGCGATGGGTCTGTGGAAAAATAAAAGCAGGTGAAGGAGTTGTTCTAATAGAAAATTTGCTCTTTATCATGTTTTTTGTTAGATTCCTCTGTGAGATCGTACCTCTTATGACACATGGGAATCCTGCCTAAAAAAATGTACTTCTCTTTGTATGAGAATAAATATAATGAACAGATCCAGTGCTTTTCCCTGAAAAATGTTAATCCCCCTTTCCCTGTCTCCTACAGGCTCTATATCCACTAATTACCTGCCTTTTATGTGTCAGTCAGAAACAGTTTTTTTTAAATAACTGGCATATTTTCCTACAGAACTGTTTGTCACATTTAAAGGTAAGACGTAAGTCACATTTCTGACCTGTAAATATTCTTGACTATACTATATTCACTTATGTGTGTATATATATATATATATATATATATATATATATATATATAACTATATGTATTAAGATGTTCCTTGTTACTGGTACATTTGAATAGTAATACTTTACCATATTGCTTTTCTTTCTTATAATCATTCTTTCTGTGGGGAATCATGTATCGACATGAATAAACTTGTGATTGAAAATTTAGTTTGACTTACACAAAACTGTACATTTTTAACAGCTGTTGTTTATATTATCTTAGATCTAGCAGTATTTGTTAATAAGTACATTCCTTTAGAATTGCAGAGTATTAATCTTACAGAACCTTCCAGATACTTATTTTGTGTTGCATTTTGAAAAAATTAAGTAATGTTGTCCCCAGTCTGAAAAGGAAACAAGCCTGGATATTAAATGTTACTAAAAAACACATTTAATGTAAGTATGCCTGGTGGAATCGAAAAGCCTGGTATTGGATCCACATGGGTACGAAAGCTCCTTAAATGATTCTGCCTTGAACCAAGAAATGGTTGTTACTAACGCTATTTGGCATATCCATGTCCAGTCTCTCACTGTTGTCAACAAAACTGTGCGATAGTAGGATCTTTATCTTCCCAGGGTACTCTGCTAGCAGGGTGCTCTGCTAATGGGATTTTCCTTTCTTCTGTGGATAGGAGCTCAGTTTGTGTCTGCATAAAACATGGCACTGTCCCTCACCTGAATGTCATGGAAATGCTTGATATGAACACTGTTTTTGATGCATGGATAGATATGTTTGAGTATTTGCTTACAAGTTATAGAAACATGATAGACATGACATTTCATTTCCTGTTACTTCTCTAAGTTAGGGATAACATCAAAAACTTTTATACTTTGAAGACAATGAAAGCAGGCACAGATAGATTAAATGACTTTTCTCTGACCCTATACGTCATTGGGGTATTTGAGAAATAGATCTGGCTCTTCTTTCCCACTTTGAGTATGGTCCACGGAACCACATTATCCTATATATACTTTCCATGACATTGTATATCATTTTCCAAAGTGCCTTGATCACTTAAAGAGGTATACAGAAAAATATCAGTCTTTGAAAAACAGTTTTGGTTATTTTTCTCTTAGCTACACATCAGTATTACTCTACTTGGATGAGAATTGATAAGCTCTCTTTGCTTCCTATATGAAGATTCTCAGGACCGATCAAGCTTGTTAAACTTTTTATGTCATGCAACCAGAAAATAGGTTTTACTTAATTAATTGCATTAAACTGTTTCTGTCCTCATTTTGAAAAATTCGTATAGATATAGATACTGAAAGGGAATTGATCATTTTCTGGGTGGTATGATTTTTCCATACTTGTAATAAAATATTGCAAGACATGCATTTAAGTGTTTGCTGAAAGGTTGCTTTGTTTCATGACAACTCATACTTTTCTGTTGCTTGTTGGAATTTTTTTATATATATATACGTTTCCACCTAACATATTTGCAATTCTTTCGCAGTACCTTAACTTTTATTTTTTGTCTTAAGGCTTTCATTTAAAATGCTGTTTTCTTTGAACCCTTACCTCCTGTTAAATATTTCTGGCATATTGTCCATTTTCGTTAATGGCAATGTCCATCCGCCAGGCTAAAGGAGATAAGAGCCACCTTAGCATGAATATTTGGAATATAGTTGTCTTGGCCATTAACCCTTAACTTACATTAAGGCTCTATTCAGCAGAAATTTTCTGAATCGGCTCCTGTTTATTAGGTTTTAGAGACTGTGGCTACATTGCAGTTGAGGTAAGACATTGAGTATGCAGGGAAAAAACCTACACTAGGTAACTGGTACGGCAGATAAGATTTATTTGTTCTATATATAGGAAAAACTGGTTCAAGATAAAGGCCTACAGTGATTTTGTTATGAGATTCAAGTAACCTCCTGATTTAAAAAAAAAAAATCTATAGCAGTTTTTAATTTATTAGACTTATGACTTCTTAAAGCTTGTTTTTATTAATATTTACCATATGCTAGATGCTCTAAATATAGTATCTCTTAATTCTTACTGTAGCTGAGGCTATAAGAAGATAAGTAACCCATGCCAAAAAGTGGTAGAGATAGGATCTGCATTTAGATCCATTCAGTTCCATAAATTTTGCCTTTTTGAGGTCCACCTTTTAATGGTCTCTAAGGAATTTTGCTATACTGAATATTTTCAGAAAATATTTGGCTACAATGCTAGGATAGTAAAAAGCATTATTCTCTAGAGCCATAAGAATAAATAGGAGACATTTTCAAAACACTTCACTATTGTCCACTTTTTTTTTTGAATGACCCTACTAGTTTTTGAAGTTGGCGGCCATGAAAAATGGGCGTTAGTCCTGTTGGCCCATAACTGCCATGAGAAAGCATCCATTGATATTCACAGAAAATGATAAATCTGTTATTTGTGTCCTAAACAGATTTAGTAGCTTCCTATTTCCCCATCTTTATATTCATTATGGTCACTGTGTGGAAAATGATGGCCAAGTTTCTGAAGAATAATCTGAGAGGGATTGGGGGAAGGGACTAATAAGAGTAGATTTCCTATAGAAATAATTGAAGATTTTTTTTTTCTACAGTGCATGCTTATTTTCCTTTAAAAATTTACCCTTGCTCAGACTCAAAAGCAGTGGTCTGAGGAACATTTAAGAAAGTTAACAATTTAACTATTTTCTCTTAGTTCGAGTACTGTAGATGTATCCCATGATCCCCGAATTGTAGGATTTTTTTTTCCCCCTTAGTGTTTCTGGCCACTGTCTTGGAACTTTCAGATTTCTTCTAAATAGAGACCTTGGTGAAGAGCTGTCTTGTTTTGTGCTTATTTTCATCTAACATGCATGTGCCGCATCTCATGTTTACGTTTGCTGTCTCACATTGCTTTATTTAGATGCCATCTAACAACAGTATCAGAAAACAAATAGAAACACTCCAGGTGAGTTGTGTTGACGGTACAAAGTAAACTACTGCTTTATCTCCTTTAAGTGTGGCTTTTTTCCCCCCCTTGACCCATTGTTGCATTGCATGTCTGATGTATTTATTCCAACCTGCTTCTCTTCCTGTCAAAGACTAGCTCCCAGCAGGGACACTCTCCAGGGTTCATATTAACGTGGCCCCAAGAAGATGAGCTTACAGGCTGGAAGGGATATGAATGTGGATTCTTAACCCACATCCTTGATTTTAAAATAGTCTGTTTAATTTATTGTCTAACATTAATTACATTGTTATAAATGAAACTTTAAGAATTTAAGTGAAATTAAGATGATAGTGGCTTAGATTGTGACTGTGATTTTTGATGCATGACTTTTTAAAACTTTCATCCTATTGGTTTGGGTTTTAAACAAAATATTTTGGTTTTATTTCCCAGTAGAAAAAAAGGGAAACATTAAAAATGATTGCTACCAAACATATTGGACATATCAGAACTTTATTGGATTTTAATTTATGTAACAACCTGATTATTCATTTTATACCAAAAATTGTGACTAGGGAATTCTATATATACATCTATCTTTGTTTAAGGCTCAGATCAATTTAGGATGTTTTAATTATTCAGACGTGTAGAGCAGCGTTTTAGTGACTGAATAAGTATCATTGCTTGATCATTTTTCATGTGGTTTTGGCTTTGTTCAGTATAGAGTAACTCTGCTTTGTAAACATAGTAGTCCATCTTAGAAAGTTTGAAAGTCAAGTGGTTTCATTCTGGATACCTCAACTTTTTAACATGAGATAACCCAAATATTTTATTAGCCATTCATATAAGAACATTTTTTTAATGAAATTGGACTTAAATATTTTTAATACATTTTGAAAATAGAATGTAATAATGTAAAAATAGTACTTGGAGTATACATATGATATTTTGATATCTTAGATTTAAATGATAGATAAGAAAGTACTACAAAAAACTTGGTTGTAACTAGTAACAATGGATATATTCCTTGATACTTCATATGTTACTTTAGTTACATTAGTAACAAATTAGTAACTACTAGGGAGTGTATTTGAAATTTGGACTCATTATGGATTTAGCAGTGGCAGGAGATTGATGTTAAGACACTGACCAGAATAATCAATACTCCATTCTTTTTTTTTTTTTTTTTCCCCTTTCAGCGGTGGAAAGGGGCAGAGGGAGAGAGAGAATCCTTAGCAGGCTCCACATCCAGAGTGAAGCCCTACCTGGGGCCTGATCTCAGGACCCCAAGGTCAGGACCTGAGCTGAAATAAAAAATCAGTCCCTTGACCGACTAAGCCACCCAGGCATCCCAGTATTCCATTCTTAATTATATCAATTCTTCATACAGATGTGTAAAATCATATTTTCTAGTGGCTGTTTTTCCTCTTAATCCTGAATTGTTATTGTTTTGCATTGCTTTTCATAAGTAGTTGTCCATTTTTCTGCATATTAAGAAAATGTAAAATAGAATGGCTAAGTTACTTAGTATTTTAAAACTACCTTTTATTCCTTGCTGTGTATAAAATAATTAACAATAAGAAGTTCCCAAACCTGGGGTATCCACGTGGCTCACTCAGTCAAACTTCTGCCTTCAGCTCAGGTCATGATCCCAGGGTCCTGGGATTGAGCCCCTCATCAGGCTCACTGCTCAGTGAGGAGCCTGCTTCTCCCTCTGCCCCTCCCCCTGCTTGTGCTTTCTCTCTCTCTCTCTGAAATAAATAAATAAAAATTAAGAAAAAAAAATCTCCCAAACCAAACTAAATGAATGCTAATTTATAGCAATCAGTGCATCCTTGAACCAATCAACATGCATAAAGAAATGCTTCTGGGGCACCTGGGTGGCTCATTCGGTTAAGCATCCGACTCTTGATTTTGGCTTGGGTCATGATCTCGGGGTCATGTGATCAAGCCCGGTGTCCGGCTCTGCGCCAGGCATGGAGCCTGCTTAGAGATTCTCTCTCTCCCTCTACCTCTGCCCACCACCCTCCCCCCAGAATGCTCCTAATGAAAGTGACCAATTAGGTACATTTTGAAAATTCACAATTAAATCTCATTACATGACTCTGGTCATTTGAGAACTTAACTTTCTAGAAGAAGTAGCATGAAGAAGAAGTTTACAGATCAAATTGTGATTGAAATGCAATAATTTTCTCATTCTAAATGATAACTTAAGTCATTTCTCATTCTAAACAAAATGTAAAGGTACAACAACTAACATGTATTGAGTATTTAACATGTGCCAGGCAGTGTTCCAAGTGCTTCTCACATATAATAACTTCCTTAATATTTGAGGTAGGTACTATTTTGTCTCCATTTGAGAGATGACAAAATCGCTTGTGGCACCAAGTGATCAAATAGTGCCCCAGGATGGACTCTGGCCGGTATCATTCCTGATTTCAGAGTCCATGCTTTTCGCCCTCTATTCTGTTTTCCCTTATAAGGATAATCACCTTATAATAAAAAATAAAAGGATAATAGTTCTCATTTTTTCATAAATGCAAGTATCTATAATAACTTTTGGTGTTCTGAATTTTAACTATGTATGGGCTGCAGTGAATTACTCCAAAGATGAGTAATCCTTCCACATGATGTCAGTACTGTGTGAACCATTTATTATCAAGTAAGTTGATGGGTGTATAATTTAGAAGTTCTTTCAAGTGTTAATGTAATATTAATATAATACTAATATTTTACCATTTTGTTTGAGCATTTAAGGAATGGCTCAGGATTTCCTTATTTATGGTTACCTTTCAATTTTCTGTACTTACCATATGCCGGATGTATATTTACATATCTAAGCCTGCTGTAGATTAAAAGACAGAAAGAAGTAGGGCAATGGCTTTTAGTTCTTGATAGATTGTATTAGGTTGGAAATGATTACAAGTGGTTTTTAATAAGTTTATTTCTTTTCTCTTTTGTTTTTAAACAGAATAAAGATCCTAAAATGTCTCGCGTTGCACTGGAATCTTTGTATAGATTGTTGTGGGTTTATGTAATTAGAATAAAATGTGAAAGCAACACTGTAACTCAAAGGTAAGTGCCTTTGTATTAAAGTATATATTTAGGGGTGCTTGGGTGGCTCAGTCGTAAAAAGACTGGCTTCGGCTCAGGTCGTGATCCCAGGGTCCTGGGATCAAGCCCTGCATCAGGCTCCCTGCTCAGGGCAGAGCCTGCTTCTCCTTCTCCCACTCCCCCTGCTTGAGTTCCTCTCTTGCTGTTTCTCTCTGTCAAACAAATAAATAAAATCTTAAAAAAAAAAAGTATATGTTTTTAAATATCTTGGTTAAAAAACATCACACTGATTGGACTTTAGTGAGCCTTGCAAAGACCTTAAGAAGGAATATGAATTCTCTTGACATCTTCGAAGAGTAGGAAGAATGTTGTCAGTGTCATTATCTCTTTATGACTCAGTCTCTTTTTTTTTTTTTTTTCCTGTAGTCGTCTTATGAGCATAGTGTCAGCACTTTTTCCAAAAGGCTCACGTAGTGTGGTTCCTCGTGATACACCTCTCAATATATTTGTGAAGATTATTCAGTTCATTGCTCAGGTGAGTGCTGTATCCAATAATACACATATACCTGCAACTTACACATAATTTATTATAGTAATTTGGAGTTTTAAAATTTGTTGCCCATCTAAAAGCATGATAACAAAACACTTATTAATAGTGAATAGTGAAAAATGAGCGTATGCTAATAATTTTTTTGTGACAAAGTTAGTTTACATCCTTGATCTGCACCCCTTGCAGAAGGCAGTGAGACCCACAGGCAGAAGAAGCACGTAATTTAGGAAGGGTCCAGGAGGTCTCTCCCAAGATTTTTGGAAAATTGTTCTCTCGTGCATTAATCTAGTTTCTTAGGGACAAATACAGAATCCACTGCAGCTAGCGGAGCCCAGAAGGATCTTTGAAGCAATCTGGATGGTTCACAGAGTCACTAGTAGGACAAGTCTGAATGACTAAGAGGAAATTGCAGAATTGGGCTATCTGGGTAGCTGCTGCCGTGGTCCCCATCAGTAGAAGATTCCTTCTGTCCCCTCTTCCTCTTCCTCAAGTATGCCGGTTCCCATGGACTCACATATATGCCCCTTGGCAGGGTCTAAATGACATCCCGAAGCCCACTATAGTGAGGAGCCCTGGGAAATAAAATTTGAGCTCTGAGTCTCTGCAATAAAGGAGGGTTTATTACAAAGTGATAGAGGCTGAGTGAGCAAATCCCAGGTTTCAATCCCCTTCCCTTTGGGGACATCAGCCTTGGAGAAGCATAGGTAGGGTTACCTCGCCAACTAAGGAAAATGCTTTGATTTCAGAATATTCGTTGTGTTCTCTCTGAACTAAAGCCATGACAGTTTTGACAGTTTAGATCATCTATAATGTAATAATTTTGAACAGTGAAGAAATGAGGAATATTTAAATATAGTGAATGCATTACTGTATACTGGAGCACAGAACTAATGATGATTAAATGAGTATAAATGTTTCCTTAAGGTGAATGAAAGCAAACTGCTTTAGCCCTTGTGTTCAGAAAACTTTTGCCATTGGTGCACATCTGTGTTTTTTTTTTCTTTCCCCTCGGATCTTACCTACTCCCTTGGATTAATCACCACACACCAGTGAGAACTGTGTGACTGCTCTCAAACCTCAGTTAATCTTACTAATCTTTCATGTCCTTGGAGGTTTCCCTGGAGACCTATTCTGCCTGTCTTACTATGAACTCACCACTCTCTGGGGCTGCTGCATGACTGCTGCTTTGGGACTCCCTCTTGTCATCATTTTGCGAATTCCTTCACTTAGATATTCGGGTGTGATTTTGGTAAATGAGTGTTTAAAATGTTTATCCTTTTTGTTGGAATACTAAATCATTTGATAATTAAGTAATATATTTATAGTCACATTTTTTCCCCCTGAATTTGTAGGTATTTTTCTTTTGTCCAGCTAGGTTTATGACGTTCTTATGGGCACAGACCTGTGTTGTTGCTATTATATGTTTAATTCTTAACATGATACCCAACACATAGTAGAAGGTTATAAGGATTCCTTGATATTTTTTTCTAGGAACGTTTGGATTTTGCAATGAAAGAAATAATATTTGATCTTCTCAGTGTTGGAAAATCTACTAAAACTTTCACCATTAATCCAGAGGTAAAAAAAAAAATTATAATATGGTAATACCCTATCCTATATAATCTTTTAATTTTTTTTAAGAGCAGCTTCTGGAATCAGAATGCTTAGACTCAAACCACTAGTTAGAAGTTTTGCTTTTAATTACCAGTGTGATCTGGGACCAGTTATTTCACCTTTCTGATGGCCAACTCAATGGTTTCATAGCATGGTAAAAAATAATCAAGAGAGAAAGTTTTCCAGATCAATCAGCTCAGCGGACTTCTGCAGGTTGTGATATGAGCTCAGGTTCCTTTTATCAATATCAGTATCAGATTTTTATTTATTTCTTTTTTAAGATTTTTTTTTTTTAATTTATCTGACAGAGAGACCACAAGTAAGTAGAACAGCAGGTGGCAGGGGGGCGGGGAAGCAGGCTCCCCGCTTAGTGGAAAGCCCGACACGGGGCTCAATTCCAGGACCCCGAGATCATGACTGGAGCCGAAGGCAGAGACTTAACCCCCTCAGCCACCCAGGCACCCCAGCATCCGACTTTTAAATAAATAGTATTTATTTAAAAGTTAGTTTAGTTAAAGCCAGAAAAAAATTACACACTTAATCAAATATTGGCAAATTGCAATACATGGGAAGAATGAATAAGTGGGGGTCCTTCTGTGAACCCCAGTATATTATGGACCTTTCCCACTTCCTTCATGATGTTTTCTATGACTGTGTGACATGACCATGTGATATTTAGACTAAGGGAGAACACCCATGCTATGTCGTATATAAAGATGAATAAAGCTTAAAACTTTAATCTTATTTAAATTCAAAAATACGTATAAATACAAGTTTTTATTTTCTTCTAGTATTCCAGTGAGCTTGGGTCTTGCACACCCATCAGGATGCACATGGCCACTTTAGAGACCACTGGCATAGGGCAGAGACAATGGCGGCGTGGGTGGAGAACAGTGGTGGTACAGACGGAGAGAAGGTGGTTGACCATGGAAGGAAACCTCGAGAAGGGATCGAGGTTGAGGGGAAAGTGCATTTGGCTTGAATGAGTCGAACATGAGGCATTTTGACATCCAAGTAGAGCTGTCATGTGGGTCTGAGGGTCTGAGTTCAGAGAAGTGAAGCTTCAAATTGGAGGGCATTGTGGTATGGGTAATAATGGAAGCCATGTAGACTGAAGTTGCCCTGGGAGAGAAAACCTAGTGATAGAGGAGAATGCTGTCTCGGACCTCGTCCTGAAGCAGTCTCGCATTGACTCTGTGGCGAAAGGAGGCCAGAGCTACAAGGCTGACAGAAATGACTCAGCCAGCCATGGCACAGATGAGTCAGAGGAAGGGAGTGTTGCAGAAAATAAGACGAGTTGACAGAGTCCTGTGCTGCTTGAAAAGTCACTGCTGAAGCAGTTGCTTCAAGGAAGTATTACAGAGAGGACTTACTCCATTAAGATAATTGAACGTAGTTAATGAAAGTTAACAGAATATATCCAGTTGAAAGGGAAACGCTGGAGATGCAAGCACGAGAAAGGGTAATGGGTGGTGTGCCATTGCCGGGAAAGCAAGAACAGATGGGATCCCAACACCAGGGAAGCCCAGCGCCCCCTTGACGTCAGCAGAGCAAAGGAGAGGGAGAAGAGAGTCTCTTACCTCATAAGAGACTGAGGATAGTTGATGGTTTTTTCTGTTGTGAAGTAGGAGACACATCATTCCTTAAAGGAGGGGATGGTGGAAGGGTAGGATTGCTGAGGAAGGAGCAAAGAGGATGGAAATAAAGTTTCTAGAGAACAGGAGAGCCAGCTGGCCTCGGAAGTGAGGGGGTAGCATTCTGGAATTTGGTATTAAACCGTAATGCCCAAACTACGTAAAAAACACTAGACAGAAAAGTTAGTTTTCCTCGTGTCCTTGTGCCCCCCATCCTCCCCAGCGTTAACAGACAAGATATTTTCAATGTGAAAAAAGGGTATCTTCTGATGCTCTGATCTCATTCTGAAACTTTTTTTTTTTTCCTGAAGAGAATGAACATAGGCCTCAGAGTCTTCCTTGTAATAGCAGACAGCTTGCAGCAGAAGGATGGGGAGCCACCGATGCCCACCACGGGGGTTATTCTTCCCTCAGGAAACACTCTTCGTGTCAAGAAAATTTTCCTCAACAAAACCTTGACAGATGAAGAAGCAAAAGTCATAGGTTAGTGTTAACTGGGCCAAATAAACTGCTTTGTGATAGAGTTTAATTTTCTTTTTAAAAAGTTTATGAACAACTAAATCTAAAATTAATATATTGGTCTAATGTGGTTATTCCAGTATAGAGTGATACAGAAAGTGAATACAATTTTGATAATACCTCCAAGGTTTTGTATTAAGAGTCTTCCAATTCAGTCATTATTTTCTTACATGGTACTATCCACTGCATTTTGTACTTCTTTCCAAGTAATTTTAGTTCTGTGCATGAGTTGTACACATTTTCTTCAATATACTGAAGCTGATCATTAGGGAGAAGAGCGTAGCACAATGGACATTCCTTCCTTGGTGCCAACAATAGCTGATGTCCTTGAAAGATAGGCTCTTTTTTTTTATGGAAAGTAACTACGGCTGTTCTTTATGTAATTTCTGACATTTTATAACCACGAGGCTGTTTTCCCTAGGAATGTCAGTGTACTATCCTCAAGTACGAAAAGCATTAGATAGCATTCTCAGACATTTGGACAAAGAAGTTGGGAGACCGATGTGTATGACCAGTGTACAGATGTCCAATAAGGAGCCCGAAGACATGATCACGTATGTAGTTCACTATATCTCTTCATTGCTATTTCAGTTTTCTTAAAAAGGTAGCTATGGTTCATTCTTGCTTCCTTTCTTTCTCCTCTGGAGTTGCCCCATATTGCCATCTGCTGCACTTCTTAATAAAGTGATTCCTTCCACCTGCTCAGTTTTATTCTTTAAAATGCTGTCAGGGGGCACCTGGGTGGCTCAGTCATTAAGCATCTGCCTTCGGTTCAGGTCATGATCCCAGGGTCCTGGGATCGAGCCACACGTCGGGGTCTCTGCTCGGCGGGAAGACTGCTTCTCCTTCTCCCACTCCCTCTGCTTCTGTTCCCTCTCTCACTCTCTCTCTCTGTTTCAAATAAATAAATAAAATCTTTTTAAAAAATCAAATAAATAAAGTGAGGGGCACCTGAGTGGCTCAGTGGGTTAAAGCCTCTGCCTTTGGCTCAGGTCATGAACCCAGGATCCTGGGATCGAGCCCCGCATCGGGCTCTCTGCGCAGTGGGGAGCCTGCTTCCCCCCTCTCTCTGCCTACTTGTGATCTCCGTCTGTCAAATAAATAAATAAAGTATCTTATAAATAAATAAATAAATAAATAAAGTGCTATCAAAGGAGTTGAGAGAACAAAAGTCCTCCTGGATCTCAATGTCATTGTCAGTGACAAGGCCCTATACTTGTTCCATGACCGATAGATAAATCCTGGTTACCCTTGACATGTGTGGATGTGGATGGTTTAGTAAGTCAAACACATACTCTTGTTTCCAGAATCCCAACAAAAAAGAAAACCTAAAAATCTCCCAGTAACAAGAGGTACAAGAGAGGAATAATATGAGTCGTTTTCTTGAAACACTACGTCAGCCCCCTGCCACCCCCCACCCCCGTGGCTTGTTGCTGCTTGTCATCCCAGCATCTTTTTTTGTTATTGTTATACGACAATAACTTGTATTTGCTAGTAAGTATCTATGTATCCTGTAATAAGAGATTTTTTTTTTAGATATTAATATCTGCATTATAGGTTTTAGAGCACCAAACTGGATATTTGATCTATCAATTTAGTTAATGTAGAGTTATTATATACTGGCATGTGCTAACATCTCTGAGAACTTATCCGGTGTTGACGTTTGTCCCCTCTGCATTCCTTTCCCTGGAAAGTCTCTGTCCTCTTCATCACAGCCACCTTCCTCACTGTGTGACCAAGTTGGCCCTCACTAGCTTCCTCTGGCTGTACACGTGGGGTCTGCAAACACAGCAGCCTGCACACTCCCTGCCAGCTGTCCCCTCTGTAATGCCATTCATGTTTGGTTCCAATTTCACCTCTAGTGAAACCACTTTTCCTTTCTCTGCTGCGCTTGTGTCCTTGTTGGCCAGTTTCCTCTTCTGATGATCCATGCTTGTAAAACGTCACCTGTGTTATCCCTGGAGACAAGGAAGCAGCACAGTTACCTGCTTTGCTGTCTGTGTGAAGGAGTAACAAGTGTGCAGTGACCAATCACAACAGACTTGGACATGTCTGGGTCCCCTGGCTATCTCCATCGGAAGAGCATGCGACTGTTGTTCTCCAGGTCATGAGTTCAAGACCTGTGTTGGATATAGAGATTACTTAAATAAATAAAACTTAAAAGAAAAGTAACACGATTCATCAGGGATTACGATGCACATCTGTTACTTACATAGTGCTTTGTGGGCTGTAGAGCTAGCAGGGAAACAGGTAGTACTCAACTGAATTGTTGTAACTGGAATTCATGCATATTGGAACCATTTAAAGAGAAGGTGGACTATATAAAATGTTTAAAAGTAGGCTAGCAAGGCTTTTGCCACAGTAACGAATACTCACCCAAAATGCTGAGAACATCCAAATTCTTTTCTACCTGAGAGGATTTTAGGCCACTTCAAGAACAATTTGGATAAAATAAACTAAAATCCTCACCTTGAAATACAGACCAAAATAAAAACAAAAACCAGTGCATTAAGAAGATATTTAAAATAAAATTTTAGAAATCATTGAATAACCAGAAGAAAATATAGTAGAAATAAATTGTATTGAGCCTCTGAAGGAACCAGGGTTTTCAGAACTGACATTTAATTAGATAAAAATGTAAGTATCTATATTTGTGTGTATTTGTGTATATTCTAAAGTAAAATAAAAAGAGAATAGACAGTACCAACAGTGGAATGTGAGAATGTCTTTAAGACCCTGTTAATTATACATATACTATATGTATGTATATGTGTGTATATATATACATAATTATACATAACTATACATACATACTAATTATACATATTAATTATAATATTAAATATTATACATTAAATATTAAATTTTGTTAGTTTTATATGTTCCTAAAATAACCAGTGTTTTGTTATTTAATAATATCAATTGTATTTCCTATGATTTAATAATTAAATATACTTTATTAAAGGTTAGATATTGATTAAATTATATTTTATTTTTAATTTAAAGTAATTGTATTCTAAATAATTAAATACTATTTATTGTTTAAACATAATAGTTCCTGCGGCTTTCTAATTACTGAAAATCTTTTTTGCTTGCTAGTGTTTTCTTTCCTGAATTATCTCTTTATTCTTTTGTCGGCTTGTAAACTGATGACTGTTTACTGGATTTGCATGAGTTCTTTTTATATTAAATACATTAAACTTCTTTAGGGGGAGGAGACTCCTCTATTTTCTCTAATTATTTTTCCAGCTTTGCTTTCGTTGTCTAGCATATGTAGTAAACTTACTAAATCCTGTTATATATTTTTCAGAGGGGAAAGAAAACCCAAAATTGATTTGTTCAGGACTTGCATTGCTGCTATTCCAAGGCTGATTCCTGATGGTATGAGCAGAACTGACCTCATTGAACTCTTAGCAAGGTAAACGAGAATGACTCTTTGCTCTGTTACTTTGTACCTCTTTCAATCCCTTTAAATGTCGAATACACCCCGTTATTGTTCTCATAAACAGAGTACTAAAGACATGTTCAATTCTTTAATTGATATACATTCTTTTTTTTAAATTTCTTTTTGGTGTTCCAGAATTCATTGTTTAAATGTGATATACTTTCTAAACTTCCATGTTGTCTTTCATGTTTTGTTAAACACTTTCTCCCCACTCATTTTTAACTTTTTAAAGTTCTTTTGGATTCCTCTACAAATCCTGTTTTTCTGTTTTCCACCTTTTCCATCTAGTATATTTCTTGGAATTTAGATAACATGTTATTCCTTAACAGATACGAGGTGTTGCTCAGCAGGCAGTTAACTATTGGGCTAACACTGGATCCCCTCCTCTGACACCCAGGGTGGTGTCCCGATCTCATGGTCACTTATTTCTCCCATCACGGAGCCCGTAGGGTTTATGCTGCTCTTTCCTCTGTTGGGCTTCTCATAGCTTTATAAAATAAGAAATAACATGACAACCGAATTTGAATACTTGCTCCCAAAACTAACTCCAAGCTGAGGTGAAGGTTTGTTGAAAGCTGCTTCTTTGTTGATGAACTTAGGGATTCCGTAGATAAGGGGTTGGCAAACATTTTTCTGTGAAGGATGAAATGGGAAATATTTTAGGATTGCAGGTCATACTCATCTCTGCCAGTGGCTCAGGAGCAGCCTTGGGCAGCCCATAAAGGAGAGGGCGTGTCCGTGTTCCCATGGTGCCCTTGGCCCTTGAACTATAATTTGCTGGCCTCTGCTCTAAATGAAAAAAGCCAAGTATCATGGCCGTCACAGAGCAGGAGTGCTTGACTGTTTTGAAAGCTGTTTACTGGTTGCCAAGCACTTATCGCTAAGCCTTAAGTTAAACTCACTGTGAACAGCTAAGACTTCTTCAGAAACCCTTTTTACGTCCTCCTCAAAAACACCTAGCGTTTCACACGCCCGTCACTAACCTGTCCTCAACCCGTGCAGGTTGCCATCAAGCTACAGAACAGCATTTGTCTTCTCCTCCGTTCAGGGTTATGAGGGGAGAAAGGAGTCGCTCGGAAACTTTGCACCATGAGCTAAATTCCTCCCGTTCCACTCTCTTAATTTTTGCTGTGAATTGGATTGAAGAGTTACAAAGTTCATGTCAGTGTTAGGGCAAGAAAGGAGGTTTAATGATTTGTAATGTTATTGCTTGGAAAAAACAGAAAACATCTCTTACACGATCGTACCCTTGGTAACTCGTCTACACCTTTGTGGATAAGGATCCCAAAAGGGATCCTTCCTCACCAAAAGGAACCTGCGTCTCTAAGGGGCAGGGACTGGGGGGCCCAGTGAAGGGAACAAACATCTGAACAGTCAGTGAGTGACAGCTTTGCCACTTGCTTTGCTTCCTTCCCCTGTGAGATTCATTTGCAAGTTAATTTACTTTACCAGAAAGGAACATTCTAGGGTCTCTTCTATTTTGTGCCTCATTCTTACCATTTGGAGTTGTGATCTCTAAATCTTGGGGTTTTTTTTTGTTTTGTTTTGTTTTGTTTTGAATGAAAGCAGGTAAACAAAACAAAGATGCAGACTTGTATGCTATGTCTAAGGAAAGTTAATTCCTCTGTCTTAAATTAGCCCAGCTGCATTGTTGTTCTCTACGCAGTGGGTGGTTAGCTCCTGTGTGTAAATTCTGAGTTACACAGATGGGTGTAAGGTGGACATGTGTACATTTGGGGATTTGAGGGCGGTTGAAATCATCTTTAAAATGAGCATCATGAGGGCGCCTGGGTGGCTCAGTGGGTTAAGCCGCTGCCTTCGGCTCGGGTCATGATCTCAGGGTCTTGGGATCGAGCCCCACATCGGGCTCTCTGCTCAGCAGGGAGCCTGCTTCCTCCTCTCTCTCTGCCTGCCTCTCTGCCTACTTGTGATCTCTGTCTGTCGAATAAATAAATTAAAATCTTTTAAAAAAATAAAAATAAATAAATAAAAATATAAAAAAACTAAATAAAATAAAATGAGCATCATGGAGACAGTCATTCTTCTTCCACAGAATCTCCCTTGGTGCTACTCTCAGAGACAGGACACTGGGCTACAGAGCCTGACCCTGGCCCCAGATGATACTTCTGCTGCTCCGGGTTCATGGCTTACTTTCAAGTCTGTCGAGCTGTAATAGATGTTCTCTTCCGTCTCCCTGTCAGGTGAAGGTTGGCTTAGTGAAGACCAGAACTGAGTTCAGCAGGGCGAAGACGTGACATCTCCTTCCACTTAAAGCACGCAGCTTCCCTCCTCTGTCAGTGAGGATAATGCCACCGCCTGTCGGTGTGGCGTAGTCTAATATGACCTACTTAGCTGCTTCCCTCAGGCTCTTCCTAACTCTGACGACTGGTGTCCTGATGGTCAGTCACTAAAGGAGTCCTCTTCAGCCCCAAATCAGAAACTCTTGCTCATGGAGGATTATATATTGGTAGCTTCACTACTGCAACCATCTTTTATGGTTTTCTTATCATTCTCTGCTTTATGTTCTGGTAAAATCCTTTAGCTACTACTACTTTCATGTCCTCTTATTGCTTGGATATCTTTAAAGGGTGATTTTGTATAGCCTCTCCTCAGTCTCTTTAGGGACTTGTGTGTTAGATCAGCACTTTTTTTTTTCCACCATTTTTTCCCCTACATATACCCCATTTATGATGTTACTCTAAAATTTACTCTCCCGCTTCAGAATGATTTCTGTTGAATTGCTTTCATCTTGGTTTACTGTATTTTCTTGTTTACAATCAGCCATCCTGTATTTAACTGTAACTGCAGCAGCACGAAAAAAATGACCGATAAATCATGTTCTTTCCAGTGATAATAAGGGACTGAACATCCGAGAGATAGGGCTAAGGTATTATATGACTGGATATAATTTTTGACTGATAACAAGATAACATACAGCATTTCAAGGACTAAAGCGTCTTTAAAATATAATTCTGGGGGCGCCTGGGACGCTCAGTAGGTTGAAACCTCTGCCTTCGGCTCAGGTCATGGTCTCAGGGTCCTGGGATCGAGCTCTGCATTGGGCTCTCTGCTCAGCAGGGAACCTACTTCCTCCTCTCTCTCTGCCTGCCTCTCTGCCTACTTGTAATCTCTATCAAATAAATAAATTTTTATAAGTCTTTAATAAAAAGTTAAAAAATGTAATTCTGATATGTCAAGCTCTATTTTTTAAAAGTACAGCATTTTAATTATGATCAAACATATCTGAGTTACAACAAAAGTACCAACTACTATTAATGGATTTATATGGGAATTTAAGTAAGAGAATATAGAATAACATGGGGTGACTATATTCGACAGGGGAACACTGGTTCCCATCTTCAGACTTAGAAATCAACAAAGAGGACAAATTCTTTAGGTTCCTAGTTTTCAGTTTTACATGATAAAACTGGGAAGGTTTTGAGGTTTGCTAATAGACTTCTGTTCTTGATAGGCTCACCATTCATATGGATGAAGAACTTCGTGCTCTGGCTTTCAATACCCTGCAGGCACTAATGCTTGACTTCCCAGATTGGCGGGAGGATGTTCTTTCAGGATTTGTTTATTTTATTGTCCGGGAAGTGACTGATGTCCATCCCACGCTCCTTGATAATGCTGTAAAGATGTTGGTACAATTAATAAACCAGTGGAAACAAGCAACCCAAGTGCATAACAAAAACCAGGACTCCCAGGTACCGAATACTTTTGTCTGGTCCCTTTGTACGTGGTCAGTGGGAAATGCCCAGCAATGGCATTAATATATGTTGCGTTGTCAAAAACCGAACATTGGCTTAGTGTTGTTGACTTTGGAAGTATTCATAGTCCCTTAAACTGAACCTTCCTGCAGTTCAGATATTAAATACAGTGTTTGTGTGTCCAGCCTTTCCAACCTTCTTCCTTTGGTAACAGTTTTGAATGAACACAGAGAGTGGAGGCCATCCTAGCTTACATTTAGGCTATTTCCAATATATTTAAAGCTGATAGAATAATAATTTTTGGTAGTATTCCATTTGAGTTATTTGATTGTTTTACCCATGGCACTAATCCCTGCTTCACATATGCAGTGTGTCTGTTTGTTTAAATGAAAGGTTCTCAGATTATTGATTTATGTAATGTATTGTCTTAGAACCTTGTAATTTTGGAGTTGGATCATCCAAATCCGCCCAGCTTCTCAACCTTCATTGAGCATAGAAATCACCATGGGTTTGGGCACCTCAGGGGCCTAGTTGGTTAAGCGTCTGCGTTTAGCTCAGGTCATGATCTTGGAGTCCTAGGATCGAGCTCTGCATGGGGCTCCCTACTCAGGGGGGAGTCTCCTTGTCCCTCTGCCTCTCTCTTGCTTTGTATCTCAAATAAATAAATAAAATCTAAAAGAAAAAAAAAAGGGAAATAAAGAAATCACCAGGGGCCTAAGAATCTCTGTTTTCTACAAGCTTCTAGGTGATGCCATGCTGCTGGTCTACACTTTGACTTCAAATGGTCCAATTCAATCCCCTTATTTTCCACAAATAAATGTTAGACCACGAGTCATTAACAGTGTCAGCTCCAAGATTACAAAGTAGCCAGAGAACTTTAGCAGTTCAGTACAGAATTCAGAGGCTGCCAGTTAAATGCTTCTTTTCCTCTGTGTATACTGTTAAATTTTGATAACTTAAGTATTATTTAAATTGCCTGAGCTGAGGCAGACCTGTTGCTGTAATTGAGATAATTTGCTTTCCTCTTTATCAGTGGTTGCACCAGAACGTCTACACATATTTTGTTGTTTTATTGTTAATTTCTGTTTATTTTTCAAGCATGGTGTGGCTAATGGAGCTTCACATCCCCCTCCTCTGGAAAGGAGCCCGTATTCCAATGTATTCCACGTGGTCGAAGGGTTTGCACTCGTCATTCTCTGTAGCAGTCGACCTGCCACTAGAAGGTTAGCCGTCAGTGTCCTTAGAGAAATAAGGGCTCTGTTTGCACTTTTGGAAATACCTAAGGTAAGATTTAGGTATATTGCTTAATTATCTAGTGAAAGTACTTAAGAACCCTCCTGTTGTTCATTCTTATGCCTTTTGCCTTGCTGCTGTGTGGTTATAACTTACCTTCATAACAAACGAACAAAGTCTTTTTGACAGGGTTTAAACTAGCCCACCTGCCCTCAATTCCATTAGTACAATTCCATTTTTACAAGTAGCGCTAACGTGAATGTTGTTATGTTTTCTTAGATTTGGTTACTTTTCTTAATCATTCCTAAATCTTTTTAGACATATGATACTTTTTTATAGGGTGATGATGAACTAGCCATCGATGTGATGGACAGGTTGAGCCCATCCATTCTCGAGAGCTTCATACATCTCACTGGGGCTGATCAGGTAACTAGAATGATTTCATTCTATTCAGTCTTGAATGCTGTTCAATCTTGGAACTTCAGATAGACATCTCTGATTTCCCTTTACCACTTTAATGCATTGGAAAGTATTTTATGTCCAAGTCATAAGTAATTTGACTAAGAATGGGTTGATTTTTTTTCTTTAAAAGGTCATACATCAAGATTTCAAGATTGGATGTAAACATACCTTTCCAACTTGATTACCTGAAGTTTTTTTCTTCCCCTTTGAAATACAGGGACAAAGTTTCTGTTCTCTGTCTGTGACACTTGGCTCTTATAACTCACAACTTAATATATAACCGAGGGAGATAATAAAAAAAATTATAAACCTAAGTGGTGATTATAAATCTGTACAATTTAAAGAATTCTGCTTTAGAATATTAACTATGATTTATGCCAACAAAAAGAATAGTGAAGCACTCTCTTCTAGTGCCTGAAGTCTTGCCTTCCTGCCTCAGAGCGGGTGTTTCGTAAATATCTATTGACTTGATATAGAGTATGAATTGAGTTTCTGTTCAGTTTCAGACCCCATTTATTTTTGTTGTTGTTCGAATGACACATAATTTGCTGTGAAAGTCAGTCTTTATCTCTTCAGTATAAGAGCTTAGAATATTGTTGAACAAATATGTAAGAATAGGTACCTCTGTGAAGTCCCATTTTCCAGTCTGTTCCACAAATGCCTATTTCAGGCATGTCAGCAGGAAGTTAATGGTCCCTTTTTCAGTTCCCGGCAGCGTTAGTATGCCCACGGAAGTTGCCTATTCCTATATGAATTACGTAAGTTGTAGTTCTTCACCCTTTTTGGTCTATAGAGCCTTCTGAGACTAATGAAAGCTGTGAAATGTCTCTCCAGAAAAGCACATGTACACACCTACACACAAAAATGGTGTGTGCAATTTCAGGAATTCACTACTCCCTTAAACCCACTTCGGACCTCATCATTACCTCTGTTTTAGAACCTCTGTTCCAGAAACTACCAGTAGGCCACGTATAGTTTAATACAATTCATATGGCAGAATTTTGAAAATGACCGAAACGTGTGATAACCCATTGTTTTTTTTTTTTCTCTCCGTAGACTACTTTGCTGTACTGCCCTAGCTCGATAGATTTACAGACGTTAGCAGAGTGGAACTCTTCTCCCATCAGCCACCAGTTCGATGTGATCAGTCCTTCCCACATATGGATATTTGCACACGTGACCCAAGGCCAAGACCCGTGGATTATAAGCCTCTCCAGTTTTTTAAAGCAGGAAAACCTCCCCAAACATTGCTGTACAGCTGTGAGCTATGCTTGGATGTTTGCATACACAAGACTTCAGTTGTTGTCCCCACAAGTTGATATAAAGTAAGTAATTTCCTGGTTGATCTAAAGTACATTTTTAGGGGCACCCCGGGTGGCTCAGTGGGTTAAAGCCTCTGCCTTCGGCTCAGGTCATGATCCCAGGGTCCTGGGATCGAGCCCTGCATTGGGCTCTCTGCTCCGCAGGGAGCCTGCTTTCTCCTCTCTCTCTCTCTGCTTGCCTCTCTGCCTACTTGGGATCTCTGTCAAATAAATAAATAAAATCTTTAAAAAAAAAAAGTACATTTTTAAATATGTAGACTGTCCGTTTTTATAAATATGTATTTGAAAAGTCACACAAGTTGGAAATTCCACAAATGAATGACGTGCCATAATTGGACTGATGTATTAAAGAGGGAGATGAAAGATGTGAAGGCTGTAGTCTTATAATCCCTTGTGCTTTTCATGTCATTCAGTCTCACCAGATTGTTAGTTCACTTACTAGGACAGTGCTTGGTACATGGTGTGTGTCTGATGGATCCGTGTGGAAGGAAAGAACACGGAGGGAAGGGTCGGAAGAGGAGGATCGATGTGGATATAGGGAAGTTTGTAGATGAATGGTGTGAAGTGAGGAGACACCGGTCTCAGGGACCTGACTTCTCCTGATGACATCAAGAGGAAGGCCATCTGCTGATAGGCAGTGACAATGGCATTGAACTTCCATTTGGAGGCTAAGGGTAAAAATTTGGAGTAACTGATGGTGTGATAAAGTGTGGAGGTAACTGCTTCATCAGTTAATTTCTTCTTGCTCTTAAATAGAACAGAGAATTTTTGAACCTGAATTTGAGTTCCTGGTTTCATTTGATCCAGTACACCATTCATCAGATGGCATAGAAGGAGTCCTCTCATCATAGACGTTGCCATGTAAACCCAACACCCAAACCTTAGGCTCACATGAAAGGCTCTCCGAACTTGGTTCCAGTCTATACATTTTTCCTTACTTTCGGTCATGGCTACCTATGTGCTCTTATGTTAGAACAAAAAAAAAAACTTCTCAGCGTTCACTGCGTGGGTCTACAGTTCTAGTCTCTTGAGTTTTTATTCACATGAACCTAGAATGCTTTTTGTCTTCTCTGTGTTCTATGTGTTGATATCTGATGTAGCTCAAATTACACCTTATTTTTAAAGCTTTCTTCTACATCTCCGACCCAGAGTAGTCATTCCTTCTTTTGGACCTGAATATAGATATTTTTGCTATTTCAATATGTGTATACACTTACTATTTATATCTGTGTATGTTCTCAGGAATTGTGTATTAGATTTTTTTTTTTTTTTTTTTTTTTTTTAGTGAAAATTGGCACCTGCCACCTTGCGTAAATAACCTTTATGACTTTATCTCATTGGGTCTCCCCTAATTGCCATATTTTAAATTGGAAGCCCCTCTCCTACTACCATTCTCTGTCTCTTTTGTTGTTCATTATCACACTGGGCACCATCTGACATTGTTTTATTTATTCTGTATTGTGTATCTTCCCCGACACACATGATGGTAGAGATTTTTTTTACAGAGTTTGTTTTGTTTTACTGCCATCATAATATTTTCTAAAATAGTAAAACACTGTTGGTGAGTTAACAAAGTGGTATATTGCTTTGCTTATCTTAATTTATGAATGTATTGAAGCCAAGGACAATGTATTAGTATCTTTCTGCTTTTTTTGCTCTGAGTCCTTAATCCCACCAGCATTTTGGTAATTAGAAAAATTTATAGAATTGTGCCAATATATTTTATTGGTCTGATGTTTGAAGACAGAAATTTGACAGAAGCCTTAAAAGTGTAGCTGTCCTTTTGATGTCACAATTTCAATTTCAAGAGTTTACCCAAGAAAAAACTTTTATTGCAATTAAGCATATATTCAAATGTATAGTGCTGTGTATTATAGGGGGAAATTGCTGTTAGCTAAAATGTCCGATAATGAAAATTTGGACAATAAATCCTGATAATTTTTATAATAATATAGCATACAGCCATCAAAAATGATGTCAGAGAAGTATATTCATTTAATGGGAGATGTTTAAAGCACACACTAAATAAATGTGAAAACCAACTGTACTATTCAGCTTTTATAAGTTAAGGGAGATATATTCATTTATTTATATATATGTATGTATTTGAATTGAAGATGTATGAAAGAATATACAGTGCTTATATTGACGTGGAACTAAAGGTGATTTTCATTTTGTTTTCCCAGTTTTTTTTTTAACACTGAGCGTGTGTAATAAGTTATAAAATGTGGCCTGATAAAAATAATAGCTTTGATCACAAGAACAGTAGATTATGTTAAAATGATCCTATGATGTATTTAAATTTTCAGTCAGATAGTCATATCTTATACCATCCCACAGAGACTTAGTGGTTAGTAATAAAACTTTATTAACCATCTTTCCTAAATTGATAGAATTTAGCTTTAGTTTAAAAAAAAAATCTTCAAAACACGTTGAATTATTTACAGCTCCCTGTTTCTCTTCTTCTTCTTCCCCCAGTAGCCCCATCAATGCCAAGAAGGTCAACACCACCACCAGCAGCGACTCCTACATCGGCCTGTGGAGGAACTACCTGCTGCTTTGCTGCAGTGCGGCATCGTCCACGTCCTCTTCCGCATCCACGGGGTCTGTGAGGTGTTCCCCGCCCGAGACGCTGGCATCCACCCCTGACAGCGGCTACAGCATTGATTCCAAAGTAAGCTTTCCCCATCCGCCACTGAATCTGAAGGGCACCACAAAGTAATGTTTTCAGATTTCTTTTCCAGGACAGTAAAGTAATGTGGTTGAAAAGTGTATTACTTGTCCGAATGATGAAAATAGCTCAAGGAGTCCCATTACTATGGATTCCTGGTTGGAATCCGTTTTATATGTATGTGTGTGTATGTTCATGTGTATTTGTGTGTGTCTGTGTGTATAATTGATTCCAACCAGGAATATATGTAATAAAAAACTGTATAAAACTATATATATGTATATCGTTTCACTTTGGTGAAAAGATGATCATGCTCATTAAATTCATCATAATATTTTTAAAGCAATTTTCACCCCCACTGTTGCTCACTTGGTTTCCTGTAGTTCTCACAATATAAAAGAAATCATTTAAATAATTAAATACCTTTGTTGACTTTCCCTAAATTGTGCAGTGATATGTGATACTTGGTAAGAACAGTTCTGTAGTCTTCATGATGTGACACAAAATATTGTGAGATGGTTGAAGAAAATTTAGAAACCTGAGTAAGATCTGCGTGTCTTACTTTAACACCAATGACTTGGAAATAATTTTGTTTAATTCACTTTCACGGATCAAAAGACATAGAATATCAGAATATCCTCCTACAGAGGAAGTGAGCCTATTATGTAATGGTAAGTATCTGTAAGAAATTAAGAAACCCACAGAGCCCAAATTCTTTCAGTGAACTTAGAGTGAACCTTTGGACAACTCATTTAATCTTCTTAGATTATGTACACCACCGGTGAATTTTGCAGTTCCACTCACAGTAAAATTTCATCTCTCCGTTGCCCTTGATGAAGTATTAATGAAATGCCAAGTTATTTAGTTGGATGTACTGTCATTAATGGCTGCTATAAATACATATTTTTTTTTCCAGATTATTGGCATCCCATCTCCTTCATCCCTGTTTAAGCATGTAGTTCCAATGATGCGCTCTGAGAGCATGGAAATCACAGAATCCCTTGTTCTAGGTCTTGGCAGGACCAACCCAGGAGCTTTTAGGTAATTACCTTCATATGTTTTCTCTATACACTAAAATAGTCAATGTGCTACTGGAGAGGTGAGATAGAGTCCTTACAATCAGGACGGTTCATATCAGTCCTGATATTTACCAGTTAACTAACCATGTAACATTAAACGAGTCATTTAATTTCTTAGATCCTTTTTTCCTTCATTTTGACTGAGCAAATAAGATTTCCCCAGTGTTCTTTACAGGATTACTATGAAATCTCATGTATACTGTATATAAATGTGTTCTAAAAATGATAAAATGCCACGTAAATTTTTAATATTTCCCTACCTATTGACACGTCTATTTTATAGTTTTGGTCTACTGGTTGAAACTATAGTTTTTCCTTTTCTTGTTCAAAAGAATTAGATTTTTTTCACTTTTTTAAAATTAACATATAATGTATCATTAGCCCCAGGGAGTACAGGTCTGTGAATCATCAGGCTTACACATTTCATAGCACTCACCATAGCACATACCCTCCCCAATGCCCATAACCCCACCACCCTCTCCCTACCCCCCTTCCCCCAGGAACCCTCAGTTTGTGTTTTTTTGTTTTTAGATATTTTATTTATTCATTTGGGAGAGAGAGAGAGCACATGCAGGGGAAGAGGCAGAGGGAGAGGGAGAGGCAGACTCTTCCCTGAGCAGGGAGCCCGATGCGAGACTTGATCCCAGGACTCTGGGATCATGACCTGAGCCGAAGGCAGATACTTAACTGTCTGAGCCACCCAGGTGCCCCCCTCAGTTTGTTTGTGAGATTAAGAGTCTATTATGGTTTTTCTCCCTTCTGATCCCATCTTGTTTCATTTTTTCCTTCCCTACCCCCAAAGCCACCCACTTTACCTTTGAGATTCCTTATATCAAGGAGATCATATGATAATTGTCTTTCTCTGATTGACTTATTTCACGCAGCAAGAATTAGATTATTTTTAAAAGAAATATTTTTTATATCATCCTTGATGTTCTTTATCTTGACAAAGTAAATCCTTCATTTTTGCATGAGTTTCTGCTTTATTGTTGCCTGCTGGGCCTTGTATTTATTCTTTTGAGATTATCCTCTATTGATCTAAGGTGATGTTTGTTTGATATTTTATCTCTGAGATATCATGTACAACAGAGGTAATAGGTCTATATTTGTGGGATGGCATTCATCATAAATGAGGTTTTGAAAGATTATTTTATGACAAAAAAGTACAGTATTTTGCTAAGAGCAAAAAAAAATGGGTTGGAAAAATGATCTCAGCTTCTTAAAAAAACAAATTCTCATAAACAGAAACAATCCAGAGGCAAATACATTAAAGTCTGCAGTAGTTTTATAGACGATAAAATAGTGGATGCGTTTTATTTTTTTCTTTTCCCCATCATCTACGATCTACATCTATAATGAGCACATATTCAATTTAAAATCAGATTATAAGCAAAGATGAGATTATCATTTTCATGAAGTTCATGCCCTTTGACTCATCATTTGTAAGAATTAATCCTAAGGAGATCATCAGAAATGAAAACAAAGATGTTCACTGAGGCAGTATTTATAATAATAAAAATTAGAAAAAATTGGAGCACCTGGCTGGCTGAGTCAGTAGAGCATTTGACTCTCGATCTTGAGATTGTGAGTTTGAGTCCCACGTTAGGTACAGCGATTACTTAAAAATAAAATCTTTAAAAAAATTTAGGTGAAATTTAATGAACCAGTAATAAATGAAAATGTTTAGAAAAACTATGGTGTCCCATAGTGTTGGGATAATGTGTTCTCCCATATGGTATCCCATGTGGTAGGATATTGTGAGTTAACTAAGGGCACGTGGATGTCATTATGCTGGTGTTGGAGGAAGAAAGGATGTCTTCTCATACCTGCTAGGGCTTCGACTATGTAAAGTACCCCTGGGCTGCAAAATGATGGAACACCAGTGTTGACGTTATTTACCTCCGCAAGTTAGAATAGGTGGCCTGTACCATCTTTTCTGCTTTCCCAGTGGTCTACAGTGTGCACGTGTTCTTCTGTAACCAAAACAGTGAGGACTGTGTTAAAGCAGTAGAACTGGGATTAACACTTTACTGCGTGTCATTAGATGAGTATTTACATATTTGTGCATCAGATTATATCTGTTCAGCCATTATTTAACAATGTGTATAATTTTTCTTCTAGGGAACTAATAGAGGAATTACATCCCATAATTAAAGAAGCACTCGAAAGAAGGCCAGAGGTAAATGTAGTTTTCCTCATTAAATATATATTTGGCAGATACTTGTTTGTCTTCTGTGTTCCCTACATTATACCAAAAGTTAGCCATTGAGAAGTAGATACATAAAAGATGGTCTGATGCAGTCATCAACCCTTTCTTTCTTTCTTTCTCTTTTTTTTTTTAGAGAACCTGCAGGGGTGGGGAGGGGCTATGGGGGAGGGGTAGAGAGAAGCTTGAGCAGGCTCCACGCCCATCGTGGGGCTTGATCTCATGACCCTGAGATCATGATCTGAGCTGAAATCAAGAGTCAGCACTAAACTGACTGAGACACCCAAGCATGGTGCTCCTGAACATTTTTTAAATATACAGAATTCTTCCCTACCCCCTCACAGAAGATCTTACGCAGAAACTCATTCTAGAAAACATATTAAATTGCTCTAACTCAAGTGGGCCCAGTCAGAGTCTAGATTGGGGTCAGCAAAGCTTTTCTCTAAATGGCCAGATAGTAAATATTTTCACCTCTTCGGGCCCTGCTGTCTCTGTTGCAATTACTCAGTCTGCTCTAGACAATGAAACAAAGGGGCATGGCTATATCCCACCCCCCACCAATTTTTTTTTTAATTTTATTTTTTAATTTATTTTTTATTTTTTTTTAAGTATTTTTTTTTGAGATTTTATTTATTTATTTAACAGACAGAGATCACAAGTAGGCAGAGAGGCAGGCAGAGAGAAAGAGAGAGAGAGGAGGAAGCAGGCTCCCTGCTGAGCAGAGATTCCCGATGCGGGGCTCAATCCCAAGACTCTGAGATCATGACCTGGGCCGAAGGCAGAGGCTTTAACCCACTGAGCCACCCAGGCGTCCCCACCCCCCCCAATTTTTTTTTTTAGGCAACAGTGGGCTAGGGTTGGCTGAGGGTTGTAGTCTGCCAATCCCAGGTCTATGTCCCTAAATCTAAAAATCTGCAACTTTTAGAAACCACAGGTCTGGTAGGGACAGGTAGATACATGAACCATAATTATGACAGCATATTAAATAACACACTGGAATGAAATCACAGATAAGAGGTTGCTCAAACCGCAGAGAAGAAAGCCTCTGGCTCTACCTTTCGAGGAAAAGTAGGTCTGAAGCACCAATATTTGAGGAGAAGTTTGAAGCATGTTCCCCAGTGGACGAGCATGAGAAAGACATTCTAGGCAGGGAGACGGCATTTGCAAACTTTATAAAAAGAATGTGGACGTTGCAGATTCTTTTGATGGAGAAAGTGATTGATGATTGATTTAGGCTGCAAAGCAAGACAAGAACTATCTCATCAGGGACTCCTAGTCTCAGTTTTATCCTGCATTATCCTGCAGACCACTGAGCACCATATGGCGAGAGCATTAGAACTGCCTGGAGGAGTTCCTCCACATTATAGATTCCTGGGCCTATTGAGTGAGATTCCCTGGAACAGAGCTCAGAAATCTTTTAAAAAGCACCGTAGATGAACCTGGTGTAGGAGACTGAGAGCCACTGCTATTGATGTCCCAGAGGAATTAAAGCAGGAGAAGGACATGGTGACAAGAACCGCCCTTTTAGAAACTTTAAGATGGCATCTGTAAGCCTTCAGTTCCTTTCTTTAATTCAGCCCTGTGGAGTAGTGATATTAATTGATTGGGCTTTTGTTTCAGAATGATCATGTTGGTTACAGTGTAGGATGATTCATTAGAGGGACTTGGAATTGGCAACAAAATTAAGTAGCAATGTTTATACTTCAGAATTTCAGGGGGAAGAAGTCCTCCTAGCAAGTGAGTGGGTTAGCTCAGTGTTGTACCTGGAATGTAAGATTGATTTTGAATGCTTCAGACTCACGATCTTTCTGTAATGACAGAGTGGAAACAAGTCAACTAAAACTTCGCAGAGATCATCAAAGACTGCTTAGAAACTATCCTGTGCAGTACAAATGGCTGTAAACTTTATAAAGAGCGATAAGAAATAGGAAATGTAACGAGCTGGTCATCAGCAAATTGGTCTGCTCTAAAAGGCAGGAAACTGCATTGTTGCTCTGTATTGTGAAAATCACCTCCCAGTGATGTAATGAACAGTAGAAGGAAGTGGTAGAGCAAATCTGTCTCTTCCAACTACACAGGTTCCCACAGAATACGGGGGAGATGTGACAGCTAAATGTGCTAACCATTAGTCCTTCGGTGCTAGTAAGACCGATTTATTCAGACCGTAATGATCAGGGAAATTTTTTTCTTCTGCATTTAGTTTCTGTGTCAGAATTAACTTTTGAGTGGAGAACTTCGGCGTGAGCAAAATCTGTGGGGTTTCTTCATTCCCCTTTGTGTTCTTTTCCCTGTCCTATTGTTATATTTTGGGGAATATCTTAGGGATTCTTAACCATGCAGTGGGAACAGTTTACTGACTGCTTCAGTGCTTCTAAGTTACCAGATTAGCAAATCACCTGAAAGTAACTGAGATCTATAGGATTTTATTTTCTCCCCACAAAAGGAGTGTTGCTGCATAAAATATCATGTGATTTAATTTGGCTCATTAATTTCAAACTACTCAAATGTATCTCTGATTCAGTAGCCAGTAGAGTGATCGAAGTGTGCATTACACATTATTCTTCCCAAATTATACAGACAAGTTTTCTAGCAACTTCTCTGAAGGATGTTTACTGAATGTCTTTCTGTCTTTGGAATAGAATATGAAACGGCGCAGGCGTCGAGATATTTTACGAGTACAACTGGTACGAATATTTGAACTGTTGGCAGATGCTGGTGTCATTAGTCACAGGTCAGTATTGGATTTTGACTTTTTTAAAACTTTGGAATGATTAGGGAACATATTTTTTTCTCTTATGAAATATATAAAAACAGAAAAACAGCTTTGCAGCAACAACAAAAAACTTCTACCCTGTGAACATTATTTACAGAAGATGCAGCCAATACATTAACTAGTGGCTAAAAACTGTATTGAAAAAAATCCACCACTAGTACCAGATTGCTTTGGGCAAAAATCAGCTATAATGTTCCTAGGATTTTTGATATTTGCAGGAATCTAGTAAGTCAGGCAAGTGGACAGTGGCCTTTTTTGGTGACTAACTTAACGATTTCTTATCTTATTTTAAAAATCTATTTCTTTTGGATTGTAAAATCATATATATAAAGGCTAAATGCTCGCTATAAGGTTTGTAAATTTATTCCAGTCAACTCTTAATCTCTCCAAAACCCATGAGCATAAATCATAATTCATAACTTACCACGCTTCACCAATGAAAACATAAAACCTAGAGTTACTGCTAGAATAAAGGCATGTATGTGGACACTAAGACCAGGAAAATTCCATTGACTTTGGAAGGGTAACCGTGTTGCCTGACAAGTGAAGAAGGAAAAAAAAAAAAAAAAAAGATAGATCTGATCATCTCCCAAAAAAGGTAACTGAAAACTGAAAAGAGATCTCGAGGGAAAAAGAATTTTCATAAGCTAGTGCCGTATTGTGACTTTGGCATTTGTCCTGATTATTTCTTAGTGTACCTCATACCTTCCATAGTTAGCATCAAATGCTTTTGATGAGTGCTTTCAATATTGAGCTTTAATTAAAGAGAATTTAGATCACTGACTTACCTTTTCTTTTATAATAAATGAAAAGAAAGAAAAAAAGAAACAGCATTCTTTTTTTTTTTTTTTCTTTTTGTCCTCCACAAAAATAAAACAGTGGAAGTTAGGAAAAGAGAATTTGAAACATACTGGACTTAATGCAAAAAAAATCAACAATCTAATGTGTCTCTGTATCTTTTTTTTTCTTTCTGTTTTGTTGCTTTCAATGTAGTGTTAGTGAATGAAGAATCTTTGGCACTATTTGGGGAAACTGCTGGATATTGGTATATTTAAAATTTACAAAAGCTGTAGTCACTATTGAGCAGTAATGGTTTTGAACACGGTTACATGTTTTGTTTTTGGTTTTGTTTTTTTAAGAGAAAGTAATCCTGTAAGGCTGTTAGTACTATGGACTTTTTATTTCCTTGATTAAGGAAAAAAAAATGAATTCTAGAGGCCAAGAAGGCAGGGATCTTGGCTTTGTTCACCCAGCCGATCTGATATGCCTGATGCGTAGGAGGGATTCAATGAATAGTTGTTAAATGAATGAATGTTTTTTTTCTGAGTCAGGTTGCAATCTATTAAATTGGTTTCCCATCCAGTAGTAAATCACAACTCAGAAATTAAAAACATTCCTTTAAGGAATGAAGAATAACATTTCATTTTGAATTTATTCAACATATTTTTGTTGTAGACTGGTATTTTTAATACATTGTAGTACCATTGTGACTCACTTTTCTTTTCATGGCCACAACTCCTAAAAAATTATTTTTACCCTTTTTTTAACTTTTTATTTTTTAAAGATTTTATTTATTTGTCAGAGAGAGAGAGAGGGCATGCACAAGCAGGGAGAGCTACAGGCGGAGGGAGAAGCAGGCTCCCTGCAAGGAGCCCAGGGAGGGACTCGATCCCAGGCCCCTGGAATCATTAACCGACTGAGCCACCCAGGCATTCCTATTTTTACTTTTAAAACCACATTATTTTAGAAGTACTTTTCAAATATAGCAAGGAAAAACCGATGAAAATAAATGTAATAGCTAACCATTTATATAGCATTTATAGTTTACTTATCCTTTATTATATAGTAACTAATTTATATTCTCACTAAAATGCTCTGAAGTAGCTGCTGGTCAAATCCTTAATAAGTGTGGGAACAAGACTGGAATCTAAAACTTCTTACTAACCCAATGACCCCCTTTCAATCTGTGGTTTCCAGGCTCAGGACTCTTACCTCAGAAAATTACTACAGAGAGTTTTGAGGCAACTCCTTAGGTGTTAGATAGAAGACTTGAAAACCAGCACTCTTTCTTGAATTCTCTTAAATTTTTGTATCCTCGGTACTCCCTATGCTAGAATCTTGCTGAGAATAGGTACCTAATGGATATTTGATTGCTTGTACTAAAGGCATAATATAAATTTGCATGGCAGCTCTGAGAATATATAGAACTAGTCTTTCTTCTTTCTACCTCCACCCCTTTTTTTAAAGTAAGTTCCGCCCCCAGTGTGGAGCCCACTATGGGGCTTGAACTCACAACCCTGAAATCAAGACCTGAGCTGAGATCAAGAGTTGGCCACTTAACCAGCTGAGCCACCCAGCCACGCCTCCTCTTTCCACCCTTCTAAATTGATCCTCCCTATCCCATATGCCTCCTTATTTCCTTATTTTGAAAAGCTATATATTTTGCCAGAGGGAATAACATTCAGCACTCAGAAGAGTTGATTAAAGGTAGATATGGTATTGAATAATATAACTTGAAGTAGCAGTTCCTTGATTGAGAAGCACCATCTATTTTGTATTTGGAAGCCAAATCATGTTCATTTAATTTTTATATATTAAGTTGCACACTACCATGATCTTGCCAAGTTTGATATACAGTTCACCTTTGAACATGGATTTGAGCTGCATAGGTCCGCTTGTATGAGGGTTGTAACAGCACAATACTATAAATGTATTTCCTCTTGTGATTTTTCTCAATACTTTCTTTTCTCTAGCTTGCTTCATTCCAAGAATATAGTATATATTACATATGACATATAAAATATATGGTAATCGACAAGTTTCTGCTATCGGTAAAGTTTCCAGCCAACAGTGGGCTATTAATAGCTGTTTTGCAGAGTCAAAAGTTACATGAAGATTTTTGCCTGGGGTGGTAGGGGTAGGTCCCCCTAACCCTGACATTGTTCAAGGGTCAACTGTATATTATTTTGATTTTGATTACTAGCAATTTATTTTGATTTGTATTATAATTAAAATCAATTTTCTTTTTTTTTTTCCCCCCAATATTTTCAGTGCAAGTGGTGGCCTTGATAATGAAACACATTTCCTCAACAACACTTTATTGGAATATGTAGATTTAACTAGACAACTCCTGGAAGCAGAAAATGAAAAAGACTCAGACACACTGAAGGATATACGATGCCATTTTAGTGCCTTAGTGGCGAATATCATCCAGAATGTTCCAGGTACTCTTTCCAGTTTCTTAAAACACTATCGACTATTAAGGAACCATCGTGTGCTTTCTTCCCCTGAGGGTTTGCAGGCTAAGGTGATAAAGCAGCTTGGGAACATAGTGGGAAATATGTCAGCGTAACATGGGTGGCCAAGAGTTTAACTTTCAGTTAGTGTTGCGAGTAGAAATCAAAAAGCAACACCACATCGATTTTTAATGATAATAAAGACACTAACAAAAAATTTAAGAAATCAATAGAAGAAGCTTCTTTAGGCAAACTTGTTCGAGGCGCAGTGAGCAAAAAGCCATTATATCCCAAATGGTAATTGAGCAGAGAATTAACAAGGTACTGCTGAATGATGGAAGAAGGGCATAGCCACAGTTACAAAGTCTGCTAAGGATACCGTGTTACTGGTTGATTCCTTTAAGGTATATGTTCCTGTTACTCCAGTACCTATTATAAGCCACGTCCTGGTTTAGGCCCTAGGAACATTGATACATGCACTTACATTTTAAAAAGCCATAAATTGTGTACAAGCATGAAACATAAAATGTGACTGTAGCCTTTGGTAGACAATGTCATTGCAAATGTTTCTTTTTCTTTCTGAAAAGGAATTACTTTACCTTTAAGAGAACATGCAAACAGTTGACTCTCTAAGTGAGAGCATGGGTTATATTTTATAAAAGAGGCCTGTAATCATTTCTTTAGGTCCATTAATTTCAAGCGCAGGAGGCCTATTTTGAATTTCAGAGGGAAATGATTTCTTCATCTGAAGCTCAGTTAGCATAAAGATATAATTTTGTCCATTACCAGACATTTGTCTACAACCTCCAGATTGGTTCATTAAGGTACTGCTGAGTTTCTTCAACAAGGATTGATGCAGAGAACTTGTAGATAGAATTCTCAAGTGGAAAGAATTCTTGGAGATCATCTCGATCAGTGGTTTTCAAACAGTGTTGTTTCTCTTCTGCCCAAGAGGCAGACCAAGAGGCAGCAGAATGGGTTTAGACTCTGGGTCTCCCGCCTTACTTCAAGTACATCTGCCCCTCCTTTGTCTGTTCTGTATATCAAGATTCCATGTAAGGATTCTTTGAAAAAGACAGCTGTGCAGCTGAAAACATACAAAGCTCAGAAGCAGCTTACCTATTCCAAAGCTTTGTCTTGGCAATGAACCAAGATCCAGACTTGCGTTCGTGTTGATGTCTCGGCCAAGCTTACCATGTAGCCAGCAGCAGCTGGGGAGAAGCAGGGGCCCGACTCCCGGCTCTGTGCCTGCCTCTGGGCAGTCCTGCGCCTGCCTTGAAATCCTGCTTGCAGAGATCCTGTATCTCTCACTGTGCTGAGCTACATGCTGTCAGAGACCGTGGCCCTCTTTGCTGGTCCTGCACGTGCATCAATGATTGCCATCACCGAGGAGGTGTTTGGTAGGCTCAGAGGAAAACCTTTGCTGGCTTTCTTGCAGTGTTACGTACTCAGTACCAAATAACTTGACATGCATGTTAAAATAAAAAGGAATGGAAATAAATATTTTCTCATCTGTTTTTTTTTTTTTTTTTAAATGCACAGTGCACCAGAGAAGAAGTATCTTCCCTCAACAGAGCCTTCGTCACAGTCTGTTTATGCTGTTCAGTCACTGGGCAGGTCCCTTTAGCATCATGTTTACACCCTTGGACAGATACAGTGATAGAAATATGCAAATTAACAGACATCAGTACTGTGCACTAAAGGTATTGCTTAGAAATCTAATTTCTTTTTTCTCCCGTGAAGAGTGCAGTTAAATATTTTGGTCTCTCAGTGTCTAGTAATATAAAAAGGATGGATTTCTTCTACCCTTAGAATATTTGCCTGCCGTATTCGAATATTTATACTGTACACTTCTTTAAATACATAAAAGACGATGCAGAAAAGTTACAGAATCTACCCAAAACTTAAATGCCATTTTCTTAAAGAACTGAGAATTGCCTCTTTTTTCCTACTTAAGTACTTTTTCTTGGTCTTTCCTTCCTCTTCTCTTCCAGTACTGTCCAAGCTCATGCCTTATTTCGTGTCATGTATTTACTTACTACCCATCATAAATTATTTAGTTTCGAAAACCGCTATTACACTCTTCTTTGTAAAGGAAAGAATTAAAGATACTGTGGCTACATAAGCATGAATAAAAATATTCTGCCTCTTCGCATTAAGCAACCAACATAAAGCCTCTTAAATGTTTTAAATGTAATTCTAATATTATTGTTTGAAGGCTATGTCTGCTGTACTATGTTGTGGCCCTGTTGCAGATAATGTAGGACTTTCATCAGATGGCTATTTGTACAAATGGTTGGATAACATTTTGGACTCTCTGGACAAAAAGGTGATTATGACGATTCCTTTAAGATTTCATAATAATCCACACTGCTTTATTTGGAATTATAGTATGACCCATTAAAAATAAGTCTTTTTTTAAAATTAGGTTAGAATTGTATGCAGAAGGCGTGTTTTGTAAAATTAAATAGGATGCAATAATTTAAGAAATGTCTAATTCTCATTTATTACTTGTTTAAATAATGTTAATTTCCCTTTTGTATTATATGATTAATGTGGTTGTCTCACGAGAGAGTTCTAGATCTGTAAATAAAATATTAATATACAATACGTTGAGCTCCACAGAAGAAATGTGTTATTTGTTATGTTTAATATCATTTTTTTGACCACTCTCCAATTAATCTTTCTTGCCTTCCCTTTTCCTCACTCCCCTCCTGTGCATGCCCAGACTTCACAATTTAAAATAAGACTTATTTTTTTTCCCCTCCAAATAATTTTTCTATTGGGTTATCAAAAACAAGAATAAAGCTTGATAAAAATAACTGGAGAGGTTAATAACTCACTTTTCTGAAAGCACTTAATCACTGTTCATACTCATCAGCCGCCTTCAGGGCTCTGCTGGAGGAGAGAATTGTACTACTTAGAGTCTTGTATAAAAAGCAAGAGACCAAGTATAATTTATCCATGTCATTTTTTTTTCTTTTGGCTGAATAAAATGAGAAGGACTTGAACAAAAGGAGACTGAGTTTTGTGCTTAAATATAGTAAATATATATACTATATTACAGGTATAGTATATATACTATATATACAATATATAGTATATATACTATATATACACACTATAAATACAAAAATGCATGTATACGATATTGCTAAATATATGAACTATACTATGTATACTATTATCTATATATATAGTATATATACTGTATATATTGTATATATAAATTTTTTTGTCCTGGGCATTGTTGTGACCTTTACGTAGGTTCACCAGTTGGGCTGTGAGGCAGTTACATTACTGCTGGAACTGAACCCGGACCAGAGCAACCTGATGTACTGGGCTGTGGATCGATGTTACACTGGTTCCAAGAGAGTGGCAGCCGGCTGCTTTAAAGCCATAGCTAACGTATTCCAGAACAGGTACCCTACATACTGTCTTCCATATTTTAGTTAGCTTTTGTTTGTTTGTTTCTTTCTTTCTTTCTTTTTGTTTTTAAATGTTTCCTTTTGAAGTCAGAAATACTAAGAAACCAGTGTTTTCTTTCCTTGAGCTTTAATGAAATTTAACCAGAATAACAATAATGACCACCGTGCATCTGTTGCGTACCTTTTGCCTTTAAAAAAAAAACAAAAACAAAAACCAAAAAACAAAAAAGCAAAAAAACAAAGCAAAACAAAAAAACCCCACCTAGCCATAGGCTCAACACTTGATGTCTGCAGCCTTGCCCTTTGTATATCGTATTTATGAATGATGTGAAAGCCTCTAAAATTTCTCTAACATGTAAAATTTATCCCTAGGGATTATCAGTGTGACACAGTGATGCTCCTAAATCTGATACTGTTTAAAGCAGCTGATTCTTCTCGAAGTATCTATGAAGTTGCTATGCAACTTTTACAGGTTTGTAAGCAAATGTTAGTTAAAATATAAGTTATTGATGATTTAATGAAGCATATAAATATTTAGCCTTTTCTTTTTTTAAGATTTATTTATTAGATAGAGAGAGCGTGGGGCAGGGAGGGGCAAAGGGAGAGGGAGAGAGAAACTCTCGCAGACTTTGTGCTCCGTGCAAAACCCAACACAGGGCATAATCTCATGACCCTGAGATCACAAGCTGAGCTGAAACCAAGAGTTGGTCGCTTAACAGACTGTGCCACCCAGGCGCCCCTGGGCTTTATTTTTAATAGGGAGGCATGGCACCAATTCCTGTTATCATTAAAAATAGAGGACAAAGAGGGTGTCTGGGTGGCTCAGTGGGTTAAAGTCTCTGCCTTCGGTTCAGGTCATGATCTCAGGATTCCGGGGTCGAGTCCCACATTGGGCTTTCTGCTCAGCAGGGAGCCTGCTTCCCTTCCTCTCTCTCTGCCTCTCTACCTACTTGTGATCTCTCTCTGTCAAATAAATAAATAAATCTTAAAAAAACAAAAAAAAATAGAGGACAAAGGGAAGAGATGCCTGGGTGGCTCAGTCAGTTAAGCATCTACCTCGGGCTCAGGTCACGATCCCAGGGTCATGGGATTGAGCCCCATATCTGGCTCCCCGCTCTGTGGGGAGTCTGCCTCTTCCTCCATCTCTGCCTACTGCTCCCCTTACTTGTGTTCTCTCTCTGTCTCTGTCAAATAAATCAATAAATAAATCTTTTAAAAAAAAAA